>NC_139255.1:6793514-7256266 GCF_977018435.1 Lepisma saccharinum
TTCATGATCATCCAGCGAACGCCTGAGACATTTCAGCAAAATGTCGATTATTCAATGGATGTTGTAAGGTTCCATGTTTTTTTTTTTTCACTATCTCTTGTTTGGTCGATTTTGAATTTGGGAGTTATTTTTTTTATTTTGCCTTTCGCGACATGTTCGACTAATCGTGACAATACGTTTCAACCTTTCTACATAAACGTTGAAACGTTTCAACGAACGTTCGTTGAAACGTTTCAACGTTTATGTAGAAAGGTTGAAACGTATTGTCACGATTAGTCGAACATGTCGCGAAAGGCAAAATAAAAAAAATAACTCCCAAATTCAAAATCGACCAAACAAGAGATAGTGAAAAAAAAAACAACATGGAACCTTACAACATCCATTGAATAATCGACATTTTGCTGAAATGTCTCAGGCGTTCGCTGGATGATCATGAAAAATTACATTTCTAAAATTGCAGGGAGAAAAAATAATAATCTAGAAGTCTCGATTGTGATAACAGAAGAGATGGACGCGACGAAAAAACAAAAAAAAAAACATAAGAAGATTAATCGATGCGGACAAGATAAACGATGATCAACGTTTATGCAAAAAAATTGAAACGTATTGTCACGATTAGTCGAACATGTCGCGAAAGGCAAAATAAAAAAAAATAACTCCTAAGTATAATTACAAAGCGACAACGCCATCGCCAAGACATAATTACCAGAAAATAACTGCAACCGACACAGTGAGAGGGGTCTTCATATTGTAAGGCCAGTTCATCTGCTTGCTATTAAAAAAAATAAATGCCGAACCTTGCAGGACACCCGGGAAGCCTTGAACTGTTCTTGTTGAAACTAAGTGACACTGCTGTGAAGTAAGTCGCTCGATAGTTTTTTAGTATTCAGTCACCAAGCCCGTGGTAGCCATTCTAGGTAGTTGAGTCGATATTTCACTGGAAATAATATGTTTTCCATTGTTGAAAAAAAAAGCAAGCTTCCAGTTTGAATGAATAAGCTATTTCGTCCACTCCTGTTGGGTCACCTAGCAAAAAGTTGAAAACAATTTCTTGAAGAGAAAAAAAAAATACTGTTTCTTGTCACCAAGCGTACGTACATGAAGAATATGCATGAGTTGATTTATTTATTTCTTCTTCTCTCTTTCCGAAGGCATACGCGCTTCTTATTCAAGAACCGGAATATTTGTGCCTTTCGAATCGAATTTAAGGAGGGAGTTCCATAACAAACATCTACTGAAGTTTTTAAGATGAGTCCCCGCAGAGTTTTTGCATGTCCTCTCCCAAGTTAGTGTCTCGTACTTGTGTTTTCGGTTTCCAGTGTGGACAGGTTAGAAACAAGTGTAGTGAATAAGAATCCCTCGGGCCTAATCCTTAATATATATATAATATTGTCATTATTATCCTGCTGAAAATAATATTATGATAGCCGTCGCCATTTCAGAGTGGCAAATATTTAACTCTATTAATTCTTGAATTTTATTTTAGGTTAGGCATATTCAACAAATTCTTTTTTGATTACAATACAACAATATTTTACATTTCAACGTTTTCGTAGTCATCTAAACGTTTGAGAAAACCTTTTTTTTTGGTTACCGAGATGATAGAAGAAGAAGAAAAAAAATAATTGAATAATTTTGAGAACTTCTTAATATTGGACAGTGTAACCACTATGTTGTCGATGGAAACGAGGCAAGAACAACATTACCACTATGCTATCGGGGTGAACAGCATTTTTCCATTATCATTTGTATCCACACACAAAACTTCGTGTCTGTCTGCATCCATACCTAGATCGAGAAATTCGAACCATGCCTCAGCCCCCTTGTGACTTATTTAATTCTTTACACTCATCAAAATATGTGCTTAATAAAATACCTCAATCGCACGAGCTATGGCATCCTCTGTAAGCATCCAAGCAACCACATGTATAAATTATAGTCTCCCACACATAATACTCTTTCATGTCCAAATAGATTCGCTTCCTCCACCATCAGGGCAGTGGGAGCTCGTGTACCATGAGGGGTTGAATAGACCTAAAAATCGGTTGGGATGGAAAAAAAAATAGATAGAGATCTTTCTCAGATCAGAATAGGCTTGTATTTGCTGTCCTCGGGTTTAAGAAGCCTAGTTAGTTAGTTGGTTGTTTCCCCCTGCACCATTTCAATTTTTGAATAATCACTTGTTAGTTATGAACGCACCGTTGACATCTTGTCTGATTATTTATGTGTTTGGGTTGAGGCTCCGTATTTGCTCGCAACATTTATTTTCTTCTTTTTCTTGTTATATGATTTTTACATTAGAAACAACAGATTTCCATTAACAGTATTTCATGTTATGGAAACATTTAAGTCTATACGCCATCGGGGGTGGGATTGCAACCTACGTCATCCGACAAAAATCAGGATCGGTATTGTAACATTTAATTGCTCAGGTCATTTTTAAATATGTACAGCTATAGGTAAACATTGTAACTTGAGCCCTCAGAGTCGTAGACCAGCAAAAATACACCTCTGTTAATCGCCTCGTGTGGGGAAGAGGGACAATTGTAGTTGTTGGTGTAATGCACTTCGAAGCAGACGTGCCCCACTTTTTCAATTTCATCAAAACAACCATTATTCATCCTCATCGTTGCCATTAGCCAAAATAGCCTCGCGTTACAATTTTCGTAGTAATCTCCGTTCGCCCCTTGGCTTTTCGTAGATTAACAAAAATCGTCTGAAGTTTGAACTCTCCATACTGTTGCAAGCTGTTTTTGTGATTGTCCGCCTCGATTATTCAAAATACCTCATGTTCGCATATTCAAATACACACAAGTAAAGAGGGTTCATATCACATCAGTTATTTTAAATTGTATTCTCGGGGCCATGCACACATTTCCTAACATTGTTGATTTGTTGTCAATAAGTTGTGCAGGTACAGCTGTGAAGTTGTTAATAAGACCCAACACAGACAAGTCCCCCCATCATTGCTTTTCGACATAGTTGTTGACTATCAGTATATCAGTATAGAATAACATGGTGCCATTTTTCTGTTTCTGTTTGCCAACAAAGCAAATCTACAGACCACAGGTTCGAGAAACAAGACATTTTTTAAAAATTCTCCTGCGCATAACATGGACCACCTATAGCGATGATATAATATAGATCGATTTTAACAAATATAATTCAAAATTATGTAGTGAGATTTTGGTTTAGTATTTAATCACAACAGCAAAACAAACTTCACAACAGAAGTTAAGTGCATTTTGCATACATGCAGAAACATAAATTTACGCCCCCGAGGTGGTTGTTGGAAGACTATATACAATAAGACACACCGCCCCATTCTTTACAATAATAAAAATATTGAGTAAGTAAGCAGTGGAGTAAAATCCTTTGTTTCATTTTGATGTGAACAAAAATTATAGTTAATCTGAACCCCCTTGTCCAAATAAAAAATAAGCTCCGGTCCCATCTGGAGACTGCAAAACTGATATGTATGTCTATTCAGAAAAACCCAAAAGTTTTAACATCCATGCACATTACCGTACTGTGGCTGTTGCGCCCCACACCCATGTGTAATATTTTATTTCTCTTGTTGGCTGAACGCGAAGATGCTCGAGACTGCTTTCAAAAATTATTTTCGGCCTCGCTTCACGATACAGCCGTATGCATGTAAAACTAGTATATCACACACAGGCAGAGGGGCAAAAAATAACATTTCTCTCTTTCCCTCGCTTTTGCCCATCTTCCAGTGTTCGTCTAGATAGCGTGACTAGCAAAAATATTGAAATCGAAATAAGAATTATCCGTTATGGTCTCCCTCCCTTCTTTGCATGCATGTTGCGCTGACATGTAAATAAGCGCTATGCTTTAATAAAAAAACAACCATTGTACAACTGTATAGGTCCTCGTCCATCTCATGCCAGGGACTGGGTATATCTTGTGTACAGTTTATAGTGGCATCATATTCCTTCACCAGATATCAAACTCGAGAGACTTGCAAGACAGCTCAGGTTATAACTTACTACGAGGTCTGTTTTTTTTTAAAAAAAAATAATAATCGTCAGTCCATATGACAATACTTGCTGTTTAACTAACAGTATTCGAATCTCTGAGGGGCCGGGGCATTCCACATTTGCCTTTGCTAGAAAGCGCAGTGCAATAAATATTCTTTTTAAGTTATGCAATAATTTTGACATTATATTCATGTCCATTCCCCAAGACTAGATTTATATACACAACCAACTCGCTCTTGCAAATATATTATCTGATGCAACATTGTGAAAAGTTCTCGTATGTTCGCAAAACAGGAAATACACGTCATAGCTTCCGTGAATCGAAAACAAGGTTACTGGGGGCACGCAAAATACCGTAAGAAGAATTATATATTCCAAATGCAGGCATCATCATTTTTCTCTTGCACAAATAGAATAATCGGGCTGAATTTCCAGTCTAAAACCACCATGTTCTGGCAGCAAGTATCAAAAAACCTGTGGTAATTTTATTATATGATAGGAGGTGAGTGAAATGGTTGTTGCAAGTTACCTTTTAAACCCAGTACGTGTGTAGGAAAAACTGCGTATAAGCTGTATCACACTCTCTCTGTCTGTATGTCAGGTGGTCGTGTCGTTCGCTAGTTGTATGTCACAGCTTAACCCGCACTAGGTAATATTTTTACATGAGGTAAGTTGGCATACTCTGGTAGGGTATATGTTTCAAGCCTCTAGCTGTAGAGCCTATTTGCAAAAAAATAAGTTTGGTAACACTACTCGTCGAAAGCAGCTCAAACAGTGTTGCTAGCTGTAGGTTAATTTTCCCGTTATACAATTGCAAGAGGTGAGTTGCTTATAGCCTATCTGGAAGGCTTGGTATGTGTGTGTCCATGGCTTATGTCGTAGGTTAATAAAATTTGCAATAGATCTTGTATGTATTGGCAACCGTCAGCCCTTACATGTAATATAGTAGCCTTACTTATTGTAAGACATAGTATATATGTATGAGTAGGAGGAGGTTAGTTTAGTTCACGATAGATCGACCTGTCACGCTATGACCAATTTCTGCTTTTGAGTCACCTGTAAGGCTATATGTAGGTAGGTGAGGCAGCTTAGTTTAATTCAGGTTATTTTCACAACAGATCACACTTTAAATTTGCTCACTCTCTCTGTGTCTGTGTGTCAGGTGGTCGTGTCGATCGCTAGTTGTATGTCACAGATTAACCTAGGTAATATTAACTGTACTTCAAAAAATAAAATTTGGATGCATCTGATGTCAAACTAGAAACAAAAAAATCAAACATTAAGCATGCATGCAGATTAATTAAGCTGTAAATTTAAAATTTGGCCTCCCCTAAATCGCATTTCATACATACATACATGTGGAGGACCCGTGGCCCACCTTCCAAGAGGTTTGGTTAGCATGCAATAGATCAGTATGCTAGAAAAAGCAGATAATACGCTTATGGCTTATTTATATATAATTTTCACGGGGCGTACAATATTGTCAACGGTATTATATTTGAGCGCGTCGCTTGTCACCTAAACACTACAGCTCACAGGTCGGGAAAATCTGACATGAAAGCAGATAATACGCTTATCCTTATTTATATATAATTTTCACGAGGCGTACAATATTGTCAACGGTATTATATTTGAGCGCGTCGCTTGTCACCTAAACACTACAGCTCACAGGTCGGGAAAATCTGACATGAAAGCAGATAATACGCTTATGGCTTATTTATATATAATTTTCACGGGGCGTACAATATTGTTAAGAGCGTTAGTTTTTGTAGAGCTCTCTTTTTCCATCTTTCCTCTATACAGTGAAGCTGTAGAAGACGTAATTAGCTAACCTAGCATACAACATACCTTCCTAATTAATATGGATATTGTCACACATTCCTCTTATTTTATACTGTTGTAAATAGAAAAAATTATGTAGGGTAAATGTTTTGTATATTATAGGGAAAAAATGCAAAATATCCTCCAATTTTAATTCGAATCGAGTCGAATTTTTACATATTTCCACGCCACCACATATTGTCCTATTTGCTTCTTTTACTTGCCTTGCTTAATTAACTCTCGCTAATTAGCATTTTTTTGGAAGAAGTCAACTAGAACAACATATGGCGGTATGAGAAATATGTAAATCAAAGAACATTTTAGCAATATATGGGCCCTAGCAATTAGCTTTCTCGACTAAGAGTACTCTTTTAAACGTCTTCTGCTGATCGTATTACTAAACGAGGACGTTTAAAATTTTTGGGTGTTGAAAAAGTTTGACCCTACTTTTTTATTTTTATTGTTTGCTAATAGATGGCGCTAATAGTACCCCCTCCCCTCCCCTCTCCCCTCTTCTCCTCTACTGTATGACAAATAGCACAAACATAAAAATCAAGATTTTGGAGAGCAAAACATAAAATTTGCATGCATCTGATGTCGAACCAGGAACTTTTATCTTTCGGGGAGTCAACATTATTTTTTTACTCAGTCGTCATATAACATGAACACACGCAAAAATTCACATGTGCTTTTTATTATTTTGTGTTCGGTAAGTACAAGTATATTCTTACATAAATTATTGTTTAATTTAATAAATTGTAAACTCAAAACCTGCTAAACTAACACTCCTTCTGTATTTCATTAAACTATTGAAAGCGAATGTTGCGTGCATGCGGAAATAACACAGAAAAAAAAGCGGATGGAAGCAATTTAAAATCACTGGGGCAAGGTCAGTATTACGAGAGCGTAAAAACATGTGCTTCCATTCAACTTCGAAAAATAAAAATGAATGTGTGCATACAGAACACATACGTATGCTTTCTTTTCACAGTTGTAAAATCATATAAATTGTGCATGAAGTAAGTTACGGGAAGGCTCTCTTTTTTATGTCTGTGTATATGTTGTACAATTAGGTACAAGTATTGTACAATTAGGTACAAATTGTTGTACAATTATTTTCCCCAGTTGCCCAGTTGGTATTATTTGTAATCACAGTGCTTACTCATGTATTTTGTTTAATATTTTATTTCAAATTCACTGTCAGAAACTAGTGTTGTTAGTTTCTGCATGTAGGTTTATTTACTTTGTTGGTTGTTACTGTCAAGTTTTTAGTATTCGTACAGCATAAAAAGCTATAACCCCCCTCTCAAAATATATACATTGTATACGCCAAGATGCCCAATAGCCTGGCAACACATCATGAAAAAACATGCCAAGAAGACCCAGTGGGTTTATAAGTCAGTGCTGCCAATTCCTATTTGTAGGTTAACTTAGCCAGTGAAAGATCATATAGTAGAATTTTTGTAGAGTGGGTGTTTGCGAGTTCCACGATGCCTTGCCCGAGGATACCCTATGCAGTGTCATCCTGATTGCAGAGAAGTCCTTCGCCTACGACGTGAAGAACGAGAGGGTCACGGAGCAGTTTTAAAATTCATAAAAAATTGCCACATACTAAAAATCAACATCCAACACATTTTAGGTTATATAAAATTTGTGAAAACCTTATAATACTGAAATATTAAAACAAACAGAGTCCCTTGTAGGTTAGTTCGGTGCGTAAATAAAAAAATGATAGGTTAAGTTATATCACTTAGGATCGTAAAAAAATTAAAAAATCGTAAAAAAAAAAGATAGGTTAAGTTGTATCACGTAAGATCGTGATATACCTACCAAGTATAAATAGAAAAAATGAGTGCAGTGAAAATTTGTACTAAAACATCGCTAAACGCTATAACATCGACAAAAAATTGTCAAAATATGTCAAAAACTTATATTCGATTGATAAAAAAAAATACCTACAAAATATGATCCTCAAATGATGACGTTCAAACAGTGCATAAATAAAAAAAATAATAGGTTAAGTTATATCACTTAGGATCGTAAAAAAAATTAAATAATCGTAAAAAAAGGATAGGTTAAGTTGTATCACGTAAGATCATAATATACCTACCAAGTACGAGTGGGGGAAAAATGAGTATAGTGAAAATTGTACTAAAAACATTGCTAAACGCTAAAACATCGACAAAAAATTGTCAAAATATGTCAAAAAGTGATATTCAATTGGTAAAAAAAGACAATACCTACTAAGTACTACTTTGAAACGCCCCAATTATACTACTGGCGCCATTTTTCAAAGATTGCGGCCAAATCCGGGGTGGTACAGGGGTGCAAAATTAATATGTTGTTAATAACCCTACTAGAGAAATAATAAAATATGCGGTAGCAACTAGCGCCGTCAAAAGGTTGGACAAGAAATTCATCGAGTGATTCTTCATCAAATTACATTGTAGGGTGTATTATTTTTATAACAAGTAACGTAACATATTGAAACATATCTTATTTCTCGTTTCAAACACCGGGCAATAATCTTTATTATGCATAATAAGTAGCTACCGTAAGTATATTCAATTTGTCTGAAGTTATAAACTGTACATGGGCTTATAGCTTTTAAAGAAGAAAGCATCTTACATCAGGAAATGTGCATTCGTGCACTCTATTTCGCGTGTTCAGTTTCTGACATTGTTCCCTATCTGCATATTGCAACACTAGCGCATAGATTTGGATTTCGTTTCAATTGTTATATTCGCCTCTTACCGTCGTTTCGTCATCGCGAGGCAAACGAGGTAAACACGCTATTGGCCCCCTCCGGGTTAAACGACCCTCCTTGAAATTAAGTGGCTGGAAATTATGGGTCTGACTATCGAATACTTAATCTCCGTCAAGGTCCTCGTTTTCACAGATTCATTTTCCTACACTGTGGGAAATTCTGCACTCAACCCCCCCCCCCCTCCTCCATTGGCATGTAGGTGGCTCACTTGAATAGAATCCATCTCGAAGTTCTGTAATTGACCTGGCTATTTCCGGAATAAATGAAAAGCACTTCCAGGAAATGCTAATTCACAACCCTGTTTACGCCTGACAGACAAGACACTATATATTTTCGTCACCACTCCAGGCTTCTATTTACGTTAAAAATTGCGCAAGACCTTTTTATGTTCGCTGAAAAATATTTTGTGTGAAAGTCACGGCTTCCTATAATCGTCAACCATCTATTCACTATACACCTACAAGTGTTTCTTCAGGGAATAATTTGTCACTAGAAAATTCATTATACAGTGGAACCTCTTTATAGCAAATACTTTAACCAAATCGATGTACGAATATTTTTTTTTAATTGTTATCTTATCACCATATTACACATAAATATTTATAATTTTATTGGTTAAGAATAACCAATCCGTTCTTTAAATTTCAAATCTCAATGTTGGTTGAATTGGTGATTTGAGTCCACTTTATGCACAGTAAGGCTAATCGGGACTGGACATACCAGTAGCGTACGCAGGATTTCATCAAGGGGGGTGTTATTTCGAAAACTTTCTACAAATTCACATTACCATTGTTTTATTATACTTTAATTAATAATAATAAATTAATTAATAATTATTATAATTAATTAATTAATTAGTTTAATTACTACTAATGCAGCTGCTATTTATGAAAGAAATAGAACAAAATTACATTTCTTTTGTTTCTTGGTTACAAAATAATTGTCTAGTCAACGGTTGTATATGATAAGTGAGACATTTTAAGTGTGAAGAAAATCCATAAAAACAAGCAAATATATTAAATTTATTGAAATAATCAAAATATGAAACTCATCCAAGGAGCCGCGCTGGTCTAGTCTGACCACTTCGTGGGATATCCAGGTTCGATTCCCGGAATTAGTTGGAATTTATCCAGCCTTGTCTCCGCACCCAGCCTCATAGCAATGGGTGGGTACCTGAGAGCAACCCTGGGGGATGAAGGCTGCCGGAGCATGGTACTGATCACATCACCTGCAAAATAGTTCGAGATCGAGAATCTTTGGGGCCCACCACACCACTACGTGTGCCTTCATGGCACGGTGCTGTATGCACGGGGGAATTTACATTACCTTTACCTATGGAACTCGCCCAGGATGATGATGAAGCGCGAGAATACATGTTACTAAATTCCACTGAGTCTATGTTTTCGTTGAAAAGTAAGTTTATAGACATTCCAACACATTTATCACTTCTAGGTGATTCACAAAGCACTTCTTCAACATTATTTAATGATGTGGATGTAGACTCAGCATCACTTGAGAGTTCACAAGGAGATGTGAAATCAGTACCGGGAAGAACGTTTGGAATAAGGTCGGCACACTGCGACGAAACAAGGAATTTTCACAATTCTCGCGAGTCACTGCGCGACTTTTTGCAAAACAAATTGCAAAATTGAATTTTGCGGCTGCTTAGATTGTGTTTGGACTGTTGTGTTTTTCTTCATGCTGCATGGGAATAATAATTCAAATTATTATTATTATTATTATTACTGTCGCAGATCTTTGACTGTGATAAATTAGCCATTTTTATTTTTTCTACAGCATTTTCCATAATATTTCAAAAGCTCAAGGGGGGGGTTTAAACCCGGTAACACCCCCCTTGCGTACGCCACTGGGACATACACTTTAAAGTAGGATCCAAACCACTATATGCCTCCATCGGGTATCGAACCCGGGACCCCTTCATTACAAGGCGAGGACGCGACCACTGTGCCATCGGAGAGGCCTCAAATCTCAATGTGAATCGATACAGAATCTTCAGGCATACATCAGCAATTTTTATTCAATTAATAATAATAATCATAAATTACTGACGACAATGATATTTAATAATTTCACGCACCCTAAAAATGTCTTTCTATGTTTTCCAGGAGCTGAAATCTTAAGCTGTAGGACAGGCCCGTACTCAAAGGAGGGCCATGGGTGTCATGCCCCACCTCAAACTAGGAAATGTTATAGTGTGAATATATAAAAAACTACGAAAATAACATTGACGATTTTTCAGATTGTGTAAAAATTTCGATTTAGTCCTTGCATATGTGAATTCGTTGTTTGGGGGGGGGGAGAGGGAGGGGGGGGAGAGAAGCAGGATCTGGAAGTGTGAAGTCTGGAACATTGAGTAATTTTTGTTTTATAACCATCTACAAGACATCCCGATTTAGTCGGAACAGTCCATGCTTTTTAATACTTGACCCGACTTTTTTCAAACTGCAGTTGTGTTGCGAAAAGGTTTCGTTTCTTTGGTTAACTCACGTTTAGACATGTTCTTCATTTTAATACTCATTGCTAATACGTATAATTTATAACACCATTAAGCCTTGTTTCCATGATATGAAAAATTCAATATGCTGACCAAGACTGTAATTTATTTTATTATAAAATATAAACTAAACGTAACGTTTCAACCTTCTAGCAAGGTCTTCATCAGACAATATACTAAGTACAAATGTAACAAGGTACAAAAACAGGACGATATATATATACAAACATTACTCCCTCCAGACTATTAGAAAGTTGTAATGAGATAAAGAGTCCAACCACATTCACTTTTAGGTGAAAGTACAGTTGACAAGGGAAAGCCACCTGCTAGAATGTTCCAGAACAACTTTCTAATAGTCTGGAGGGGAGTATTGTTTGTCCTGTTTTTGTACCTTGTTACATTTGTACTTGGTGCAGAGTCTGAAGAAGACCTTGCTAGAAGCTTGAAACATTACGTTTAGTTTATGTTTTATAATAAAATAAATTACTGCCTTGGTCGTATAATTTAATTTATAAATATGGTATGTTATTTTCTAACCATAGAATTATCATGGCTATTCAATGGTGCTGGTATAAGAAACATTTTTAAGAAATGAAAACAATGTTAATTTGCATAACACAGTACAGTTCGAAAAATTCTGTATGTACACAAACTGTATGCCATGTGACAACCTTTGCCTGTAAGCGACTGCATTGCTGATCGTCGTATCGGGGGGATCTATAGTGAGTTGATTTTTCCCCTTATTTTGGACCATAACATTGCACTTCTACAATTGTACAGCCAATAGCAAAGATAGTAATAGGCAAATTGTTCTGATTTTACTCTTCATCCTGGGTAGTTCTAAGGGATGAAATTCTGTTGATGCAAAGCTAATGTTGACATCTGCTTAGTGGCGTTTTTAATTGCACCCATTATTTTCACAGTGTGGAAAACAGACTGAATTAAAATAGTAATGGACATATTGCTTTTGCTGTTGGGTGTACACTTAGCACTAAAGTGCGCGTCATATCTCCTGCATATGGCGATAGCCAATAGCAGCGCACTGCAGTGGTGCCATGTCAAAATCTCACACAGAAAAGAGACAGCGTGGTTGAGCGAAACGGCTTGTCAAGGAGAGCACGGCAACGCTGCACGTCTGTGATTCGCTGGTGCTGTTCAGCCGTTCAAGGCCATATGCAGGACATTTGACGCGCACTTTTTTCCTAGCCGCAATACTACCTTAACGTTGGTGGTCACATCTAATACTCCAACAGCATTTCGCCGACCAGCGTGACGGAGTGGTTTGCACAGCGCGGTACGACGCCAAGGTCCTGGGTTCAAATCAGGGTTGTTAAAGGTCCAGAACCCATAAATTCTAATGGGTTCTATTGGGTTCCACTGCAGGACAGGAATCTTTTTTCTAGCAGAATTTAAAATTCGGTCCAAGTTGTGTATTGTTTCATTGAAAAAAGGTTCCTGGACCGTATTTAAATTGATCTGGTACCGAATTGAAATACTTTACAGATAAAAAATGTTCTTTACGGTACAGAACCCATTTACACTTACCGATTTTCTTTCCTGGACCGGCACATCCCGCTGCGACGCCAAGGGTCCCGGGTTCGAATCCCGCTCGGGCTTGGTTGTTTGTGAATGTCCATTCATCAGTTTCATCATTTCATCACTCATCCACATCTTCGCAAATTAGCCAAGAGGCACAAAACGCGGTAAAATAAACTAAATCAATCAATCAATCTTTCCCGGACCGGAATTGAATTTATTTAAAATTCCTGGACCGTTAACAACCCTGGTTCAAATCCCGGGAGGGGCATAGGTGTACTTTGTGAGTGTTTTTTTAATCAATTTCATCATATTGTTACTCATCTTCATCATCGCGATTAGCCAAAAGTGACAGAAAATCGACGTAAAATAACCCAACTGACTCATTCCAAGAGCATTTCGGATAATTTGTTACACATTTTCGGATCTGCCCCCCCTCCCCCCCAATCAACAGCTGGAGGTGCTATTCAACTCGGGAGTGCAAGGTCAAGATAAATAAGAAAATACAAAACAAACTTCTTTTTATTCAAGAAAATATTAAACGTGGAAAAATGTCCAAGCAATTTATCGTGAATTTTTGCGTAAATGCTGCACATAATTGTTACTGTTTTCGGGTCCCCTTAGGCTTAGGACCCGCCTACCTGTATGTTACGTCCCTGATTTGACATATTCATTCAAATTATAACGTTTGACTAGAATTTAAAACCACATGAAAAGAGACTGTTTTAATTTTATTGCCCACAAAAGTTAAGTTTTCCATATTTTTTCTCACTTCTATTTTTTACATTTTTCGTATCAACCTCATGGAACGTGAGGCCCCGGGGGCTGTTGCCCACCTCGCCCACCCCTTGCTACGCCACTGAGAATAAGTTCCTACAATGCCAATTGTAGTAATTTTTTTTGCTCCCATTTACAGACTGATGAAAAAACCAACCGTGTTAACAAATCTCCCACAATACCTACACCTAATCAGGCACGTAGCCAGGGGGAGGGTTAAGGGGGCTGAAGCCCCCCGAAATCCTACTAATATCTAATTAAGTAGTACATAGTGGTAATTATTTTTTTCCTTAGCAGGATTTAACATTAGAACGAAAGAAAAAGTTTAGTGTATAATAAAGGAACCAGATTATATTTTTTATATTCCGCAATTTAATCCAAAGAAACAATGGATCCACAGCCTCCAAAATTTATAGATTTCTTTGTGAGAGGTAATAAATAAACTTTATGAGTAAAATTTGCCCTTAACTATTGAAGCTTGTTTGGAACGGAATGTGTAAAAGATAATAAGAAAATACAATAACTTTGAATTTTAGTGCACTAACTGTACAAAATCTTAGAAATATAATGAACAACAGCTGTGTTGGATATTCACTCGAGTAGCAAAATCTCTACATTTTTGTAATAATAATAATAATATATTAGGATTAAAATTGGTTTATTTTTAATAACATGATAATTTTTATTGTAATATGGCAGTTATCAGCGTGTTATTAATTATTATTGTCATTATTATTTCTACGAATAAAGTTCTGTCATTGGCCTGCCCCCTCTAGAAAAATTTCTAGCACGTCCGTGCTGAAGGGATGAGCCCCCCCCCACCCCGAAATAAAATCTTGCCTACGGGCCTACATCTAGTGCTCTTTCAGTTCATGAAATTATGTCTTTGTTCCTTTATGAGTTTTTGAGTAATCAACTGAATTGGAATGTGTCATTTGTCGACATGAGCCGACAAGCGAACGGACCAAATAGACTTAAATTGACACTTTATATAACTTACAACACGCCAAATTGCATGTTTTTTTTTTTAGTTCTGAAATATTATTGCTGATTGTCGATTGCTTGTGTGTCATCTTTCTTGAAAATCCTCTGAGAAATCAATGATTACAGATTCATTTCGATTGATCCAGGTTGATCCAAAAGTTGGATATCGCATCATGTACAAGATTCACAGTTCTTTCAACGTACTGAATCTCGTATGTAGCGTTAAAATTGTTATTGAAGCATTAAATATCTGTCGCTTTTGGACTTTCAACCCCCCACAGACAGAGGAATGTGCGTATAAAAGTTATGCGCTAAACTGCTGGGTGGCACACGCAAAACAGCCTGTCACGCGTGTATACGGACAGACAGATAAGCATCTAAGCAAATACAAAGATCTGTACTTACTGTTTAATGTTGACTGTATACTGTTTACAGAAGGTGCTGAATATGATCTCTTTGTGCGTCAATGCACATTTGTGCACGCCTTAACATGTTCAAATAGACGCGACGAAAACTGAGACGCCAATGCTCCGAATTTCATTACGAATATTGTCCTTCAAGTCTTCTAATGTTTTTGGATTAGTTGCATACACTTTTCCCTTCAAACTGCCTCACAGTTGTTAGGTCCGGCGATCGCGATGGCCACAATCCTTTGTAGGCGGGCCGGTTTTTTGTTAGCCCCCCAGTATTTATTAGTTCTATATTTGCAGAAAATGTTATATCTTCACCTCTGCTAGCGTCCGAGATATCTACAGGTTTGTTTAATCGAAATCAAATATATTTCTTCTTAAAAAGAAGCCAATATTGGAACATAAACTGGTAACGTGGAGTCTGACGGACTCCAAAACCAACTTTAACGCACTATAACTCCTATGCGAGTTCCAAGCTACTGTCATAAAGTACATTAGACTCAGAGTACCTTGTCAGTTTCTAGCACGAAATGGCTGGCCAATCAAATATCAATGTGTGACACAACAATGCTAATCTTTGGTCGGTCTTACTTAAGTTTGCATCTTGTAACAAACAACATTTTTAATATTCAGTTTTCATCTTGTGTGAAACCACGATGATATTCTGTTCTGTCTTTCTGCAGTTGTCATCACATGCCAAGTAACGTTGCTAAGCCAAATTCTGACTCACTCCTGTGTTCGATCCATGTCAAAAACATCTTTACGGCTTGTTGTTACTGTTCAGTTTTCATCATGTGCGAAACGAAGCCACATTCTGATTCCCTGCATGTTACATTTTATGTTAATGAACATCCTTATACTTTCTACTGTCGCCAATTTGTACGATTTAACATTGTTAAGCTAGTCACTTCAGTTTACACTGATGTTGTTCTAAGACCGAACTCGCTTACATTGCTGCTCATTCCACTGTTAATCTGATATAGTCGTCCATGTACGAGACCAACCTACATTGAGTTAGGGCTTAGCTCATGAATAGGGCAAAAAAGGTGCAAAAAAAAGGTGCTGATTTATTCAATGCTCTCTTTTTCTGCGCCTTCTGTATACAATGCGCGCGGACCGCGCAGAGAACTCTGGTTCTACCGAATAGATTTTGTTGAAGTTTGTGTCTTATCTCGCGGGTTTTGCTACATTATCTTGGGAACTATTGGGGCTGCAATGATTATATTACTACCATTTTATAGTTCTCGTCGTGCTCTACAAAATGAGACTACAGGGTTTTATGTATCTGCTCAAGAAGAGTGAAAATAATTTAATTTTCTGTCCAATGTTTTAATAACACATAAAATAAAAGGAAGAAAAGGGTGTTGCAGCATCAAAGAGTTAGTGAAAAGGGGATAACTGTGCTAATCTCACGAAAAGGTGAACAAAGTGTGTTCATTTTACTTGATTCCATGTCCTAAAATACATATCTCAAACGATCGGTGTGAAAACAGCTATATTCTTGGAAAGGTACCGCACCTTAAAATCCGTTCCCTACTCATGAATACTGTTCTGTACGTTTATAAATAGGGAATATTTTTCGAAATAGGTTTTCTTAGAGCTCACCTGGATTACATCAACACCATAGACTTTCCTTTAGGAGCATAATAATGTGGATTTGTTCATAATTTTGCTACATGGTCAGTGTTTGAGCTGTTCATCTTACATAAATCTTTGAAAACTTCATTTACCGAGGAAACCCGTTTCATGCTTTGAATCACGTACAGAGAGACTGTTCTAGTATTTTTAATCCAGCCCACGTGAGGAATGCCTTTTTTGCGAACTAATTGCTTTGAAAATGTTTCCTCTTTACAAAAAACTTAACCATGGAAATGTAAAGGATATAAAACACACTTATAGCCTGTCCCGTAAAGCATTCATAAAATATGATGACCGTTATAAGATGGTGCTTACATAAGGTTTTGCTGGTTTTTGCAAGAATGGGCGAAGAAAACAGAGAGACAAATGGTTCCTCAACTTAGTTTTGCCACGGTTCGCTGATTCCAATCCCTTCCTCTATGGGCAGAAGGGGTGGAAGTTCCATATTACTGAGGAGGGTGAAAACTTTGCAACTTACGCGGGAAATGAGTTACTGTGAGAGGCCAAGTGGAGGGTTGAGGCAAGTAAAATATGGTAGCCGTGTTAAGGGAATGTACCCACAGGGGAAAGAGGGAGGGGGTTAAATGGAAGGATGCCATGATCTTCTATCTACGTGGATTGCCCTAGGGGAAGTGTAAGATACCGCGTAGTTGCGGTGAACGAACGGGAATGAGTTTGATGATCACTGAACAATTCTGGACATTGGCATGACGTGGTTGAAAGATTCCATCTACATAATGCTTCAATTTGCATAACAGGACTTAATAGGTGTTGGAAATCTTAATAATATTCGCCTATCTTGCGTTATTCACAATTATATCAGTTTTCTTCTGTGGACTTTTATCATGATCTACGTTTGGGGTGGACTTTCAGGGTTCATCCTTTTCCTCGTACGTTTATGCTGATCATCATCAGCGTTTCTTCTTCAGATAGTGTGTCAGTTCTTGCCAAGGTTATTCAGTCCTTTGTTTTCGTCATTCTTGTAGTCTGCAGTGGGCCATTTTTCTATCCAAATTTTGGTCTTAACAATTTTACTTGTTACTATTGGTTGTATATGTACACTTTCCTAATAGTGACGCGGTTTTCCAGGTGTGCAATATAATGTTACAACATTGCACTGTTCAATAGCATTGTTTCTCATCAGCAAACTATGCTTATTCACGACGAGATAAAATTCAGCATGGTTCGTTCATGAAAAGTTTCTAATTGACAAATTAGTTAATAATATTTCAGTAAGGGTAAGATAGCGATTTTTCCGGAATGAAAAGTATATATCCTACTATCTGTGACCAAATGAAAAACAAATTAATGTCCATATTAAGTGTTTTCTTCATCTTCGTGAATGTTTAAGATTGGATTGGATTGATTTGTTGTTCTAAGTCCACTTTATGCACAGTAAGGCTAATCGGGACTGGACCTACAGTTTAAAGTGGGATCCGAACCACTATGTGCCTCCACCGGGATGAATGTTAAAGAGAAACAGTTAAGTAAGATAAATTGGAATCAATAATTATTGAGCTTCAATCAATCAAAGGAAACAGATAGGAAATTTTGTATTATTTGCATTGGGTGCAAACTGGATCATATTAACCTCCTGATAGGTAGCGTGTTTTGGTGCTCGTTGGAGGGTATGCCCTCAGTGTTGCTATAATCTGAGAGCGTGTCATGTCCCTACATGTTGATAGAATTGTTTGCACAATTGTTTCCCACTTGTACAGTTACCAGCAATAAAAATGCCGGTGACTGCTCCTGAATTATTCTGATTCCTGCAAGGCGTTATGTATGTTGGCGATAACGTAACGATCCGTAGTATCTTTTAATTACGAGTATGTACAACGAACTCCAACTTCCAGTCATTCAACCATCGTTTTCCAATCAGGAAATATTCAGAAACATCAGAGGAATGCAGTGTCATACAGCACTGAAGCTCTTCCTGGTCATCAGCCGTATAAACACGTAAACGGACGAAATCCAGGAAGAGGCTACAGTCCTGACTGTGCATTTGTTTAGTAAATTGAATTGCAATAAATGTCTGGGAGGCAGAGAGTTCGGGGTCAGTTCGAATTCAGTTATTGAGGAGCAAGTTACGATTGAATAGAGAGAGAGGAGGAGGTTCTAGGGAGAGTGTGTTAACGCTAGTCGCAAGTCAGACTCTACGTACGTCACAAACATAACCTCTCCCAGCAGATCTTCAGTTGGAGTACAGAGAGAGGTATATCCTTACATTACCCATGCTGATCCAGTTCTTAGGGGTGTGAAACTCAAGTGTCATGTGTTGCCAATCAAGTGTGTAAATTTAGTTCCTCTAGCGCCTTACCACCAAGCTCACCACGAGCAGAGTGCTTTACCATCAAGGATGAATGATGATTAGTGAGCTACATTCCCAAAAGATCCCCCCATACCTAAGGGTACGACACTTTAAGAGGATTTTAATAGCAAACTTTCAGTGGTAAGTTCTACCATCACCGTAGACATACCAGGGAAGGGAGTATTTTAGGATCCAGGTATCCCATTTTTATTGTCGCTGACTGTACGCTTAGATTTAAATTAAACTAATATTTAAAATATTTAGGAACAATATTATTCTGAACCACTTTAAATTCTACAGAGATGTTTAGACATTCAGGAGACACCTCAGCTGATTTTTACTTGTAAACTTTATTCAAGTAGTGGACTCGTAATGGAGTCCAATAGTGACGTTACAACAGACGACGCGCTGTGACTGGGTCGAAACAAATAAACACGTGCTTTTCTTCCTATCCAATTCAATATTACTTTCCTTCGGAAAGGGGTAGCTTTAATTATTGTGACAGCAGTTAAGAAACAAATTGTGATGTGCATCGTACATCAATGTAAAGATGAGATTTCGGAGAAAACGTCTATATATAACATATACCTTACAGATGAGAATGTAAAGAATAAATGGAGTAAAGCGAATGCTCCAAAAGAAATCTCAGCCAATGGGCGTCGTCGGTTCAATCGCCTGAGGCTGCTGGTTTCCCATCATCCATAGCGGCAGCGTGTCCTACTTGAGATCGAGTGAGATTCGGGTCGGCTTCGGCTGTCCTCGGAACTGGAACGTTACGAAAATGCATGATTTTCTTACTCCGGTTATTCTTTACCTTATTCTCTGTACGGTATGTGTGATATATAGTCGTATTCTCAGAAATCTCATCTTCACTTTGATGTACGATACGCAACATAATTTTGTTTCATAACTGCTGTCGCAATAATTAAAGGAAAATAGCATTGATTTGAATACGAAGAAAACACGTTTTCTCGTTGTGTAGTCAGTTCCAGCTCGTCGTTTGCTTGTGACGTCACCACTAATGGACTCCATAGGGAGGTAAAGGTAAAGCTTTCCCTTGGGCATTGCAACATGACATAAAGGAATATAAGACATGGCGTTGGTCATGCTGTAGTAGATATGTAGCACCACACTTCCCCTTTACCCCTATTGGAAAGAGGCTGGGTGAGCATCAGATGCATTTTACGATAGACGGAAAAATTTGTACCTCAGCTTAACCACCCTGGGAAGCAATCGAAATCAGGTCTCCCGACCGGCTCTTTGGGAGGTTGTAGGTTCAAATCCCATTCCCATTGCTTTTAATCCGCGATTTCAATCTGCCACTCAAAAGGAATGAATGGTATGGTACCTTGAATGAATACAGAAGGAACTTCAACTCCCTTTTCTCCGTTCTACGTCCTCACCTTCCCGTCGGGGTTGACCCAAAAGTACAAATAAGCTAATTAACCAAGCAACAAACCAAAGACCAGAAGCGTTCCCTTCAGTAACAAACAGGATGCCACGACCTCAAAGCGTTAATGCAGACACTTTGCCATTTGATCTAGGCAAAGCTTTAGATACTGTTAGTACCAAATTATACAATGCATATTTTACAATAGGTTTAACATTCATCACAAGTTAGATTCATGACACATTTCAAACCGTGCTCATGGTATTTTAGCGAGCCTCTTCACAACAGCTGAGTTACAGCCCAATTCCCGGAGGGTGCCCCACGAGTTTAACTACCTTCTTCCAGCATCCCGACACGAGTACCATGTAATACTGGGCATCATCACATCTGCTTTAATTGACGACGTCTTCCTTGGGTCTTTAAGCCGAGATGAAAATCCAACCACGAGAAAATAGGCACTTCCCTTCCTGACATAGGAATTCTCGGGGTTCACAAATCACTCAAATTCTATGCCTCTCTCTCTGTCTTCAACTATTTCAGGAATTTCCAGTGCTTGGGATAATGAACACTTAAACTAACAGAGCTTGAAATTAGTTCTCCATTCCCTCTTGTCTCTATAAATAGAACACGTATATCAAGCTTCCATTCCAATGTGTTAAGATGTGGTTGAACATTGAAGTGATGCATACCATGCAAGTAGACATTGTCGTGTTCATCTAAGATGGTGGAAGCATGACATGTATTCCTTTGTATCTCGATGTTAACTCTGTTTCATGGAGAGGCAGAAGGTGTTACAAGAAATTTTTAAGGGTCTGTTTCATGGAGAGGCAGAAGGTGTTCTCAGAAACTTTTAAGGGTCTGTTTCATGGAGAGGCAGAAGGTTTTCCCAGAAACTTTTAAGGGTCTGTTTCATGGAGAGGCAGAAGGTGTTCCCAGAAACTTTTAAGGGTCTGTTTCATGGAGAGGCAGAAGGTGTTCTCAGAAACTTTTAAGGGTCTGTTTCATGCAGAGGCAGAAGGTGTTCCCAGAAATTTTTAAGGGTCTATTTCATGGAGAGGCAGAAGGTGTTCTCAGAAACTTTTAAGGGTCTGTTTCATGGAGAGGCAGAAGGTGTTCCCAGAAATTTTTAAGGGTCTATTTCATGGAGAGGCAGAAGGTGTTCTCAGAAACTTTTAAGGGTCTGTTTCATGGAGAGGCAGAAGGTGTTCCCAGAAACTTTTAAGGGTCTGTTTCATGGAGAGGCAGAAGGTGTTCCCAGAAACTTTTAAGGGTCTGTTTCATGGAGAGGCAGAAGGTGTTCCCAGAAACTTTTAAGTGTCTGTTTCATGGAGAGGCAGAAGGTGTTCCCAGAAACTTTTAAGGGTCTGTTTCTTGGAGAGGCAGAAGGTGTTCTCAGAAACTTTTAAGGGTCTGTTTCATGGAGAGGCAGAATGTGTTCCCAGAAACTTTTAAGTGTCTGTTTCATGGAGAGGCAGAAGGTGTTCCCAGAAACTTTTAAGTGTCTGTTTCATGGAGAGGCAGAAGGTGTTCCTAGAAACTTTTAAGGGTCTGTTTCATGGAGAGGCAGAAGGTGTTCTCAGAAACTTTTAAGGGTCTGTTTCATGCAGAGGCAGAAGGTGTTCCCAGAAATTTTTAAGGGTCTATTTCATGGAGAGGCAGAAGGTGTTCTCAGAAACTTTTAAGGGTCTGTTTCATGGAGAGGCAGAAGGTGTTCCCAGAAATTTTTAAGGGTCTATTTCATGAAGAGGCAGAAGGTGTTCTCAGAAACTTTTAAGGGTCTGTTTCATGGAGAGGCAGAAGGTGTTCCCAGAAACTTTTAAGTGTTTGTTTCATGGAGAGGCAGAAGGTGTTCCCAGAAACTTTTAAGTGTCTGTTTCATGGAGAGGCAGAAGGTGTTCCCAGAAACTTTTAAGTGTCTGTTTCATGGAGAGGCAGAAGGTGTTCCCAGAAACTTTTAAGTGTCTGTTTCATGGAGAGGCAGAAGGTGTTCCCAGAAACTTTTAAGTGTCTGTTTCATGGAGAGGCAGAAGGTGTTCCCAGAAACTTTTAAGGGTCTGTTTCTTGGAGAGGCAGAAGGTGTTCTCAGAAACTTTTAAGGGTCTGTTTCATGGAGAGGCAGAAGGTGTTCCCAGAAACTTTTAAGTGTCTGTTTCATGGAGAGGCAGAAGGTGTTCCCAGAAACTTTTAAGGGTCTGTTTCATGGAGAGGCAGAAGGTGTTCTCAGAAACTTTTAAGGGTCTGTTTCATGGAGAGGCAGAAGGTGTTCCCAGAAACTTTTAAGTGTCTGTTTCATGGAGAGGCAGAAGGTGTTCGCAGAAACTTTTAAGTGTCTGTTTCATGGAGAGGCAGAAGGTGTTCCCAGAAACTTTTAAGTGTCTGTTTCATGGAGAGGCAGAAGGTGTTCCCAGAAACTTTTAAGGGTCTGTTTCTTGGAGAGGCAGAAGGTGTTCTCAGAAACTTTTAAGGGTCTATTTCATGGAGAGGCAGAAGGTGTTCCCAGAAACTTTTTAAGGGAGGATGGGAAGGCGGGTTCGTCCAATAATAATTAATAATATTACAGGAATTTAAAATTTATTGTCATCGGATTACAGAAATATGGACATCTTCCATTACACACACACATATATACAAAGACACAGTAAAAACTTTCCACTTCCAGTAAAAACCTTGACCATGTTACATATTTATAGTTTTACACAAGAAATATAATAGCAATACTTATTTCTTAAGTATGACTGTTAAAGAATACGTTTATTGTAAGTATGCATTTATTTAATACTTACATAATTATATCAGAATAACAGTAATCTTTTAGCTTAAAACCTTTACAGGGAAAATGTATCTCTCAAGATACATATATATATAGGAGCCTCTATACGGCCAGCATATTGAGATTTCTGGCAGGAGTGGTGCCATATTTTGAGTATTTGTGAAACATACAAGGAAGTATGAAATACTATTTGCTGCAAGATGGCGTACAACAATAAAGCACGTAATGTCCATATAATATTGTCATGTATTTTTTGATGATTATTTAACAGAAGTGTGCTCTAAAACATAAGAGAAAAAATATAGCCGCATCTATTATATTTGGCTAAATTTAGGGAAGGAAAATTGAACGTATCCAAGAAGATAAATTGCCCATTTTAGCATAATATGATTTGGGGACCAGATTGTAAATCATATATGTGATATTGTTCGCATATAATATCATGTTTTCATCTTTCAATAATAGTTAATTCAAAACTCTATTTTTTGGTCCGGGACTTTATTCTATACATAATTTCAATTATGTTATAATATTGATAAGCTTTTTTGTATTATGAAAAACGTGAGAAATTGATGTTATTATTCATAATTTACTCTCCTTTTATTTGTTGAAAAAGGTAAAGAAAATGAAACAATGTTGGCTAATGATGGTGCTGAATGTGATTCATGATTATCTGAAATTTATAAGAGCACACTCTCAAAGGATCACATGTGTCTGACTTGGATTCGAATCCAGAACCTTTGATGGCAAGATAGTGAGTTGACCCCTCAATGGACATGCAGATTTTATATTACCAAAGAGGCGTACAAAAATACTTTTCAAATTCGAATTAGTCATTATACAAGGTTCATTCGATAAATAACCGGAAAAGTTGTATAAAAAATCGAAAATACGACCATGTTTGGTGTTTCTTTGTGGTGGCGTCCTAGAACTATTAACAGATGGGCCTGGCACGCCTGCCTCGCGAACGGGGTGCTGGGAATCAGTGACACAAGATGGTGGCACCCTTGCAGGTTTGCACGAACTTGGAGCAGCAAAGTGTCATTAGATTTCTCTTAGCTTAAGGATTGAAACCAATCGAAATTCACCGCCGGATGGCAGTGCAATATGGTGAAAGCTGTTTGAGTCGAACACAAGTGTACGACTGGGCAGGGAAGTTCAAGCAGGGTGTAACAAGTGTTCAAGATTCGCCACGTCCAGGACGCTCTGTCTCTGCAGTCACGGAGAACAACATTGCGAAGGTTGACGAGTTGATACGTATTACGGTGAGTGAGATTGCATCAAAGATGAACGTTAGTGTCGGATCAGCCCACCATATTGTTCATGACGTGCTGATGTTCAAGAAAGTGTGTGCGAGGTGGGTTCCAAAACATTTGACACCAGAAATGGAAGAAAGGCGAATGAATGTGTGCTGGGAGCTTTTGCGACAGTACGAGGCTGAAGGGGAGACATTTCTTTACCGTATTGTAACGGGAGATGAAAATTGGGTACATTTTTACGAACCTGAACGAAAGCGGGCTACAATGGAGTGGCGACATTCTTCATCTCCAATACCCAAGAAGGTGTGAGCAGAAAGAAGTGCTGGTAAGGGCATGTTGACTTTGTTTTGGGATCATAAGGGAACAATTCTTGAACATTACATGCCAAGAGGTCAAAATGTAAACAGTGTGACATACGCAAATCTCATGCGTGAAAATTTGAAACCAGCAATTTTGAAGAAGCGACGTGGTCTGGTGTCCAGTGGCGTCCTGTTACTGCATGACAACGCGAGACCACACACTGCTAGAGTCACATTAGCTACCATCAATCACCTAAAGTTCATCTGCTTAACCCCCCCCCCCCGTATTCCCCGGATCTGGCACCTTCAGATTATCACATTTTTGGCCCACTTAAAGACGCTCTTAGTGGCTCAAGGTTCGAGGATGATGAAGACGTCCAGGCAGCAGTGCATGACTGGTTACGCACACGCCCAAAATAACTTTTTCACGTGGAATTGGGAGGCTCGTCAAGCGCTGGCGCAGGTGCATTGAACTTCAGGGGAACTACGTTGAATAATAATCATGTGTTGTATTCCATTCTAATAATAGATTCTGTACAAAAAAATATTTCCGGTTATTTATTTAATGAACCTTGTATTTTTATAGAAAATTCAACTTTGCATGTTTTACGAGGCACTTAAAAGCCAAGAGTAAGTATCATTCCACCTGACATAGAATTTCTGACTTGGAAGTTCTTCACGTGAAGGTGAAGATACTGCAAATCACTGTGATTCTGTAGCCTGTTAGTTGTTCCCATGTTTCATTTTGGAAGTCGGTTGCCATGATCCGCTAAAGATATTTCGACGTAAATTGAGCACAGATAGAAAGGTGTCCACCCATCTCTTGAAGAAGATGTTCCATCCCGCCCAACTAGAATATGAACCACAACCAGCTTTGTTGTGAGACCATTTGCTCACTAGCTCATATCCGATAGGATGATATCTAGATCATGGGTGGGGGGCACGAAGGATAGATACCAAAACTGCCCCAAAGGACAAAATAGGGCACTAAGGGTAGATGTAGAAACTGCCCCAAAGGACAAACATACTGTGTGAGCACCGGAGCCACTTGAACAGGTGGAAAAACCGACGTTCTCCCACGCAGGCGTTCGAACCCGGGTCTCTTGCATGGTAGTTAGATTTCGTACTGACTGAGCTACAGCGGCTATAATGAAATAATGAAATGATTTCCAAATTTTCATTTTGTGATTAAATAAAAACAAATACTGGGTGAAGCAGTCAAACGGGAAGATTTTTAAAAATCACAAAAAATGGAGAGAGAAAATATTTATTTTTTGAACATGAATGTACTGTACATGAGTGGAAATTACTAGTGTACCTGAAATATGTTCATTTTTTGAATATGGTGTCTATAAGATAGCGTCCTTGGTTTTACACACATTGTCGGAGTCTCAGAGTAAATCCGCCCATGACGTTGCGTAGCATCTCCAACAGAATGCTTTGGATTCCATTCAGAAAAAAGTAACAGTGTGGTGTGCATTATCATCTCCTGGAATCATCGGCCCCTACTTTTCCGAAAAAAAAAGTAACGGTAAACCCTAGACGTTATGCTGACATGTTGATAACCTTCTTACTGCCTGCCCTCGATGACTATGACCCAGATGAAGAAACACTCTTCCAGCAAGATGGTGCAACTAGCCATACTACCAGAATGTCTATGGATGTGCTTAGACTCGCATTTTCTGGTCGTCTCATCAGCAGATCCGGCGTTATTTCGTGGCCTGCCCGTTCACCCGACTTGTCGGTTCCTGACTTTTTCAAACCCAAAGTATTCATGGACAACCCTCCAAGAACCAGGGATGATTTGAAGGAGCGAATTCGGCAAGAGATCCACAACATTCCGTTGGAGATGCTAAGCAACGTCATGGGCAGATTTACTCTGAGACTCCGACAATGTGTGCAAAACCAAGGTCGCCATCTTACTGTCACCATATTAAAAAAATGAACATTTTACAGGTACACTAGTAATTTCTACTCATGTAGCAGTACATTCATGTTCAAAAACAAATAATATTTACTCTCTCTGTTTTTGTGATTTTTTTAAATCTTCCCGTTTGATTGCCTCACCTTGTATATGTTCTGTTTTTGTATCCTAAAAGATACATTGCGCTATGTTGTCAAAATTTTCCACAAATGAACTTTGTATATCTCAGGAGTCTGATTCTAAAGTATCATATTTAAAATAATCTTTAAAATATTTATAAAATATTATTTAATAACATTTTAAAGGGTAATTTTGTAGTTTTACTCTCAAGGAAAGATTGAATGTTGGAAAATCCCTCCCCCCTTTCCAATCTGCCCTTATTTTGCCAGTGATGTGCCGTAGACTATAAGTTTACGTCTACATGCATTGTCTACGCATAATCTACACAAAGATTACATTGGCTTGTAGTTTACATAGTCTACTGTAGACAATGCAAACGACAGGGAAGAAAAGAATTCCAGTGCTCTTTGAAAGGTAAAGCACTTTTTCCTTCAAACATGTCTGTAATCTGGGTCTACAACCAACTTAAAACCGTCCAACGTAATCAAAGTTATCGAATTTTCACAAACGAGAGAAAAATGGACTATCGGAAGAAAAACAAATGACAGCCATAGTGAAAACTGACATTATCTTTTACACTGACAAAAATGAAGGTTCGCCTTGTTACTGCATAGATAAGCAAGTGACTTTAAAGCAGATTTTCCCAATATCAGCACAGATGTCCCGACAGAACGTACCAGCGACAAAACGTACCACCTGAGTTTTGCGTGACGAAACGTACCACTCAGATAAACACCTACCTTCAAGATATTTACTCCGCGACAAAACGTACAACTTCAAGGAAAGCGCTTCAACTTAAAATCAAAAGAGAATAAAGTGGTTAGTGGCCCGTCGAGTGATCACGTATGTGGAGTCCCGAATGATGCTCAGTTAGATGTGAAGAAGCGTATGCAAGAGGCGAAGGAAAGGGTTCGAGGGGAAGACACGCCAATTACCAAGATTTTGAGAACGATACTGTAGGCAACCTACACGACAAAGGTTAGGCTAGGCTATTTTAGGTTAGGTTAGGTTAGAACTGACATTCATTAGAAGACCCTTCGCAGGTAGCCGGTCAGGTGGTAGGTACGTTTTGTCGATGGTACGTTTGGTCGCGTATTCCTATTTAACTATTGGTAAACCACATGAAGATTCACGGAAATTCTAAGCAGATGTAATTGTTCGGCTTTTGGAATATCCTAGCGGTTTTTCGAATGAGGAAAATTCGTACAAAGCTGCTCCTGCGTCGACAAAAGGTGCAGTCAAGCCTTAAATCGCCCCTGCACACACACACACACACACACACACGGCAGTGACGGCTGTTGTCAGCGACCTACCACCACGTTTGGTAGAGAGGGGGTTGGGGGGGGGGCAGGAAATTCTCATGGAAAAGTTTGGGAACATGTTGCGGCTGATGTCTCACCTAGTTGTGTGAACAGTTTCCTTTTCCAGGGTGGTTTCTGGTGCGAGCCACAGCAGAAGTTCGATGTGCGGTGGCGCCCTGAAACCTTCGACAACGCTGTCGCCATAAGCTCAACGGTGGAACTCTTTAACACTGGACAAACTTTACATAGTATTAATATTTTCACCATGAGCTGGCCTTTAATTTTTTTTTTTGTAAACTTTCACTTGCGAAGCTCAGGTTTAGCGCAATTGTACCAGTTGTAATGAAACTAAATCTCACACAACGAAAGAAATGAATATCAACTTTCGTATTTGATTTGTGAAAGTTGTTAACGAGAAATTAATGACGGAGTGTATTTGAACACAAAATTATTAGACATCCATCTTTTGCAAACGCGGTAACATCTAACAATTTTAAGCGTTACTATGTAACGACCCATGATTTTGATTTGATTTTGAATTTTGGGTGCGTCAGCACTTAGGCTATTTTGCACCCGTCACATTATACGGGGTTCAGCCTCTTATCTTTACAAATAACAACTCTAACGTTGCATAACTAAAAATCTTAAAATCTTCTGACTTCTGTTAAAAGCTGAGGCTGTAAACGGGCACTCAGCACACATAAGGACAAAAAACAGGACAACACACACAAAATTATACTGGCCATACTGCCAGTTGCCAGAGCCTCGTTCGTGTGCAAAATGCAGTCCAGGGTGTACTACGTGGAAGTGAGGTTGACAGTTGGGCCATGATTTTGAATCACCAAAAATTCACGCATAGATGTGTGTCTGTAACGTACGTAGATGCATCAATCAAATGGAGTTCCTCTTGAGCAGAAAGCAAAATATTGGAATCGCAACATTTCCTAGTATGTAGTAATCTTTAAAATATTTAAAAAATATTTTTAATAACATTTTAAAGGGTAGATTGAATGTTGGAAAATCCCCCCCTCCAATCTGCCCTTATTTTGCCAGTGATGTGCCGTATACTATAAGTTTACGTCTACATGCATTGTCTACGCATAATCTACACAAAGATTACATTGGCTTGTGGTTTACATAGTCTACTGTAGACAATGCAAACAACAGGGAAGAAAAGAATTCCAGTGCTCTTTGAAAGGTAAAGCACTTTTTCCTTCAAACATGTCTGTAATCTGGGTCTAATCTGGGTCTACAACCAACTTAATCAACCAATGTAATCAAAGTTATCGAATTTTCACAAACGAGAGAAAAATGGACTATCGGAAGAAAAACAAATGACAGCCATAGTGAAAACTGACATTATCTTTTACACTGACAAAAAGGAAGGTTCGCCTTGTTACTGCATAGATAAGCAAGTGACTTTAAAGCAGATTTTCCCAATATCAACACAGATGTCCCAACAAAACGTACCAGTGACAAAACGTACCACCTGAGTTTTGCGTGACGAAACGTACCACTCAGATAAACACCTACCTTCAAGATATTTACTCAGCGACAAAACGTACCACTTCAAGGAAAGCGCTTCAACTTAAAATCAAAAGAGAATAAAGTGGTTAGTGGCCCGTCGAGTGATCACGTATGTGGAGTCCCGAATGATGCTCAGTTAGATGTGAAGAAGCGTATGCAAGAGGCGAAGGAAAGGGTTCGAGGGGAAGACACGCCAATTACCAAGATATTTAGAACGATACTGTAGGCAAGCTACACGATAAAGGTTAGGCTAGGCTAGGCTATTCTAGGTTAGGTTAGGTTAGAACTGACATTCATTAGAAGACCCTTCGCAGGTAGCCGGTCAGGTGGTAGGTACGTTTTGTCGGTGATACGTTCGGTCGCGTATTCTCAACACAAGTGAAAGAGGGCCTCCCCGATGGCGCAGTGGTAGCGTCGTTGCCTTGTAGTCAAGGGGTCCCGGGTTCGATACCCGGTGGAGGCACATGGCACAGTGGTTCGGATCCCACTTTAAACCGTAGGTCCAGTCCCGATTAGCCTTACTGTGCATAAAGTGGACTTAAAACACCAACTCAAACCAAAACAAGTGAAAGATTTAACCAGTTCTGTAATAGTTTACGATAAAATTCACTCGCCTCTCAATCTTGTCTGGTGACCTGGGTAGGGAATCATTTTGTTTTCACTCAAAGCAAGCCAGTCAATTCAGAACACCCAACTGCTGGACTCATTTCGCCAATTTAAAGGGATGCATGTAATGTTGGAGACAACAGGTTTGTTATTTCAAGGGAGGCTAATTGCGGTGAAGTTGGGTTTCGAGTGTTTGTCTTGTCTTGCCCTTCGCTCCGTTAAATTGTGGTGTTGTGTGCGGTCTCCAGTTGCTCTGTACTTGCTCTCACGAACCGCGTCCTCTTGAATTACAGTGTGGGCAATTGTAGTGCATGCAGTGGCGGTTGCAAGCAGCTAGCGATGCGGGTGAGATGTAGAAGGCCTCAAACGGTTGGTTCCTTTCAGTCATTAAGGAACCTTTGTTCAAATCATTGTTAACTTAGTAATTACAATACAGGGTGTCCGGATTATAACTGACAGTTTTTAAAGAGTTATTACTAGGGCTCGGATAATTATGCATTTTGCAAATGCATATTTAAGGATTTTTAACTGAAATGCATATTTCATATGCAGGTACATATTTGTATGAAAATAAGTTGTATGTTCATTTTGTACCCACTACCAACACCGAGCATATACTGTGTGCCTTTTTCTTTTCCTAGCTTCTCTTCTCTTTATCATTTCTATGTCTTTCTTCCTTCCTTCTTCCTGGGTTGTATGAAATGTGGCAAGTACGTCATTCTCACCTTGATGCCCAGGAAGCAGTGTGCATTGGGGAGGCCCAGCAATGCTATCGTGAGGATCTTGCCTACATCCGAGCTAATTTCTCTTGCCTGAAAGATTCCATTTGTCGATTAGAAAACAAAGGGTTACAACTTCAAACAAGCATCAAAATTATAGAAGACGTTAAAGAGGTCCTCGCCCAGGTTGAAGATCCTGTGTATGTACAGAAATTGGATGCAGTATTGAAAAAGAAGAGTGTTTATGCAACAATGGTGAAAGTTTGCAAAATTCTGCATACAAATGGACAACGTGTGGATGATCTGGAACTTGATGTGTCTGACTTTGTTGCCCTAAAATGCAGTCCACTTGTATCTTGGAACAAGGGCGCCGACTTTCTAAAATTTCTGTGGGTGCATATCAATGGCGGTTAGATCTGTAATTATCAAGTATTGTATACTTTAAACAACTTACATGCACAATGATTGCAAGAGGCAATGATATTATCAACACGTTACTAAAAGAAAATACCACATTCATACAAATGAAAATGAAAAATCTTCATAAATGCAAATAATTTTAATTGTATTGCAGAAAGAACCTTGCAAGGATTTCGTTGTGAACAGAAACTACAAAATGTCTGTGTACCAAATAATAATAATAATAATCATGACATGTTAACTTTCAATATAAAACACATTCCTTCTTACGTCATTTGCACTTGTGAATTTGTTATCAATTTTGGTAATGTCAATATGTTTAGTCATTTCTTTATGAACATGCAAAATTGCCAAATCATTCAATCTTTTTTGGGTCATTGTTGACGCAAGAAAGTTTTCAATCGTCTAAGTGCTGAAAGTGACCGCTCAGAGGTACAGGAAGTAACAGGTATAGTTAAAATCACCCGTACAAACTTCACAAACTCTGTGAGCATTTCACGCATGGGACCACTGTTTTCTCTACTTAAAATATTTGTAATATCTGACAAGTTGGCCACTTTTTCTTTGTTCGTTCTGCACACATCTAGAAACATGTCCCTGTGCAATGTTAGATTGTCTTTATCAAAGTTTGTCCCATATAACTGCAGAATTCGATCAGCACCAATTTGACCGATAGCAAAAGCTTCAAATTGTGAAATAAGTTCCAAAAGCTTTGCTTGAAATCTACGATTTAGCGAATCCACAGCCACATCAATTATTTCAAAAAATATTTGTCGGTATATTTCCTCCGGCGTTTGATACGTATGAGGATCACTACCTTTGTCATAGCATTTTGGCATCTTCCTTTTTCAAGGCAAAACTGGTTCATCAATGTTCAATTCCTCTTCTTTCCTCATGATTTCATTCCACAACTCAAAAAATATATCCCTTTGTGAAGCTAAACTTGCAGACAAAGTTTCCACCAAAGTTTTGATTTCTCGGTATGACAATCATTTCTTCTGAAAAGAAGAATGAAGTTGTTCAATCCTGCCGAAAACTGAAACAAACACATTTGAAACAATTATGTTTTAGAGGTTAGAAATTTGAACTAACATCTCAATGTTTTAATTGCTTATTATTTTTTTGATAATGGCAAGTGAGAAATATTTATTTTATTTTGTTTTTATCAAACTAAAAATCTTGTGGGTGCGACGCACCCACAAGATTATTTATGTGGGTGCTCGAGCCCCGGAGCACCCACGTAGTCGGCGCGCATGTCTTGGAACGTGTGTTTTCTGAATATAAGACTATTCTAGCTGAAAACAGAAGAAGTTTCAATTTCGAAAATTTGAGACATCATGTTGTTATCAAGTGCAATCATGATCTTTATCTGTAATGCATTGTTTCATTTAACGCAAAACCATATTAATAGAAAAAAATCTGTGTAGCGAATGAGCATGCCATGTAATCTTTCATAGTTTGTAAAATACAGCATATTAAACGGGTTTTTAAAGTGCATATTTAAGTGAATATTTTACACTTTCTTAGTGCATATTTGCATGCATACTTTGCGTTTTTTTAGTGCATAACTATCCGAGCCCTACAACAAATCAAGTTTTTTTTTGTTTACAATGCATTGCAAAAGCAATAGTACATTTGTGAATTTGGTTCAGCAAATTTTTATACGTGTGCTACCAGCGGTGACGGCGCTAATCTCGCTCAAACAAAAATTGTGCCGGTACAGGAAAAAGCATGCGAAGCCCACCATATGTCAATACCGCAGGCAATGTACGCTAGTAGAGCAAGGGTTCTTCTTCCATAGTTGTAGGTATTTTCTATTCTCACGACGGTCGGCCCTCATGCTGGCAAGGGAAGTGGGGAGCGGGGAATTTGCCGCAGACCAACCAGACAACAGCGGTGACGTCGGGAGGTACGACGTGGCGGGAAGACGTACTACGTGAACCTCGTTCTACAGGCTGCTGTGTTCTTATCGCACTGGATTGATCGCTTCCCTGTTCCCTCACTTCCCTTGCCAGCATGAGGGGCGACCACCGCAAGAGTAGTAAATACTTATAGTACGGTTGAAGACGAATATTTTAGCGTACTATAAAAATATCTACGTTACCATTTCTATAGTATTCATGAACAGTGTAAGATGTAACAACAATTTTATTATTACAGTATAATTACAGATTTTTCTTCTGTTGAAGTTTTGTTATATTTTTGAGCCTGTAAAATTTTACGTGGATACTTGATTTGTATATTGTATATGAACCCTTAATCAGCCCTGCAAGACGGGAGGGTAGGTATACAACCAGTATTACCGTTGCCAGAAGCGCACCTTGGAAATAAATCAATTCTACCGGGGGCAAGGGGGGGGGGGCAAACATTGAAGTAAACAAAAAGCAAGGCTTGCAGATTCTAAGAACAGCAGGACAAAAGGTACTCAAGATGGAATTAGTTTTCGTGTATTTCTTGCATTATTCTTCTCTTGCAGACGGCTAAGTGCACTTGCAGAGGGGCTTTTGCCATCCTGGATTTCAAATTTTATACAAATAAATATACATTTCGTAAATTTTTCTTGCTTGCTTCGCTCACAATACCTACTTTCGTTATTATTTTTTTTAGTTTCGTCAAGTACAGAGCCGTAACTAGGGGACGGCGGGAGTAGGCTCTGAACCCTGAAAAAACAAAATTAAAAACAGTTCTAAAAGAGAGAATGCCATGGCGCTCTATAAAATCAATATTGTTTTCAGTTTGTAATAATTTGGATGTAAAAAATTTTCTTGCTCGGTTCGCTCGCCTTATTTATATCTTCTGCACTCAGAAATAAGAAGCATTTATTCCTTTTCACTGTACTTTGGTATAATAATTAACGGAGACTCGCTGAGTTTTAAATATTAATGTTATCGATTCGTTTTTGTTTAGTAGAAAGATGGATAACCATAAAGTCTGGTGTTTAAATACACATTTAATTTGTAACAGAATATTTCAAGGGAATTAACATGTTTAGAAAGTATAAACTATGTTTAAATCCTTGCAGCCGAACTTGTATAATATCATGGAAATCCCAGTTGAGTCATGTGAACTTAAATTCAACTTCTGCGTTGTATGAAAGTCTACTCAACGTTTGTTTGTCGCGTGAATTAGAATTCCAATGTAATGTAAGCGCCAAAACTTCTAAGCCAGATACCATGTAGTTAAAATGTCTAAACATGAATAGAACAAATCTGTCTCTTCTTCAGTTCCTTCGCGAAGCTTGAAGAGGGTATAATAATGTGGATGATGGTGAAGTAAAGAATTTTCAAATATTACAAGAGTTAAATAAAAACGTTGAGAGTCCAATAAAAATTGTACCACAGGCTATATACAGCTTAAATGTACACGAGCTATCAAATGTTATTTACAAAATAACCTCAATGCTGCAACCATAGGCACCGACTCCATGGGGCTTGGTGGGGGGGGGGGGGGGCTCGAGCCCCGTCAATGTTATCGATGTGGGGGCAGAGCTCCCCCCAATAATTTTGCTTAAGAGAATCTAGTAATGTATTATTTTGCTTCTCTTGTAAAGTTTACTCTGAATTGTACCACATGAACTTAACTTTAAATACGCATTTGAAATGTTCTAGACCATCAACTTTGGGGTCTGAGACCGCAAAACCATCAACTTTGGGGGGGGGCTATGAGCAGAGACAGCAAAACACATGACTTATTACTATATACTAAGTATATAATTATGAGTATTGTTAACATTTTTACTAAAAAGAGTTTCAAAAGATGTGCATGAGCTAGGGTAGTTGTTGGGACTACAAATAGCTCTCACATGACATTCAGAAGGAGATCATTGATATATTAGGAAGATCTGTTTTGCGCTCCGTGGTAGCAGATATTAAAACAGGGGAATATTTTGCTATTATGGTTGACGAAACTTGACATATCCATCCGTGGACAATTGACGTTTTGCTTTCGGACTGTAAATGAAAATTTTAATATTTTTGAGGAATTCATGGGCTTTTACGAGATTTCGAACACTGAGGCCAAAGCTTTAAAAAGGGAGGGAGTGAGTCATTCATTAATTTATTTAAGTGAGCCCCTCCCCCAAATAATTTTGACAAGTCGGCGCCCCTGGCTGCAACACTAATCAAGTAAGCTTCGAAACGTATATTTTGTTATTTTAAAGATGGCGCCTCCTATACACACTTCCACCAGCGAAGAGGAGGGGTTTCTTCCCTCTGTCAAATGGCCTAGGTGGTACATTTTTCAACCCCGCAGGATGTGTGATTTAAAAACTTATATAACCTATCCCCATATCAATACTGTCAGAGTAATGCTCTAGAAAGCCAGATGTCCCAAGTTTGAACCATATTGATGAGCGTGTATATTTCTGTGTTCGTCCCATCACAATTTAATTATTTCGTCATCCATTTTTCACTTCGTCATAAATAACTTGTGCATTGATGCAGATGATGTAGACTTATTAGGGGATGATATAAATACAATTAAGAATAATGCTAATATATTTTTCAAAGCAGCAAAAGAGATAGGTTTGGAAGTTAGCAAAAAGAAAACTAAATATGTGCTTACAGACCGAAACCAAGTATTAGGTAATGATCAAAATCTAATTATCGATAACAACTCGTTTGAACCAGTTTCCAAATTCAAATACTTAGGAGTAATATTAACAAGTGAAAATTATATTAAAGAGGAAATAAAAAGCAGGCTTAATTCAGGAAATGGATGTTACTTCTCTCTTCATAAACTTTTGTCTTCTCGTTTAATATCTAAGAAACTAAAAGTTAAAATATACAAAACAGTAATTCTGCCTGTAGTATTGTATGGATGTGAAACTTGGTCCCTTACATTGAAAGAGGAACATAAATTGAGAATATTTGAAAATAAGATCCTTAGGAAAATCTTTGGACCTAAAAGGGATGAGGAAACAGGTGAGTGGAGAAGGTTACATAATTTGTATTCATGTCCAGATATTATTAGAATAATTAAATCAAGAAGACTTAGGTGGGCAGGCCATGTGGCACGAATGGGAGAGGAAAGAGGAGTTTACAAGATTCTTGTTGGGAAACCTGATGGTAAGAGACCTTTAGGAAGGACAAGACGACGATGGAGGAATAATGTTGAGATGGACCTAAAGGAAATCGGTAGGGATGGAAAAGAGTTTATAGATCTTGCTCAGGATAGGGACAGATGGAAGGCGTGTGTTGCTGCAGCCATGAACCTTCGGGTTTAAGAAGGCTAGAGAGTTAGTTAGTTAGTAAAGTATTCTATGGAATTAGAAAAACTAATCTTAGGGAACAATTGGAATAGTATTTTAGGTAGTGTTAATATAATATTATAAGTTTACAATGGAGATTTATTTAATCACATATTTATAAGATGAAATAGGTGATAAGTAAATAAGCACAATGTTTGGACAGTTTTGAACTGCGCAAGCAAGACGTACTTGAAGACGCAGCGTGTGGCCCGGCCTTATAACTTGCAGGAATTTTTGGCAAATGAAATGTAATATCTTTGTGCATGCTTAGCACACCAGCACGTTTACTAATCAGTAGCGCAACCACAGGGGTGGGCAAGGGGGCGCATTGCCCCCCAACCTTGGTAGGAAATGACTTCTAGGGGCGAAAGGGGGCAAACATTGACGGCCTAGTGTACCTTCAGGGGACAATTACCGCCCAGAACTTCAAATTTTATGCAAATAAAAATACTTTTCGTAAAATGTTCATTGACAATTTATGTCATTTTTGCTGTTGGTTTATTGTGAAATGGATGAATTGGTTGTGTAATGTATTTAAATAATATATGCAGAATGCCCTTTCCGAACTTGTCACATGGTGTAAGCAGTGGAATCTACAACTTAACCCACAGAAATGTTCCTCCCTCACAGTCTCTTTAAAAAAGAACAAAATACATTCTCATTATGTTCTTGAAAACAATTGTATTACTACAGTTGCGACCCAAAAAGATCTAGGTGTTATCATAGATGTAAAACTGAACTTTAAGGAACACATCGCAGCTACAACTAAAAGTGCAATGCGCCTCTTAGGCCTCCTCTACAGATTCACTGAAATTGATACTCCAACTTCTCTTAGCCTGTTTTTCAAATCATTCTTTTCTCCGATTCTCGAATACTGTTCTCCAGTCTGGGCCATGGCTTCCAATACAAATCTTTCTAGCATGGATTCCGTCCTCAGCTTCTTTACCGCCATTGTTCGTCATAGAATTCCTTCTTTGCGGCATCTTCAGAAACCTGACATCCTGACTACTTTGAACATTAAGTTACTGCAGACACGACGCGATATGGCCGATATGAACTTTTTCTATAAAATCATCAATGGAAAATTAAGATCTGAATTTCTTCTTACAGAATTCAACTTCAGAGTTCCCTCTCGATCCACACGAAACACTGAATTGTTCCACACCTCCACAGCTAGGCTTTCCCTTATACAGCGCGCTCTATTCCACAGGCTGCCCCAGTTCTACAATAAACTACCAACAAACATAGACATTTTTGCCCCTGAAAGTATTTTCCGATCTTCCCTAAAAATGAATATGTAAAACTTTGTTTGTTTCCTTGTTTATGCTTTATGTTTATATTTAACCTTTCTTGTTTTTACCTTAAACCATTTTGACTTGTTCTTGTTATTTGTTAGAGTTTTCAGTGTAAAATGGCCTTATAAGTGCTGTATCTGAAACTTTGAATAAATAAAAAAATAAATAAATAATATTTATTAAAGAAACTTTGAATACGTAGACAATTTAGTGTCCACGTCACTCCACGTTGCATATGTCAAATATATATCGTGCATGAAAGTTATGTTAATGTAAAAAATAATTATATTTAGAATACATTTAACAAACATTACTAATAGTAATAATAATAATGTTGGTCCTGGGTTCGAATCCAGGATTAGACATGGATGTTTGCGAGTACCCATTCATCATTTTAATCATGACATCACTCATCCCCATCTTCCGCAAATTAGCCAAAAGTAGCACATGAAGCTAAGTAAATTAAAGCAAATAAATAATTATAATAATAATAATAATAATAATGTTGTAACAACATTATTAGTAACATTATTATTAACATTATTATTGTTTTTATTATTATTATTGGTACGTTTATCCTGGTACTTGCCCCCCAGACAAAAATTCGTCGTTCCGCCTCTGTTACTAATAGAGGTGAATGTTCGACAATGGCCTCAGTTCGCAGGCAGATGGGTGGAAAGGACTTTGCAATGGCCCATAAGTGAGTGCACGTGGATAAGTTGATAAGTAAAGCCCGGATTTCTATGTAATAACATATTTTTTCCTTTATATGTACAAGCGTGGAATTAAAATATATTGACGAATTACGTCAGTAGAGATGTCACAGTGAAGTTTTATATTACATATTTTTACATATTTTACTAAATGTTACATATTCCTAAGATATGAAATATTTTTTACATAAAACAGTCCTTAAGAGGAAAATCCAATGAACTTTTGGCTTACTAGTTAAAAAAGTATCTTCTCACTTCCCCTCCCCATTTCCAGGTCTAAAAAAATATAGTAACTTAAAAGTGCGATTTGCCTTCGTTGTACGTACATAGCAGTTCGTTGATTCGCCGCATCGTAACAATTACATCAAGATTCGACAGTGTTTCAGTTTCCAGTTTGTAACATGGAGCGGCAAGCAACACACAGCGAACGAAGTGAACCAACAATGGAAGGCGGCAAGTACAACGCTGAGAGGCACTTCCCTTTCATCGTATTGTTGTGATCGTTTTGATTTTTGCAGCAGGCGGCGACAAATCTTGAATGAAGTATTGTTAACTCAACCGTAGAATTTCGTATATATATTTCGTCGCCTTTTCATTTTAACCATTGGAGTTTTAAGAAGAGCTTGCCTCAGTATTTAAACAGTGTTTTAGCTGTAGAAAGCTGGAATGGCTCCACCTACCTCCACGTTATCTTAAAAGTTGCGATCTTGGATAGCAGTCGATGATGCATTTACTACGGATGGTAAAGTTATTTTGTGTCGAGTGTGCGATAAAAAAGTTGGGTGCACTATGAAGTCTCAATTAGATCAACATGTTCGCTCTTCACTTCATGTGAAAAACAAACAACTACGGAGTGAAAAGAAGCAAGTTTTACTAACCCAGATGCAAGAGGATTCTTCATTCAGTGTGTTTTACAAGGAAATGTGCGAAGCAATGATTGCAGCAAACATCCCTTGGTATAAAATTCAAGTACCGAAGTTCCGGGATTTTCTGGAAAAATATTGTGGCCGTAAACTTCCTGACGAGTCAACCCTTCGAAAGCGATATCTTCCACATTCCTACAAAGAAACTTTAGAATCAATTAGGGCAGAAGTAGGCAGTTCCTATGTGTGGATTTCCATCGACGAAACAACTGATGCTTTGGGACGGTATGTAAGTAATTTCATTGTTGGAACGCTAATTGCTGATTCTCCATCTACACCACATCTCATTGCATGCAAAGTTCTAGAGCGTACTAATCATTCCACCATAGCACGATTTGTAAATGACAGTCTTAAATTGTTGTATCCGGATGGCGTACAAGAAGAGAGAGTTCTTCTCATGTTCACAGACAGTGCATCATACATGTTAAAAGGTGCTACGGCACTTAAAGTGTTTTATCCTAACTTGATCCACTTTACTTGCTTGGCACATGCTCTCCAACGCATTGCTGAGGAGGTGAGAGGCAATTTCCCGGAAGTCAACCAACTTATTTCTTCCACGAAAAAGGTGTTTCTGAAGGCACCACAACGTGTGCAAGTTTACAAGAAACAATTGCCAGGTGTACCACTTCCTCCGGAACCTATTCTTACTAGATGGGGCACTTGGATCCGGGCAAGTAAGTTTTACAACGAACATTTTGAAGAAATGAAATCTGTGCTTGACTCATTTTCGGCGGACTCAGCTGTATCGGTACACACTGCTCAAAATCTCTTCAAGGACACCAAACTTGCTTGCGATATGGCATACATAAACAGCAATTTTGGTTGGATTGATACAAGCATAAAAAAACTTGAAACTGTTGGGCTTCCTCTCCTGGAAGCCACGGATATATATGAGGATGCAAGAAAGAAACTGTCTGCTGTTGGAGGAGATGTGAGAGAGAAAGCTCGAAGAAAATTTGACGCAGTGACTGAAAGAAACCCAGGTTACGTCAGATTATTTACAGTGAGCCGCATTCTCAATGGTGAAACAGTTAACCCTCCCAATGATATTTCTCCCGACCACATTCACCTCCTGAAGTACGCTCCGGTTACTTCTTGTGACGTGGAGAGAAGTTTCTCTGCGTACAAGAACATATTATCTGATCGGCGACAAACATTTACTTCTGAACATTTGGAAATGTACCTGGTAACATATTGTAAGTTAAATAATTAAATACAGTGCCTGCCCCAAGATCAAAGGTAACCTGAATTTTTGTAAGTGCTTTTTGAGTGAAAAATCTGGGCAACGAAAATTTACTACTGAACATTTTGAATGGTACCTGGTGACATTGTATATTAAATATTGAATATATTCAAATTGTGGTTAATATTTTTGCTCTATAAGAACATAAAAAATACTTAATGTAAGCATTGTAATATTGTAACTTCAATTTTTGTAAGTCTTTTTGAAATAAACATATCCCTTTGTGAGGAAAAAATGTAACAAAAATAGGAAGTAACGTTTGGAATAAATATTTATAGTACATATTTCATTATGAATTTACATATTTTTTACATATTTCAGACATTTTTATTACATATTTATGTACATATTTTAGGGGTTGATATTACATAAAAATCCGGGCTTTATTGATAAGCAATAGGTCTGTGCTAAAATGCAGCCAACTTGTACACCCCTACATACAGAAATATACAAGATAAAAACAAAAAAAGACACATTCTCTTTCAGGTGAAAGTACAGTTGACAGTACTTTCTAATAGTCTGGAGGGAAGTATTTTTGTGTATATATATCGTCCTGTTGTGTACCTTGTTACATTTGTACTTGATACAGAGTCTGAAGAAGACCTTGCTAGAAGGTTGATACGTTACGTTTAGTTTTTGTTTTATAATAAAATAAATTTCTGCCTTGGTCAGCATATTGAATTATTCATATCATGGAAACAAGGCTTAATTGTGTTATAAAAAAAGAAGTTTTTCACTTGTACTTGTAAATTCTAAATGGTGCATTACGTCTTAAATAGATTTCCAGCAATATCCAGAATTATTATGTTCGAATATTAAAATTTCGCATTTTAAAGATTATGCTTTAGAGCCTAACCAGATCAATAACAATGTCGATAAATTTATCACGTCCAGCATCAAGGGATGATTCCAATACCCAGCTCTTCCCCTTCTGGTGGGGATGTTATTTTAAGTCTCCCCTTTTCGCTATTCAGATATCTTTTAAATTTTGGGCAGATGTTCCATCGAACCTCTTAGGGGTGGTCGGCCCATTATTCATCTTTTCTCGGGGTTGGGATTGTGATATCGTGGGCGATTTATAACCTTTCCAACATCTGTGCGAGCCTTTTTCCCCTCGTTTCCCTCTCCCTTGTTCTTCGATTAAAGTCCCGGCTCGAAGATATTCTTTGGATCGCCCTGAATCGAAAGGTTTCGGCGAAAATCCTAGGAGGATATTTTTGTGGGAAGCGCAGGCAAGGAAAGGATTTCTTTGAATCTCCAAATGTGAGACTCTGCGAAGAACAAACAATTTTCTAGAGTTACAATTACAAGGGAGAGTTAAATTAAAATCTTCATTTGTTTTTGTTTGTTATCTAGTAGATTTCTATATGTATGGTTGCACATGTTTGCTACATTCTAGAACAGTCCTATTACTGATCTACATATATTATCAACTTTGAGTTAGTGCATTAAGAAGAATAAGTCTTTGGGATTCACGTGCAGTCACTTGTAAGCCACTGTGAAGGCCTTTCCGCCCATCTGCCTGCGTACTGAGGCCATTGTCGAACTTTCACCTCCATTAGTAAACTTGCTGGTGTGGTAAGCAATCACAGAGATACTGAATTTTCATTTGCCGAGACATTTCTGTAAGTTTTAGGCTGACAGACGGCAAGAAACCACTCCTTGTCACTGATGCAAGTGTGCACAGGAGGCGCCATATTTAAAATAACAAAAATGGCGTTTTGAAGCTCACTTGATTAGTGTTGCAGCCTTGAGGTCGTTTTGTAAATAACTGTTGATACCTCATGTAAATTTGAGCTGTATACAATTTTTATTGGACTTTTAAGTTTTTCATTTGACTTTTGTAATATTTTGCTTTTTTGTTTTGGAAAATCTATTCTACGTCCACCGAAAGTATAAAGTCAGTGTAAACAAAACCACATGACTTTGGAGAAGTAGCGTTGACGTCATCATTCAGTGCACTTTGGGAAGAGGAAATAAGGTACCAATCGCACGTGTTAAAGAAAGTGTATAAGAGAAGTCTTCTTACAGCGAGAAATTTGCGATATTTTATGCGTATACATTCCTCATACAATCACGATAATCATACCTTGAATACAGCGAGTCCAGCAGTGGTGGCACACAGCATAACTGATACAAATTAATTCTTTAACTTTTGGATTCTCATTATTTCTTCCGGGTTGCCTCAACAGAATAACAACCTGCAAGCCTCCAAGGTTCGTCCTTTTCCGATATGGGGACATCAACACCCTCTCGCGGCGTGTTGACAAAACATCTGCGTAGTATCACCACCCTGGCAATGCCATCAGAAACCAGAAAAATCCCCCGGCGACCTTCAGGGATCCAATGAGAGGTGACGTTGTGTGGAAACAAAGCTAGTTTTCCATCCCGAAAGGGCTGGAAGGAAGCAGAGAGTGCCATCAGTCAGCCTGCTGATGTCCTCAGTGTTGCAAACTGCACGATTAAGTGTCCAAGTGTACTGTATCCTCTCAGCTATGTATCATATCCACCAAGCTAGTTAAAATTTATATTCATAAATAAACTATAAAGTTTCAAAACACAGGAGAAACACAAAAATATGATTGCTGACATACGGATGATATATTCTATGTAAAGATAAACGTTTCAGAGCTTTCGGTCAATTAAGACAGCTAACATGTCCATGGACACATCCGCCAAATAGAGTTGGTAAAACTCGCTGGCCGCGGTCACACTTTTACAAGCGCTTTGCGAGTTGAAAAGTTATGACTTTTTGGGCGGGTGAATTTCTATTTGTTTTCTTCAAAAACTTTAGTGTTGGCCTTGTTTACTATTTACTGCGGGAAGAACTACATGGTGCCAAAGTGGATTTGTGAATATTGCAATGTGTGAAAATCTTGAAAGATGTTACAATCATCCGCGATCGTCTGTTGCATTATACGGCACACGTTTTTAGAAGGAACATGAGTTCGGCCAATACCCAGCCAGTGCTACTGCGCTGTTGCCAAACTGACTGTTAGCGCAAGGGAAGAACAGCAAATTCGCGATGTGTCCATTATTTTGATAATGCATGCACAGTATATATGTGTACACTGACAAAATATAGTGAATATTTCTACACAGGATTATAATATCACATCACTGTAGCTTATACGAGAAACCCATACCTGAAAGAAGCTTGAAGGTATTTATTCATCACCGCTCTCGTCGTCTTCCTCGGTCTCCGTGTCACTGATTTCACTCATTTCCAAGTCACTCTCCTGGAGGTTAATGATTAGATTTTGCATCCTTGGTGCCTGTACTACTGACTAACTAACTAACTAACTCTCTAGCCTTCTTAAACCCGAAGGTTCATGGCTGCAGCAACACAGGTCTTCCATCTGTCCCTATCTTGAGCAAGATCTATATACTCTTTTCCATCCCTACCGATTTCCCTTAGGTCCATCTCAACGTTGTCCCTCCATCTTCGTCTTGGCCTTCCTACAGGTCTCTTACCATCAGGTTTCCCAACAAGAATCCTGTAAACTCCTCTTTCCTCTCCCATTCGTGCCACATGGCCTGCCCACCTAAGTCTTCTTGATTTAATTATTCTAATAATGTCTGGACATGAATACAAATTATGTAGTTCTAAATTATGTAACCTTCTCCACTCACCTGTCTCCTCATCCCTTTTAGGTCCAAATATTTTCCTAAGGATCTTATTTTCAAATACTCTCAATTTATGTTCCTCTTTCAATGTAAGGGACCAAGTTTCACACCCATATAATACTGCTAGGTTAAAATAAAAAGAACACACGGAACACACACTATCGCATGAAAGGGCTGTATTTAATCTTTTCACAAACTGTTCTTCGTGGCGCACGAGTGAACGATAAGCGAATAATTTCACACCGGCTTTGCTACGAAAACGCTGAACTCAAACTGACCCAGACTTTCAATGTTCGAGAACGCCCAGAACAATGAAGGGTCATTGTTTATATCGAGGCGAATTTAACACCCACAGTTTTCCCTAGACACAACAACTCAGCTGCGTCAACACGGTGGAAACGAAAAAAAAAACAGGCTGAAGGTAATGAAAGGTGTTGTTTCCCTTGTTTCTTCAAGTAACGATAACTCCGGCTGTAGGCGACGGAAATTCATGGGACTTGGACAGTCAGGTTCAAAATGTCTTTCCCCATCTTATGATGAACCTTAAAGTGACGTGTTTTATAGCAACTTCTTGCGCGCAACAAAAATACAGAACATGGCGTTTAACTCGCGCGCCGCGGTCTCTTAACTATACAACGTTGCACTCCTGCCATTGGTTGATCGCCACGCACACCCTCTGCGTGGCCCCGCCCGATATCGCTTCTAAAAGCGTGCGTCGTATAAATACGTTTGACAACAGACCAACTAAAATTCGAAGAAATGAACAACTGCGCCACATTCATCTTTCCCTTAGACGTTATGGAAACAGTATCAGGTAGAGTGCTCATTGTTTTCAGTATAACGTACCATGTAGTACGGTTTTCTTAATATTTCTTAATATTTCGGGATCTGCTTCCCCAACGGTGTCACCGCACGCCACTGCTTGAATTACTCCCTTGTGGGCGTCCTTGATCGTTTGTCAGTAGAAAATGAAAAGTAACTCACAGGCATGTAAATTTTCAAGGTAAAATGTTCTACTTGATGTGGTTTACTGGAAGTTATCGACACTACTTACAAATTTGCCGGTAGATGGCAGCAATAGAATTATAATTAACCTTTAGGTTTATTTTCCTCCTACTTAATACGTTAAAACTTTAGTGCATTTTTGTATTGCACTTTTATGAAGTAATTTACACTGTATCTTACCTTTAACGCTTTGTGTGCAAGTTAAATATTGAATTTGGCAAGATATTTCATTTCCCAAAGTTACTATTTGGAAATATTCATGTATAAAGGAAGACAACTTTTGTAGCGAATAGTCATAACCACTAAAAATTGTTATTGTTATTTTTGGGAGTTCCCGGTATAAGAGCTTAGGAGCATAAGTTAATTTAAAATAAGTTTTGTTAAATTTAGTTACTGATCGCTGATTCGTTGTTTCCCAGGCGCCAGCTGGAATTGCGAGCGGTATAGTGAAGTGGCTTGTGTTTGTCGTTTTCGAGAAGCCAGACTGTCGGCCCAATTCATCTGTTCCACAGTTCCACGGCAAAAATGAACAAGTGTTGTCAAGAATGAATTTTGCGTGTAGGGCAGGAGTGGGATTTACGAAATACAACCCGCAAGGAACGAATCAGTTGCAGAAAAGTTGGGTTTCAGTGAGCATGTTTTTGCGGTTTCCTTAGTGGTTCTTATATATGGATAAATTTGTAGCTTGCGGACAATACTCTCACCCAGTGCTCCGATACTGTAAATTTAATTTCGGTTCGGAAATCTGTTATTGCTAGGGATAGAATTTTAAGGTGCAAAATTATTGTCAGAAAAAGGAAAGAAATGTTCTGAAAATGTTTTCAAAATGGTGCTGAAAAAGTGCCTTTGTTCAATGCTCTCTTTTTCTACGCCTTCTGTATTGGCGCTATTCACCGAATGTTTACATTTCTGTGCTGCTTTGGCGCTGGCGGGGACTGCACTTCCGGTAACATTGAATTCAAAGGTGTAAAGGCAGTGTCTTCGGAAAAGGCGACAATAGTTGTGTGGCTTTTGGTTTCAACATGAGATAGGGAAGCATCGTTTTCAGACAGACCCGATCAGTGGATTTAGACAGTAAAGCGAAAAGATTGGACACAAACACGAGGGAGTAGGCTCTGCAGTCAGCACTTCATCAAATCAAATGAAAATATTTTATGTGTATAATTTTAGCTGAGGTCACACAATACAGGGTGCTCGGAAATTCCCCTTACAAACTCCTAGGGCTAGTAGAGGGGACTGAGTAGACAATATTTGGAATAGGAATCCATGTCCGGAAACGTACCGTTTCCGTGCTACAACCATGACAATGTGTCGGATGTGCCTGTGTTGGTATGCAACCGGGTAGGCAGTATATGACGTCAGAAGATCACCTGATGACCTAAAGTGTAATCATTTATTACAACCATGTCAAATGAGGTGTTACGTAAGGTACAGAAGTGAATGACGTGTGACTCAGTTTATAATACAAACAAATTTATTTGGTAACAATGCCAAGGGAACAAAAAAGAAACTTACTATTCATTGATCAACACCTGTGTCGACACGGGCCTCCCCGATGGCGCAGTGGTAGCGTCCTCGCCTTGTAATCAAGGGGTCCCGGGTTCGATACCCGGTGGTGGCACATAGTGGTTCGGATCCCACTTTAAACTGTAGGTCCAGTCCTGATTAGCCTTACTGTGCATAAAGTGGACTTAAAACACCAAATCAATCAATCCAAACCTGTGTCGACAGTGGAACGCAACAATTTGTAGACGTGACGTGCCATCAGGTGATCTTCTGACGTCATGTACTGCCTACCAGGTTGCATACCAACACAGGCACATCCGATAAATTGTCATGGTTGCAGCACGGGAACGGTACGTTTCCGGACATGGGTTCCTATTCCAAATATTGTCTACTCAGTCCCCTCTATTAGCCTTAGGAGTTTGTAATGGGAATTTCCGAGCACCCTGTATAAATTTTGTGAGTATTTTTTCTAACTTCTAAAGTCCTTTCTTGAATGACACTTGCAAAAGTTAATAAACAAAATACAATAACTGTGCATTTCAGTGTAGTAACTATGAAATGTAAAAGTATTAATGGAAAATAGTTGTGCTGGATATTCACTCGGCTTGTGGATCGAATAGCATGAAAATAGCGTGATAATAATAATAATAAATAATAAATTGTCTTTATTCAGCGGGCGAGGTCAGCCAAGGGCTGCTCTGCCACCTAACCCTTGTCAATATGATAATACATATGAGATGATATAAACTTATGGAGCGGTAAGCTAAACTTAAAAAAACAGAGATACAAAAAAAATGAAGAAAGAAAAAAATACATAGGAATTAGTTGCATACAAAAAAAAAGTGTAACTAGAAATACAAAATACAATAGTAATAATAATACAATAATACAATTCCTTATAGTGAGTGACTTGATACCTTCAGTATGTGCCCCGACTCTCCCATTGTTCCATTAACAGCAGATCTTTTATTTAACTTTGAAATTTAATGGGTTGTTTACACTAGCGATATTTGCAGGCAATGCATTCCTTGCTTTGGGAGCCGAAAAGGAGAAAGATGATTTGTAGGCCGTGGTAGAGTGATGGGGTAAATCGAAGTTGTTCCGCTTACGGGTAACATACTGATGGATTTCCCTACGGGAATGCATCTTCTCAAACAGGTACTGCGGTTTACCTTCTGTCAGTATGCGGCGTGTAAAACAGAGATAGTGCAACTTCCTTCCGTTTGCCATGGTAAGAACCTGATTATTATTTAAGAATGGAAGAATATGATCGGATCTTTTTGCTTGAAAAATGTATCGGAAGCACGCATTTTGCACCATTTGTATTCTTTTACTGAGCTTTTGCGAGAGTTGGGGGCCGTAAACATTATCACAATAGTCGAACAATGGGTAGATTAACGCTTGGATGAATCTTAGCTTGCATTCCGCAGGGAGGAAGCCACGGAACGATTCAGATTCCTAAGTGTTCCATAAGCTTTCCTACATTGCGTCTTTACATGTTCTGTCCAATCAAAAATTTCGTCAAAAATCAAACCAAGATTTTTGGCAGTGTTATTCCTGACAATGGGCAAATTGTTTATTGTGAGCTCGATCTTAATATTTTTAATGAACGACCTTGAATAATTAGAACCAATGATTATGAAAGTGGATTTTTCTGGATTTATTTTAAGACCGTTAGATACACACCAGTTACTGACGATGTTCAAGTCAGAATTTAGTGACTTAAGCTTATGTTCCAACGAAGCGTAATGACCTGAGAAATATAACTGGGTATCGTCTGCGTAAAAATGTGGAGTGAAGAATTTTATGATTTGCTGCAAATCTGCAGTGTAAAGGGTGAAGAGGAGGGGGCCTAATATCGATCCTTGCGGCACACCTGCTTTCTGCGTTATAGATTGAGACACGTGAGATGGTGAATTATGTAATACGACCCTTTGACGTCTGTTAAATAGATATGTTTGAAACCAGTTTAAGAGTGGGCTGGAGGTTGGCATGAAAAGAGTTTTCCTGCCCCGGCGCGATACAGAGACACCTAGCGACATATCAGGGAACTAGCAACTTCTCGCTTGTGTCCTAAACTACTAGAGGAAGAGCACAGGCCGGGGGGCAGAGGACCTCCCCCCTGCCTTCACCAACCCCTCTCCTTTGTGACCGCTGCGAAAGGGCACCACCTGTTTCATTTCATTCTGGATCCCGCTTCTTTCAAGTTTTCTCCACTGGCAAAATATTCACTGCAAGGGAAGTGGCAACGGCAAACAGTCAGGACCTTCACAAATGAGATTTGGATTGAATAAATGTTGTTGATTACAGTGGCTTCTATAATTATGTGGAATTTCTCTTTGTGCGGTTGAGATTATAAATTGATAGTAAAGAAGGAGGTAGAGATTATCAGTTGAAAGTAACGACGAATCAAGTAAGAATAACTAATTGAAAGTACGCTGTGTAAATGTATAGCATACCAGTGGCAGTGATAACAAGGCAGAGGCATACTAGTCGCCATTTTCTTTTTTCTTTTGTAGGGGGTTTCGTGTTGATACAAAATTTGTATCTAATAGTAATAAGTACAAAAAATAGTAACAGTTATTATTTTAACTACTACGAACAATGCTGATAACACTGGGGAACAAAAAAAATATTTTATTTTGCGGCATAAAGTTTAATAACAGTTTCAGCACACAAAACAGCTGTTATTGACAATTGTATGATTGGTTCAGTTGAATTGACTCCAGTTATAGAAATAAACACACCATGGAAAATATAGGAGGTAAAATTACTCTACGCTTTTCTCGGTAATATCAAAATTTGATAATGGGCTGAAATTCCCATAATAAACTTATTTATTTATTTGTAAATTGTTGCTAGGCAACTTATGAAGTATTGCTAGGCAATATATCGGACACTCAACAAACCTTAAGGAAGAATACCAAAACATAAAAATGGTTTTAGAAAAAAAATTGAATATGCTGAACATAAGTGGCTGGTGTGTGTGGATTTGAAGATGGTGATTTTTTTACTAGGACAGCAAAGTGGGTACACAAAGTACCTGGGGAATGTCTATGTTTGTGGGATAGTCGTGCTAGAGAAAAGCATTGGACGATAAAAGTTTGGCCCCCCAAGGGAAAATATTAGTGGGAAAAGCTAATATCATTCATGAACCGCTGATAGATAGGGACAAAATCATCCTTCCGCCACTGCATATTAATCTTGGGTTGATAAAACAGTTTGTCAAGGCCTTAGATACAAGTGGTGATTGTTTCAAATATATATGCCACACTTTTCCAGGACTAAGTATTGAAAAATTGAAGGCAGGAATCTTTGACGGACCACCACAAATTCGTACACTCATAAATGATGCCAATTTTACAACTTACATGTCTTACATCGAATCTGAGGCCTGACTGAGCTTTGTGGCCTTCGTCAAAAACTTTTTGGGGAATCACAGAGCAGAAAAGTACCCCGATATAGTTGGAAATATGTTGAAAAATTTTGAGAAATTGGGATCTAATATGAGTGTGAAGATACATTTTCTACAAAGCCACATTGACAGATTCCCTGAGAACGTTGGTGATTTTAGTGAAGAACGGGGAGAAAGGTTCCATCAGGATATAAGGATAATGGAAGAAAGGTACCAGGGACGGTGGGATCGCCACGTGATGGCCGACTACTGTTGGAGCTTACAGAGGGATTGCCCTCAAAAGCAATACAGCAAGAAATCCTATAGAAAACGTTTCACATAGTTTGTTACTTCATTGTGTACATATTTTCTTAATTATTTTGATCATAGGCCTATATAAATTTATTTTTATAATAATGATTGTAATCACAAAAAGAAATATTAAATTGTTGTTGGAAGTTCATTTATAATATGTCTTATGTTTCCGCCATTTTGGTTTAGTTGCATTTATTTCATAAATTAGAGCCAATTCAGGAAATATATTATTATATCATTATTCAGCAGCATGAAATTGCCCTAAATTAGCTCTTAAACACTGTGCCGCAATTTCACTGTTCCCCAGTGTAATAATTCGAGATGGACGGGAGCGAGACTATTTCGAATTTAAAAGAAAAAGTCTCGGATATGTGGAATGACCTAAAGATAATCAGAAGAGGCGAAAGACAAACCAATGGAACAAAATGTACAACTACAGTAGTAGCAATGATGTAAGGTAACGAATAGGTAAACATTGAACTTACAGTTTATGTATTACCCATCTTAAAAACAGCTCAAACGTATTTGAAACTTTCTACATGTTATCATTTTGTATCATTATGACACGTGCTTTCCCTCGAACTAATATTTATTGTTGTTAATTTCCTTTCTCGTTGCACAAATGTTTATTGCTCTTTTAAATTCTAGAAATATTTTTAATGTTATTCGTAATACCTTTAATTTGCTGCGTGATTTTTGTGTTAGTTAATATTAAGACCTATTACTGATGATGTCACAGAATAGTGACTCACCTGTATGTATATATCTTGTAAGACCTGATGCTATGGTAATTATGGACTGTGTTTAGTTTTTAGCTTTGGCTTTCGCACCCCTCAGGATAAGTCACGTATCATATCTGGTCATCTTGCTCCGAAATAACTACAAGTATTACGGTCACAATGGCAGTCTTACGGATGACGTCAAGATGGAATGTTTACTGGAATCCGAACAATTGAAATGTAACACCACCGAGAGTGTAGATACGTTGATTGATTGGTTGATTATTTTTCGTCGCTTTCTGTCACTTTTGGCTAATCACGACATAAAATGGTGATTACATGGAATTGATGAAGGGATACTCGCAAAGAACATCCGTGCCCTGGCAACTTATAATCCCCACCTCCCCATTTCTTTCAATTGATAATACGCACCTCTCCATTACTATCATGAGTGAATATATTTTACAGTATTTTTCAATAGTTGTTAACTCGACATAAATCTTCTTTACTGATTTGAGTTGATTTTTGTTATTTAGCGTCGCTTTCCCGTCACTTTTGGCTAATCGCGACGAGTTTAAAATCCATTTTGCACCACAGTAAACTATCTTATGAACATGGACGTCCGCAGGATCTTTTCCAGGGCGCGGGGGGGGGGGGGGCAAAGAAGGCAGATTTTCCCCATGATAGTGATGCCCGCTCAAAATAACATTATTTCAGTCTGAAATTATCACGCTCCTTAAACACAATTATAATGAGTAACATAAATTACTGTGATGGAAATTAAATTATCTGTGAAAGATATATATATAATTATTATGTGGACATTCATTCTCCCGTAGGGGGGACATGGCCCCTCTTGCCCTCCCTTCCGGACTCCCATGCTTATGAAGGTACAGGAACTTTTTTCCTAAAGAGAAAATAAACTGAATAAATAACAAGCAATAGCTCTGTCATTGACAGCTAGCACTAAGTTCCTCTGCTTGAATGAGAAATGGATATTTCTTGCATGCTTTAGTGTATTAAATTTTATATGTATGTAAAGCAGAGGAAATATACCATCTTGCGTGAATAATATATTGTTAATTTCATACAGTGTTTATCCTCTGCATATGTTTCTAATTATACATTTTCGTAGTTGAAAATTACTCGTTTGACACGTCTGTATTTGTATTTTATTTTCTGCTTCTGCTACATTTGACAATTAGCGACGAGGAGGATGAATGAAGACACGCACGCACGCACTCACTCACTCACTCACTCTCTCTCTCTCACTCTCTGTTTTACAATCTAACACTCTATGTCCAGGCTGATGCCACGGCTTGAACGTGGAACCTTCCATGGTCAGACCTTCGGTCAACTGCTGAGCGCGCTCGGCCACAGTTTCCTTTCTTATAATCTTCAAGTCCCTTTGTGCAGTTCTCATCGTTGAGTTCACAGCAGATATAATGGGCCGAGGTTGATATGTTTGGTCTATTTTACTTCGCCTTTCTGCCACTTCTTACTATTCGCGAAGATGGGAGGGAATGAGTGATGATATGAAATTGATGAAAGAACACCCCCCCCCCATGCCCAGGCCTGGATTCGATTGATTGGTTTCAAACTGAAATTTCAGTCCAAGTAACGATAGTATGATCTTCGAGATGAGCACTATACGTGTTACAAAGTACTCTTAAAGAATCCCCAGTGAATTGGTCAAAATAAATTGACAGAATTTCGGGAGAGGTCGAGCCGCTGTAAGACCACACCTTACGCCAATATACGTAAGTAAACCCGTGGCGCAACAGCCCGTGAAGGCAAGGGCCTACTCACTCACAAGGGCCGGCCTCACTCGCACACCAATCAGTTACAGGGTGACGTGTGGTCAGCACGACGAACCCCCCAATCGTTTTTGAAGGTTTCCCCAATCTCCTCAACAGGTCCTATAGACCAGCCATGTCAAACTCAATTCGTGAGTAGGGCCGCATAACGATAATGTCAAAACTTTCCGGGTCACACATCTAGAACCCCAACACCTTGAAGTCTAGAAGTAAGTGGTTCGACCCAACGGTGCCGGGATTCCAGTGATTATTATTGCAGCATCGATATGTAAATTATATATAGACCTCCCCCCATATTTTCTCATGGTTATAGTATTTTACATGTTACTTTCGAGTATAAATTCTTTACAATTGTGCAAAATTTTTTGCAAGAAACTGTTTGTGTGCAATTATAGTTTCGTTTCGCACAGATTTGACAGTTTTTTTTAACAAGCTTCTCAAAAGTCTGCAATAAGTTTTTTTGTGAGCATGAAACTCTTAATGCAGACAACAAATATTTTGTCAGTCATTCTTGATCATTCGGCTCGGCTGTTTCATTAATCTTCATTATGGAAAACAACTTTTCACCAAGGCAAGTGCAACCAAAATTAATAAAATTTTTACAGCAAAATAGCTTATTCGAGGATACTGCTATGGGAGATATGAGAAAAATCAAGGATAACCCACCTCGCGACATTTATTTTTCAATACGAGTTGCACTGCAATTCAATAAGTTCCATTCGATCGCAGAACTTGCACACGCATCATCAAAAGAAAAGGGAGCAGAGCAGAACAAGAATATTGCCCTTCGCACCCTCTGAAGTCTTGAAACCTGTTTCCAAATTCATCACGTAGTATTTTTACTGTGGACAAATATTCCTGCCATACCTGGTATTCCTGAGAAGTTGAGAAGGACAAATTATAACTTTATTAAAAAAGTTTTAATATAACGGAAGACTGTAACTTTGCAAAATGGCCTCCACTTCCTTCAAAATATCAGCCCTTGTGTCACGGGGAGGAATCATTCAAGTAGTTTTACTGTCATATCGAGATGAGAATCGCATCCACGAATGAAGGGAGCTAACCGAGCTAGCTCGCAGACGTTCGTAATTTCACATATTGTGAGCGAAAAGGCAACAACACGAACAATTTTTGCTTTCAATTGTTCGTTGACTAAGTCATCAATCCTCTCCTCAACTGTATTTCTGATTTTTTTTTATATTTTTTTTATTAGCGTTGCTTTTCTGCCACGTTTGGCTACTGGCGACGATGAGGATGAGTAATGGTATGATGAAATTGATGAAGAGACACATACAAAGAACACCCATGCTCAGGCCAGGATTCGAACCCGCAACCTCTGGTGTCGCAACGGGCTGTGCTAACCACTCTGCCACAGAGGTTGGCAAATTTATTTCGTGATAAAGAAATACTTCTGAATGAATAAACTTTATCAGGGTACAAAAGTCTACGCTTTTCACTATTCACTTCACAACAAAAGTAAGCATTTCACTTGAAAATCTACATTCCTCGTCTATAGTCCTTTTCTTACTCCCACGAAGTTTGGGAAGCCATATGGTTCTCTGAAACTTTTACAGAAACTGACTTTTCTTCCAGGTAAATCCTTGAAAATCAAGAAACAAACTCATAGGCGACAGAAAGTATGCACGCTGCCCTCCCCCAGCTGGCAAGATATTTTCGTACTTCAGAAGTAACCTGTCCATCAGCTTGCTTAGTTGACACAACATCTACTCTATAATGGAATGTATACCTGTGTAGGGAAAATTGGTCAATGTGTTGAAGTTTGGATGAGTCTGGTCTTGTATCACGAGAAAAGTGAAAACGGGATAACTACAAATTTATAGATAATTTCAAGCATGAAGTGTTAAGTGGGGCCAAGGCGGGCCGCATTAACGGATGCTGGGGCCTACATGCGGCCCGCGGGCCGCGAGTTTGACTGGCCGAAATATCAGGAGAAAAGTCGTTACGCTTCTTCCAGGAGACTCGAACCTGCGCGCGTCCCGTAGCTGGAGAGCCCAAAGCATGACGCCTTAGACCGGACGGTCATGATGCAGGACAGCAGGCAGAATTTTTTTGGGGGGGGATGCTCATCCCTTATCAGCAGCTGCCATCTAAGGGCGAAAAAGTGAGGGAACCCCTGAAGATGAGTTTTTGTTTCCTAATTTTGATTTGGCAAAGGGGAGCTCTCTCACTGCACCAAGCGCCGTCAACCCTATGCCGGTCGTTTGAGTTTCTGTAAGTCTTCTTTATGTATAGATAGGCTAATCTACATTTATAGTGGGATTGAACTATTGGGCGTCCACCAGGTACCAAACTCTTTTTTGACATTACGAGGGTCATCTTTACCATTACGCTATAGGGGAGGCAAAAATATCTGAAACTAAGAAGACATTTTGAATGGACATGTAGAATGTAGGAGGCAGGGTTCGCGCTGAAAAGGAAGAAGACGGAATTCTCCCTCCCCTTTCCTAACCTGTACATCTCTAATGTAATTCTCAACCAAGCCAAGATTCTTGTCTAGTGTTGCCCACGAGACGAGACTTTGGCCTGTCTCGTCTCGTGGAAATGCTGTGAAATGTTGTCTGGTCTCGAAAATATTCGTTTGTCTCGGGACACATGATCAATCTCATCTCGTCTCGAAATTTTAAAAGCCTGTCCCGTCTCGTCCCGTGGGCAACACTAGTCTTGTCCTTCTACATTTTATGTCACTTTTGTTATTGTTATGGAGAATTCAAATTAATAATTTGTCTTTAAATCTCAAGTTAGCAAGTCAGCCAAAATTATGTTTTTATACTAAATTTTAGATTAATTGAAGATTTGCAAAGAAACAGTAGACCTTTTCATGATCCTTCCACTCCAAAAACAAATGTTTTGTAAGAGTCACATCAAGTTTATGTTTGGAAATAGTGAAGTTCTAGGAACCACACACACACACACACATATATATGTAAGCAACAACGATAGTAGGCTATTGTAATTTGGAGAGGATATGATTTGTGAGCGGAACAAGCATGGGAATTTAACGAAGTTCCTTTGCGAATCACCAATTATGTGTGTGTGTGTGTGTGTGTGTACACGTATTTCCTATCTGCACCGTTGACTCACAAAGTACTACATGTGAGGTAAAACTATCGAAATGTAAAAAGAAGAAGCGCTACCACCCTCCCCGCCTTTTCTACATTTTATTCAAATCGAACACCAGGCAGGTATCGAGATATATATTTCGGAGGGGCGTCCTAACGTAATGTCTCAAAATAATAATATTAATAATGTTAAATTAAAATAAGTATAATTATATTAAATTAATTAATATACGTATTTTTATTACATTAATAGATAAGAAGGCGATATAACAACAGTGATACAGTATAACATCACGTATTCATTATCTAGCTTACGTGTAGTTAAGGTCGGCAAAATTTGTAAATAAATAGAAACTGCCCTGGCAAGGAAATTAATGCCAAATAGATAAAGAATATAATATTTGTTGAGTATGAAAAAATGATGTTAGATCCAGTTGATGAAAGTAAAATTCCTGGTAATATTTTGCATGTTATTATAAGTAGTAATAATTCTTGCATAAATCTTCTTTGGTACTGTCATTCAAAGTCGTATTGCTTTCCAATATTTTTGCGGAAATAAACAAATTGCGATTAGACAACAACCTTATTTTCATTACTTAATTGAAGTTATTTTATGATCTCATTATTTAATTTTTGTACTTGGTAAGTCTTTCGGGGGGAGGTTGGGACTCTTGGACCCCCCTGAATACTTCCTTCGCGGTAGGGATCGAGATAAATTTACTGTGTCACTGGTTCCAATTCACGGTAAATATGCCCTGCTTCTCTACACTCAAACATACACAAACTCATGGCCTTCCTGCTTTCTTGCCTGGGAAAGAGGCAATAAATCAAGCTGTGACAGCTACGGGACCTTCTGAGGAGGAGACGGAACCCAGCTGTGCAGAGGACTCAAACACCCGCGCGAAATAGCCCTCCCGTCACCCTGGGGCAATTTTCGAACAGAGACATCTAGTGGCCAAGTGGCGAACTATGATGAATGAAATTCGGCTGAAGCGGCCGTATCTTTCGCCGTCGATAATACATGACATTTTTAAACAATCATTTTTGGCCGTGCAAGTGACTTTTGAAAGAAAAGCCCTCCCTAGCCCAGTCATAAAAGGATTGAGCATTACGTTAGTATGCATCATAATGGCCATTTTGGTTGGTGCTACCCACAAATCCTATAACCATTCTGTGCTTATTTACGTATTTCCTTATGGGAAATTGAAAAAAAATAATGGAATTTGTGCACATTTAACGAACTGAAATTGCATAAATGTGTCATGTACTCAAAGTTTCATAAACTAAGTTCACATCCACTGCGTGTTTTCCGGCAAATTTTTGCCCTAAAACGTTATATTCAACAAAATGCAAAAAAGCCCATGTTAAATTTAAGCGCTTTCCACGGCGACCTTCGCCAAACTCCACCTCCCTCTTAATGTTGAAGGAGAAAACTTGTAATATTTAAGTTTGGCTAATAATAAATCATGCTGCACCGTGTCAAAAGCCTTACTGAGATCCAGAAGTACTAAAATAGTGACTTGCTGTTTATCAATGGCATAGAGAATATCATCCACAACTTTAGCAAGAGCAGTGGCTGTGCTGTGTTTCTCACGAAATCCGGATTGCAGCGGGGGCAGTAAATTATTCGTGTTAACGTAGTTTAACGTCTGCGAATGCACTATTTTCTCGAGTACTTTAGATAGCACAGGCAAAAGACTGATAGGCCTAAAGTCATTGTAAGAAGTGGCGATCTGCTTTTTCTGAAGTGGCACGATTCGTGGTTCTTTTCACATTTCAGGAAAGACGCCACTGGAAAGAGAGGAGTTAATGACGTGTGTTAGCGGAGATAAAACATAAGGCAAAGAAAGTTTCAGCATATTAGTACCGATACCATCTACTCCAAAACTATTTGAGCGTATGCTATAAATAGTTCTATGTACATCTTTTTCAGTTACCTCAGTAAAGTTAAAATATTGTTCAGCGGTGGAACAGGTTTTGTTCTCGAAATGCTTAATTTGCTGAGCCTTATGAGCGAGAATGTATTATCGTGAGACTTTTTATTGTTAACAATACCCAATTGTTTCAACTCATTCCATGTTTCTCTCAGGTTTAAATTTTCCCCGCCAAATTTGAAGGTAAGATAACATTTCTTTTCTTGTCTTATGACAGTTGTTGTAAAGTTCGGAGTTCTTTATATTGTTGCCAGTCGCTTGGATTGTTCGAACGTTTGAACTTTCGTAGCGCGTTATCTCTGATTCGCATCAACAATTTAACATTACTGGTGATCCACGGTGCATTTTTCTTATTGTGTCTTACGATTTTTAGAGGTGCGTGCGTGTCAAAAACATTTTGTATATTTGAGGTCAAAAACTCCACTTTATTATTAACATCATCAAGTGCGTAAAGCTTTGACCAATCTACATCAGTTATATCTTTTGCAAAAATTTCTTCGTTGAAGGTATTAACATTTTTACAATAAACGTAACTCGCTTGAGGTTCCGGTTTCTGCAACAAGAAATCAGCGTACGCAACGCAGTGGTCTGATTTACCGATTGGGACAGTGACGTCAGTTTTAAACAGTAATTCTGTATTGTCGACGGCTATGATGTCAAGCAGCGTTTTCCTTTTCTCGGTGATACGGGTTGGTTTATTAACCATTTGATTTAGACCAAATGAATCAAAAATCGATCTTAAAAACCGTGTTTCTGGTTTATTCGGGGCGAGATAATCGCAGTTTACATCTCCTAACAGGAAGAGATTATCAACTAGTGGATATATTTCGGATATTAATTCTTCGAACAATGTAAGTTTTGTGTATGCGACATTGGGCGGTATATGGAACATACACCAAACTGTTTATTCATGTACTTCAGAATCAAAGTTAATGTTTCGATGCCTTCAGTATTTACTTTCGTCTCTATTGTTCGAACAGTTAAGTTAGATTTATGAAAAACTACAATTCCGCCACAGTTTTTCTTGGATCTATTTTTTGTTAGCGTTTCATAACCTTGTATACTAATTAGAGATAGTGGTGTTCCGTCCTTTATCCAGCTTTCTGTAATGACAATCAAATCGAAGTCTCCCTCTTTTACAACAAGCCGCAGTTCGTCCATTTTCGGAACTAGCGATCTCACATTCGCGAGAGCGACACGGAAAAATGAGTCATTGCTTGGCCCTCCCCTTCCCAGCAGCTGGTCATCACATTTGAGCCCTGGCAAGGAATGCAGTGAAAAACTTTGGATGTTTTCAGGCTTACCAACTATTGAATACTTGCTATTAAAGAGTAGAGGTTTACCTTGTCTCGTGGAACAAATGACAGGTCGGGCAGGTTGATATTTGGACACTGAGGTAACACGATTACACACATTTTCTTCATTACGTCACTCTTAATAGGACAAGGAATATACATAGGTATATCTAAGAATATGTTGAATATATATGCGAAAAAATGAAGCAGAAAAACGAGCACACACTCAATCACGCATACACATACACTATTGTTGCTAAATCAGATTCAATAATAATATGATATAGTGAAGAACTTAAAGTACGTGTTATTTTGCGGCAACGGATTAGATAAGCACAATATTTAGTTCAAGTGAATGCAATCCTTGTGTATTTGATCTTGGGTCACTTCAGGGAGGAGGGGATACTACGACGACAGCTGCTCCAGATCTCTCATGCGGGTGATGGTATGTTTCCTGCCATTCTCCGTCGTAGAGTCCAGCGCAGATATTTCTGCCCTGCGATGCGCGAAACAACTAAAGAAGCAGTGTTGCTAATGGAGCAGATAGAAAAATCGCTGCAGTGCGCCGATGCACAGCTGTTACGTACAACAATAAAATTAGAGAATTCAGGTCTATATAACGTTGAGTTTTAAACGTCATGCATTATACCAGGACTAGGATTAATATGTACTAACAAGTGGCTTTGTATGTAGCTACATACATATGCACTAAAAATTCGCAAAATATGAACTTCTTCATACGATTCCTTATTTGAGTGATTTCAAACAAAATAAAAAAATATATATATTATTTTTCATTGCATTAATGCACTGGTGGCGTTCTAACTTTTCACTCCCAAAACCCGTATACACTGGTATGGAACTGCAACGGCAGATAATAACATGCCAACGTGTTAAACCGCTATAATTGCACCATAACACTCCTCCTCAAACAGTATTATTATTTCCTCTCTGAGATCGGCGACAGTCGGTTGCCTTTGTTGTACATTTACAAAGGATGCCGGCTTCCACAACAATAACAAGTACATATACTGCAACTAGACGATAAGCTGCGCGGCTTTTTCTTTTGTTATGAACCAGGGCCGGCGCTAGTCATTTTGCCTCCCTGGGAGGTGGCGGCAGATGCCGCTCTATTTCGACCCCCCCCCCCCCCGGTCATTACGCAGCAACGGAAAATTGAAAATCAATATATTCCTAACTAAAACATCAAAATATAAAATAAATAATGAGACTTCTTATGCTATTTCAATACTATTCAGCGCAAAAGAATATCTCGCTCGATCACAGTTTTCAATAGGCTTATTTTTTTCTTCTCTTCAAATTTTGCCGCTCTGGGCGATGGGACGGTTCGCCCTCCCCTTCCGCCGGCCCTGCTATGAACTTGGTCACCCATCAAAGCATGCCAATTTTAACACAGAAAACTATATGTATCGCATTAAGCAGCAAAAATGACAGCCTCCTCTATGCAATTTCTACAAGAACACGTGCCGGAGCCAGAGTTGAAATGATGTTGGAGCCACATAATTTATTTATTTTGAATAATTCCAAAATTATGAAATATGAACAATTTGTTGCTGCTGTTCGCTGCTCTCTTGCCAAAATGCTTTATTGGGATGCTAACACCATGACTGGCTTCCTCCTTCATGAACTCGTGCACGTTGCTTAGAATTTCCCGAGCTTGGCTATGCAAGGTTTTTGATTTCAATTTCGAGAGAACTGGAGGCATTATGGAATTTAACGTTCGTTAGCAAACACACACTTTTACATACACACACGCAATACACGCACACAACGTCAAACCGGTCAAATACTTAGTATAAAATAAAAATATGGTGCTTCCAATCCAACAAAACTCACCGCCACTTTACCTGCCTTTCCCCTTCCGTGACAGAAATAGTGCTTCATTATTACAGTTCGCAACACTAGTTACTAGCTAGCCAATGAACATGCACTGCATAAAAGAAGCAACCACTACGCCGTGCTATATTGCCACATTACCGTCCCTGCCGAACCGTGGGAACCGCGAGCTGGAGCGCTATTCAATTGTTTTCAATGATGTTTGCGCGAGTGTGTCCAGGAATGGAATGACAATATGGCAACAATAGCGAAGGTTTTCGAGCAGGGTAGAACACGTGATGCTAAGAGAGAGGGAGACGAAACGAAAATTCGTTTCTACGCAACGGCAAATTTATGTGTGATGCACTCTACGATGATACGCCCATCCTCTGTGTAGCAAGAGCGCCGGCCAAATCTGTCTTTGGCCACCCGCAGGATCTCTTGGCGAGTGGCCGTGAGGGACTCCGTGATGAAATAAGGGCACCCGGCGTCCCTTAGCATCATCCTCTTCGAAGACCAAACCAGGTGGCGTATTTTGTAAGTGGAGAATTTCACAATAATACATCGTCTTCCCTCTTGTATGGCGTCGGCCACGAAGCGATTCTGTTTGTCCAGCCGATGACAGCGGGGAATTTCCTCGCTACGGACGTTCAGATTCAGTGTCTTGTTCAGCACATCCAGCACCTTATCCTCCACGTTCTCCTTTACGGTTTCTTGAACGCCGTGGATAAGTAGGCACTCCCTACGCGAGTACTGCTCCATGACATCGAGCTTCTCTTCTTGGGCCTCCATTTTACCCAGCAGGGAGAGGAACTCTTCTCGTTGGTGCTTGAACTTTTCTTCCATTTTGGCCTCCAGCTTGGTAAGTTCAACCTGGAGCTTCAATATGGCTTCCGAGTTAGGAGAAGCACTGGTGATGTTACCTCTTATTTCGCTTTCAAGTGCATCCTTGAAAGAAGAAAGTTCCCTACGCACTTCTTGTTCAAAGGTTTCGAGGCGATCGTTAAGTTCTTTCGCTGAGCGCGTGGCATCTTCGGTTGGTACGCCTGAGCCAGGAATGATGAAGCGAAGATCTCACTGAACACAATCTGCTGTTTTTTTTTAAACTCGTCTTTTTACAACGTATGTACAATGCTCTCGCTGATGCACACACGTTCACTTCACTTATAAGCTTGTAGCCTAAAGTCCAGCAAACCCAATATCCAGCACAGAAAGAGTTTTATCCGGAGCCGATTCCAACGCGTCTAACAACCTGTCGCCATCTTATATATTATTAGTGTATAACAATAATTTAACCGTAGTAATTATTATTATTTACTGTTGCGATCGAAGTATTTCAATGTTTATAATTAATGTAAGCTTCATTTCAACCTGCAGAAGTCTTTTCAAAGACGAAGCTGATGGTTGAAGATCAACATTGCCTTGGAAAATATTAGTATTGTTCCTTATATCTGCATCCAAACGATTCGGGAAATTGCCAATCTGCTCTACGTACCTTTGCTTCTCAATATCACTCAAAAATTTCAAGTGATCCATTTTGTTTCCGATCTTTTATAAGAAAATTAGCTCGGTAACGATCTGTATTCCACTTGTTTACATTGGAAAATTCGCCAAACCGGAAGTTCTTTCCCCACCATCAATAATCGAATTGTCTGATCGATCATTTTTTGTTACTCAGGAATAACCCCCATATAATACGCGCGGACCGCGTAGAGAACTCTGGTTCTACCGAATAGTATAGGCTTTGTTGAAGTTTGTGTTTTCTCTCGCGGGTTTTGTTATATTATCTTGATAACTATTGTGGCTGCAATGATTATATTATATCAGTTTATAGCTCTCGTTCTGTTCTACAAAATGTGAGTATGGGATTTTTTTATAGCTGCTAAAGAACACTGAAAATTGTTTATTTTTCTGTCCAATTTTTAACAAAACATGAAAGAAAAGGAAGGGAAAGTCGCTGAATCATCAAAGAGTGGTAAAAAGGGGATAAATGTGCTAATCTCACGAAAAGGTGTTCGTTTTACTTGATTTCATGTCCTTAAATACATACATGTATATCAAACGATCTGTATGAAAACAGCTATATTTTTCTAAGGTTAAATAGGGCAGTCACTTTAAACGATTTCCTTTCGAAATAAAGGAACTAATTCATAACAAGCTGAAATTTGGTATGTAACGTCTTTATAGCATTAATAACAACATACCAAAAGTTCCCGACGATCACCCTGCCGATAAATCCGCCATATTGAAAAATGACGTTCAAACAAAGTTTTTAAGAAATAAGATAACTGTAAGTCGTATCAAGCTGAAATTTGGTATATAACATCTTAGTAACATTAGTAACAACATACCAAAAGTCCCCGTAGATCACCCTTACGCTAAGTCCGCCATATTGAAAATGGCGGACAATGAAAGTTTATGAAAAGTCCCCAGCGATCACCCTGTCGCTAAGTCCGCCATATTGAAAATGGCTGATAAATTCAAGTTTTCAGTAAATAAAGAACTAATTGACAATAGCTTGCTGTTTGATACATATCTTTCTTATAACACGAGTAACATCAATTACAACATGTTAAGTTGTATGAGGATCTACCAAAAACTGCGATGGAGAATGTAGTTGCATGCAAGCAGGCTTCAGATGTCCCTTGCCAAGGTGTTTCCTCTACGAAGTCCATTCTTGTTTTCAGTGTTTCCAGAGACGACAATGGTGAAGACGTCGATGACGAACATATCAAGGATGAAAGCGACGAACTCTCTGATTCAGATATGTCTTTGTGATGTGCATTACCTACAGGTGTGCATTACGATAGTGCTAGGGTAACCAGACATATATATTCAAAAAAGAGGACAGAGCATGGTGAAAAAGGAGGACAAAGTCATAAAAAAGAGGACACCAAAAAAAATGGCCATTACTCATAATGTAATCAATGTAAAAAAAACTACCAACATTTTGCTCACATATAATTCTGATGATTTTTTCAATAATTTCTTCTTACCTTTAAGCAACGAAAGCAATCTCCTACAGAGTAATCTAATTAACACATGACAATCATAACTAAGAATATCTATATTTTGAAGCACAGAATTTTAATATTTTTCCAATTCTTGGATATTAGATATCCCCATAAGTGAAAGCAAATGTAAGAGTAATCTTTGCTTTGCCTTATTTTCAAAACCGAATTTAAAATTTAGGTATTTTAGATTGGGTCAAGAAATAATCCCACGAGCATTTCTATCGCCAGCAACAGCAGGAGAAAGTGACAGTGCTCTTGCACTTTACCTCATATTCGTTTCTTCCATCATTTAAAAACTGGATATTTTCTTGCAAGATTATTGATGAATTTACACTTTTGCTTCGTTATTTCATAAAAGTAAACTCAATAGTCAAAATCCTCACTGCGCGTTTCTCTATCGCCTATGTATGACTCAAAATTGAACTGGCCGACATCTGTGACGGAGTGGTTAACACACCGAGCCAGAACGCCAGAGGTCCCGGGTTCGATTCCCAGACTGAGCATGGGTGTTCTTTGTGAGCATCCCTTCATCAAAATCATCACTCATCCTCATCTTCGCGATTAGCCAAAAGTGGAAGAAAAGTGAATTAAAATAAACCATATCAATCAATCGAAAAGAACTGCTCAGACTACATGTGTTTCGCAAGTCTCAGATTACGAAGCAACGCCAGAACATTTTTATGTTGGGACGGGATTTTTTTTAAATCCCGACCTTCGGGACGGGAGAAATTCGCAATTATCCGACCAAGCCGGGAAATATTTCCCGTTGCTGGGGAAATCACGAATTTTACGTCATTTTCCCTTAAGTTTTTTTTTTCTGAAATTTCTTAAACAAAAGCTAATTTCTGAGAAGTGTCAAGACACTTACAATTTTTATAAATTAAAGTTCCCTTATTTCGTGAAAACTTTCATTGTCCGTCATTTTTCAATATGGCGGACTTAGCGTACGGGTGATCGCCGGGGACTTTTGATATGTTGTTATTAATGCTATAAAGACGTTACATACCAAGTTTCAGTTTGTTATGAATTAGTTCCTTTATTTTTCCTATTTTGACTGCACTATAAAGGGAAACAATGGATGCTGGGGGTAGCATTTTTCAAAATTCATGGCTGGGCAAACATCTGTGATCTTTTTACGATGTAAATAAAAAAGTGTTGTGATGTAAAGTATGCAGGGAAGCTAATAATAGAAAATCTATTAAGTTTTCCATGAAAAGGGATCATTGTTTAATTTCTTCTGTCTTCCAACTGAAAACACTGTTTATGAAAAATCACTACCCATGAAACCTACCAATCTTGTAAAGAATACTCTCGCCTAGTCAGGCACTTATACTCTGTCCCCGATATCTGCGGAGCAAGGTCGCGCATAGCGGCAGAGAAGGGTAGAAAGCGAGTGGGTGGAGCGAGGCAGTACACGCTGTTGCAAAGGCTAGTAACTGCAATCGCTTTTCTCCTTCCACGCAATCCCTTTCCCTCTCATGTGTTCATTGGAAGAGGCGTCTCCAGTCACTACTTGCGCAGTGACCTGTTTTAGTTCGATGGTCCAGAGATAGTGAGACTGAAGCCCCCCTGAAATCCTACAAATTTTCCGTTACAAATAGTGTTTTGTGTTAATTTATTTTACTTTTTTAGCAGGATTACACGTCTAGTATAATAAGTTGCAATATACTGAGAAATTCATCTTCAGGGATTCTAACCCCTCACTTTTTCGCCATTAGATGGCAACTGCTGATAAGGGATGAGACCCTACCGAAATAACATTCTGACTACGGCCCTGCGCCTTATGTTAGGAAGGGAGGATTTTTTAATTTTGTTGTGAACTTAAAACTGAAGTGTTTGAACCCACCCAAAGTTTTTCAGTCACACTGCTCATACCTGTGGCTTGAAACCGCCGTTTTAAAGAAAGTCGTATAGCGCCATGTCCCGTCACAGGAAGAAAACATATGCTACACACTGTCTTCACAATAATGCCAGTATTACCATAGGAACTCCAAAATAAAAGTTTCACTCAGGTTACAGTGAGATTATTTTCGTAACATCTCTGGCTGTTATGCACTGTAGCTTGGGATCGAATCATAACTCCAAAATAATCCAATCAAGAAGCTGTAACGAACCTGAGCGTTTAAGGTTTTGTATTTGTAAGATATTAAGATTTTAAAAATGTCTGTTACTTCAAATAATGTGCAAGCTGTCACAGACAACTATAGTTAGATTGATACAGTTGTTGTTTGAACTTGTGTATATGTTTAGAAATACGTCATAATCTGTTCGTCTTGACGTCACTTTCTCATCTCAGCAGAGGAAGTGAACCCACCTGAATGTTTTTCACCTGACGACAGACTCAGTTAGAAAACAGGTGAAGGTGAGAAATCAACAGAAACGTGGTAACGGATAATGGAATGCCCGAAAAGTGTAATTGGTAATTATTTTCGTTTCATTCTGGCTATATACTGAAATAATAATTAAGTACAGAAACTTTCGTGTATTTACGTTTGTCTTGTCCAACGTTAATTATATATGCAAGTGTGTTTAGTGATTGTGATGCGATTTAATATGCTATAGAATTGTTCCTCTTCAGGCAGAAACGTAAGCAAATCTGTACCTTGCTTGTAAGTCCACATACGATAGGAAATATAAGTGATTATAAAACTGCGTTTAACTTTGAATACTGTGTTGTGTTTCTTTTCTACCCAGCAAGCCCTGATGATTTGCAAAGATTCTCATGTTCCCGACTAAAGGAGTAGCACACTAACTTTCAGACGACTGGTGTACAACCGGGGGACGTTGCAAAGAGAGCCGATGACGTCATCTCAAGCCAGCACCTATCAGTAACACTCTTGCTCACGGTCTAGGCTGTTGGTAGGCCCGCTAGCCAGTCAGCTGGAGATCTTGCGAAAATAATACGTCTCTATCTGTGCGGGTAAGCCCTGGCCACAATGCGTTGCCTTCACGTATTCCGCAACAAGACCTCGACGGATTTTTATAAAGGCCATCAGCTTAACGCACTAACGACCGTACCTGAGAAGAAGGGGTCGGATAATGGTGTAATGTATTCATTAATAAAGGGAAGTTTCGGCCTGTAATTAATCACCAGGGTAATCTCACGAGTAGCTAAAAATTGGAGGGAGGTTAATGAGTGGGAAAACGTGCAAGTGTTTTTAATGCATCGTAGCGAGTCGTATTTCATATAGGAAGAGCTCTCTCCGTCCAGAATATGCTTCCGGGAAGTTCATTGAGGGGAACACGTGGCACATGTAGCTATTTTTGGGCTTTGGGGAGGTTTTTTGAAGATTAAGAGGTAAAGGAAATTGCTCTACTGAAGGCACTAAACACCTACAGTGTTGGTAGGTAAATAAATAGTGGCTTTCCGAGATCAACTCATCTGCTATTCTTTTTCTTCTCCTCAACACTTTGAATCTCAATAAATGTATGTGGCATCACACGCATCTTATTATAACTCTGCATCAGTGTTTTGAAAGTTACTAATGTACCATCCCCCCGCCACTGTTCTTATATAGAGCGACCACAAACAAAGGAACCTTCAGCGAAAAGTATCCGCTCACCTCTACTTCTTCCGTTCAATTCGGGCAATAACGAATCGTGCTCCATTCTGACCCTCCCCTCCACGCGGGAGTGTCGTGCACAGGAGTCCCGGGTCTGCGCAGGATTTTTTGTGGTTTCACTATACCATTAAGTTACCCCAGACTGGGAGATGGTACGACAAGAGAAGCAAAGATAACTGATTTTAGGAGTAGCTGTTATCTTCCTTCAATGAACATCCCAGCATTCTTTAATAGAGATTAAACCGAAATCCACTATCTGTGATCCCTAGCTACCAGGATTTTTTTCCGGAGGGGACTGGATTTTTAAAGGTGAATATTATATAGCTGTGTGAGGGGTATATAATAATATTTTTTGTGATTTCCATTTTAAACCTTCGTTCAAAGACAAAAATGTCAATTTGTTTTTATTTTAGAGCATTTGTCATTTTGTTTCCGTGAATTCTTTGTACTGCTTTCAAATCAAAATTCAGATTTTTTTCAAAATTTTGGAAGAGCTGCAGCCCCATCAGTTTCCTCCGTGTACGCCATTGTTAGGTCTTGAACCGAAAGTATTGAATGAGAGCAGAGGCGTCTCGTGAACGCATGCGGTGCATGCTGCGCATGCGTTCACGAGACGCCACTGAATGAGAGTTTTAGACCACAAATGTTCTTTTCCGCATTAATTCAACGTCTAATTGTTTATTAGCATCAAGTTTAGCGTACCAAGGAATTTGAGTAAAAGATGTGAAAAGTTACCAAGCCTGGTCTTCGATATAAGCTGTCGTCAAGCGCACGTGACCCCCAGCACTTAACGAATCCGAAGCATAGTCAGCTCTTTCTACCCACCAGCCACTATGCCAGAGGCAATCGAGCCTATATCAAGCGGCAGAAGTTTTGTGTCGTTGGGGCAAAATTGAAGCCATAAAAATACTCCAGAGTTTCCGAAAGAGTGGGGTGAGAGGCGATCGAGGCAAACAGCGGAAGAACGATAACAACAAAGGCTGCGATTCTGAAGGAGGGGAGGAACTATTCAGGAAAATTAGATGATCTCACGCTGGAGTCACAAAGGATCCGGATACGGAAAGGGGTATGGGTGAGTTCTAGTTTGTTTATCCCGAACGGAAGCCTAATTTGAATTGACTTCTATGTCTTCGTAGATATGAGTAGTACGCAGCCATTGAAGGTTTTTCAGGAAAGCTTTCCAAAACAATTTTCCTGTTTTTTTTTAGCGAAGCCAAGTAAAAATATCCCCAGGGTTTCTTTCATCGATGTTTCTAACCACCACGACAGAGAAATTACCATTGTCAGCAGCTTTGTATTCTCTGGATCATATTTATAACTTTCATAGTAAAACAATTACGCACTTTTCAATAAACAGAAATTACATTATTTATTAATTTATTTTCGTATGCTTTGAGATTGTAAACCTTTCAACCATGTTTATATGTGATGTGTTTTCTTTTATGAAGAAAAATAAATATAAAGAGAAATAAGAATGAACACGTTACATGTAATAATTTAGTTCTAATCTAAAAGACTCGAGAATATTTGAGGCATATTCGAGTGATAAGCGCTGGACATTACACTGTAATTCTTTGTTATGTAGTTAAAATATTGTGTTTGTTCGTTTCTTAAGTTTGCAAATATTTATGATGCCATAGAAAACTAGTGTAGATACTAAACTAACCTTGATGTGACAGGACTTGGCAACATTGAACAAATTGAGAGATTTATCAGCAAGCTAAAATACTATAGCATCGGAATAATAGTGGCAGAAAAATGTCGAGAATAATTGTAATATGTGGTTTAAAGTTTATAAATTGTTGTTAAGTGAGTTTATCCAGAAATAAACCTAATATTAAGGTGAAATAGTTCGTACATTCTGTTTACCACGCCTTGTGACTGCTGGAATTATTTGCCAACGACATGAGGAACCAAGGGAAATGTTCCAGGTTAGACTGAAAGGTACGTAACAATGTAACGATTAATTCAGGACTTTGGATTGTAAGTTAATATTGCGAGAAAAAATACAGTAACATCAATGGTACCTTTTGCATTATTTGAAAGATCCTATGAAGACGTCATACTTTATCGTTTCCTTCCCATGAGGCCCCCGTCATGGATTTGTCATCGTCACGTGCTAAGAAGTCTCACGCTGCAGGTTCGAACCCTGGACAAAGCACGAATGTGTTAACGAGTTCTTTCTCATCCTCACAATTAATCGAAGAGATAAAGAAACAACACCCGAACTATAATTCGCGAGATTTGCCTATTTGTCATATGAGTTGGCACCACTGCACCTAATACACCTCCCGTTTTCTTGTCTGTGGATGAGAGTCCAGAAGAAAAGCTAATCAGCTATTCTTCAACCCTCATTTCCTCTATCTCGGATGCGGAGGTTGGTTCGGCGTCCCCATCGGCTGAATTATAATACTGCCCCTGTCGCATTTGGTAAACAACGCACAGGCCTGGAATATCCGATGGCTAAATCCGAAGTGATGTTCCGCATAAAGTGTTTCAGCTAGCTTGTGCTTAGATGTGCAACTCCTTATCACTGGATTTGTGACTTTCGTTTTTATTTTCAAGCATGGATCTTTAGATATCAACATTGCTTTTAGTCGCGGAACGGCGGCTAACTCGGCGGGAAGTAAAATCGCATCTGCCGGCATTTAGACCCACAGCTGTAGGCTGACTTGCCACTGGACGCGTCAGTGCTTCATTATCTGGGTAGCTGGTGTCCAGTTTGCACGTATTTCTGAAGTGTTAAGGTGTTAACAAGTGTTTTAGATTGTTTTGTTTTAGTTTACGTATTATTGGTGCTTTTCTGCAGTCTAATAATGTCAAATTTAGACAATCAGGGTCTGTTTTTGATAAGAAACAAAGGGTAAAATGACGTGTGCTTAATGAGGAGAAACGTTGAAGTACGGTTAAAAATCCCTCCGGTGCCTTGCACAGGAAACAGACATGTTCATGACGTCTTCGTGGCGAGCTACCAGGCCTACAAACCTGAAACCATGCATTAGAAGAATTGAAAGAAAATATCAGGAGGGAAAATGAAGCAATTTTGGAAGAGGAATTGATACGTGTTAGTGAAAATTTTCTTTAAAAATGACGTAAATGTGTGGATGCAGGAGGACATCATTTCCAACATCTCGTATAACAAGGTACGTGCTCATATTAACTGTGAATGTAATTGTACAGGCTTCTTTCATTACCAAGCTAGCGGCTCACGTTACGCTGATAGCGCATCCTGTTTGCCGGCAGACGCGATCTTACTTCACACCGCGCTAACCACCGTTCAGCGGGCGACTCGACCGAAAGAGGCACTGCAGAATGTTTGTTATTATCTTGTGACGTCATATTGAACCAATGTATTTTCTAATGAATTGTTATTTAAGTTCACTTAAGCACATTTAGGCTAATCGGCACTGGACCGACAGTTTAAAGTGGAATCCGAACCACTGTGCATGCAATCTGCCTCCACTGGGTATCGAAGCCAGGACCCCTTGATTACAAGGCGACGACGTTACCAATATCCTATCGGGGAGGCCCTAATGTATTTTTGATTGCTCAAGTATTGTTATTGACTAACCTGCCGTCATGATCACGTTATCATGGATTTATTACCACTTTATTTTATTGACTCAACAGGTACATACCTAATTACAGAGCCCATATGAAGGATACAGAGTGAATACAATTACATATATTTCTGTAATATAGAGATAGAAATTAGACACACACACACATAAACACACATACGTGTAAGCGCACTATCACAACATTTCATCAGAAAATTATTTGTCCAAGCTTAGGCCATTGTGTTAATAGTGGCTTTACTGAGGTCCCTTAGGCTCATACTAAATATGTCAATGGTGTTATTCTTGATTAGGAAGCTATTGTAACTGGTGCACCTTCTCCACAATGGAGTTGTTTTCTTCAATTTCAGATCTAGCCTTCTTCATAAGAAAAACTTCATTCTTGAGTCTAGTTTTCGACGACGGATTCGAAAATTAATCTGGCAGAGTAGATGTTCAGCATTTATTTCGTGGTTTAACAACTTCCACAAGAGTACTATTCATGTAACGTTCTTCTGTGAGACAGCTTTGTGAACCGACATTCACATATTAGGTTGTCGTAGTGTTCAAATGTGGGATAAACTTTCTGAAATTTGTATTTAAAAATCTTAAGAAATCTTGATTGGACTCTTTCAATTGCTACACTGTACTTTGCTGTGTCTGTATTCCATATAACAGATGCATATTCGAGTTTTGGTCTTACATATGAATAATACAAAACTTTTAGTGTATCTATACTCTTGAAATCCCTCCCCATTCTAAGAATGAACCCAAGGTTCTTGAACGCTTCACTAATTATTTGTTCTACGTGATTATTAAAAGTAAGATTTGAATAAAAAATAACCCATAATTCCTTGACTGTAAAATATCTTGCTAGGGTATGGTAGTATATTTGACACCACAATTCAACTGGGATTTTCTTTCGAGTATATATTTCATATTGATATTTAGTGTTAAATCATTGTTTATTGTCCAAACTGTTGGTGTTATGCGTGCAAAATTATTGATTTAACTGCTGTAAGTTTTGTTATTCAGTTTCTTTAATGTTCATTAGTACCGTATATTTTCTGTTATTATGTAATATCGAATTGTGTGTGTGTGTGTGTTTTGCTGTATATAAGCGTGGTAACACAATATTACCAGCAATCTTGTAAAAGCGATTCGGTACAGAGGCACTGTCTATCGTTTCTCTATCAAATGATAGCCAGAGTTAACGAGCTGTATCTTTGCGGGTGAAACCTGACCAATCCCGGCTGCTCATTAGCAAAGGATGGAGCTACAGGTTTCTGCCTTAGCCAATGCGAGTCATTCATTCTTCCCCTGTAGTCTGTTTCTGGAATTTGTGGAGCAAGGTCGCGCATAATGGCAGAGAAGGGGAGAAAGCGAGTTGGCAGTGCGCGCTGCTGCAAACGGCTGGTAGCTGCAGTCATTTCCAGTCTCGCGAGTTCATTGGTCCAGCCCTATCGAGCCACTACTAGTGAGACACGAGCCTGATTTCGTTCGCTCGCACCCTGTAGAGGCACATAGTGGTTCGGATTTTAGTTAAAACTGTATGTTTAGTCCCGATTATCCTTTCTGTGCATAAAATCGACATGAAACAAAAAAAAAAGCCTCAAAACTCGTTCGCTCGATTTAGAGATTCCTGGGATAGTGCGTAGTTTGTAATAGCTGCCGATCACCCTAACCGCGAATGGTAACATTGGAAATTTCTATATCTTCCTCTCCTCTCTATCTTGCCAGCTCTTCCTCCTCTCTCTGTCTCTCTCTCTCCTCTCTATCTCTCCTCTCTCTCCTCTCTATCTCTCCTCTCTCTCCCCTCTCTCCTCTCTCTTCCCCCTCTCTCTCCTCTCTCTCTCCCCTCTCTATCAGTTCTCTCCTCTCTCTCTCTCCTCTCTCTCCCTATCTCTCCTCTCTCTATCAATTCTCTTCTCTCTCTCTCACTTCTTTCTCCTCTCTCTCTCCTCTCTCTGATCTCTCTCTCTCTCTCTACTCTCTCTCTCCTCTCTCTCTCCTCTCTCTACTCTCTCTCTCTGATCTCTCTCTCTCTACTCTCTCTCTCCTCTCTCTCTGTCTACTCTCTCTCTCGTCTATCTCTCTCCTCTATCTCTCTCCTCTCTCTCTCTCCCACCTCTCTCATCTCTCTCTCCCCTCTCTCACTCTCTCTCCCCTCTCTCTCCTCTCTCTCCCCTCTCTCTCTCTCTCTCTCTGTCACTCCCTCTCTATCGCTCTATACCTTTCTTCCTCCCCCATCTCTCCCTCTCCGTCGCTCCCTCCCTCTCTCTCTCTCTCTGTCGTTCCCTCCCTCCTGTATATATATACCGGGTGGTCCAAAAGTCCCGGAACGGTCACATATCGTGAGAAATACACATCGAATCCGAAAACGAAAAAATACGTGTTTAATAAGTGAAAGAAAGCTATTCAATGATATCACACTTGATTCCCCATCCCCGCCCCCTGGGGGTGGGGCGGGGGCAACTCTGATATTTTAAATGGAAACCCCTATTATTTATTGTGGAATCGGAAAGAGGACTTCATTCCGAGTCCAACGAGCTATCAACCATCCTCCTTGCTCAATTAGGAACGGACATATGGCGATTTTAAATTTTCGTAAAAAATAAAATAAAAAAAACCGTTAAAATTTCATAAAACCCCAAAAAGATTTCAAATTGACGCTCTGCCCCTAATTGAGCTAGAGTGAAAGCGATTGCAGATTCGGAATCTGCACGTCAAGACCTTTCAATAGAGTATATCAAGTGTGATATCATTGAGTAGCTTTCTTTCACTTATTAAACACGTATTTTTTTTCGTTTTCCGATTCGATGTGTATTTCTCACGATATGTGACCGTTCCGGGACTTTTGGACCACCCGGTATAATCTCACGAAGCTGTTACTTTTAGCTTAGCTGATTAGAACCCTAAACGGATAATCTAGTTCAGTGAACTTACAGAAATACTTTCAGAGATTTGGAGTGCTTTCCAAGAAACTTAAAAGCATTCTTAATTGGTTTCTCTAATTCCGATTCCCTATTCCTTAATGAGCCACATCCCAAGAAACAAAGAAACAAAACGGACCTCTGATCTCTGAAGCCCCTCTAAGGACACTGCAGAACCAAAATATCAATTGGAACAAGTTGCAATTAAATGCTGCCGATCAGTGGACGATGCCTTCTGTGAAATCATCGTAAATCTCAGGAACGAAACTTAATTCCTTCTCTGCGACATGAATTTGATTTTAGTTTCACATTAAGGGAATGATTTAACACAAGAGCTGTAATATATTAAATTCGAGGTGTAGGTGGATGTTCTTGGTTGAAGGCACTGAAACGCCAACCTGCTCCAGCATGCATTTAGCAAGCTAACGAGGCACTGGCGCCTCTGTGAGTTGTTCATTTCATCAGTTTTATCTTAGGGCCCGGACTTTATGTTATAACTAGAGCCCGGAAGTTCAGGCATTTATTTTCGTTAAAATAGGCAGGCAAAAAGGCATTTATAATGTGGAAAATAGGCACTAAAAATGAAAAAAAGGCAAAATAAAGAGAAGAAAGGCACATTTGGAAGTCACTTACTTTTGTCTATAATCTCTGGCAAAATGTTAAAATCTACATTGGGAAGAGCATTTCAATTTTCTCCGTCTTGATTACATAACTACAAGCTGTTTTTTTAAGTTCTCGACATTCATTGATAGTCGTCTGTCAGAGAGAATGTTTTTCATAATAGAAAATGATCTTTCTACTTCGACAGAAGTTATTGGAGCATACATAAAACAAGCTAATGTAGCTGGACTCATTTTGGTAACAGCATTTTCACCTTTTAGAATATCACAAATTGTTTTCAATTGTTTCAAGTCCTTATTTGCACTAACTACACGTTTGAACTTTTCCGCAACAGCTGACCCCTTTTCTCCTGGCACTTCCATCATCTGCTGCATAGATTCCTCGAAGATTTTCATGGATGCTACAAGAGTCTCACCTCTTTTTTCTAGCTTTGTAATTGTCTCTGGCAATGCACAATAATGTGCAAAAATAAACGACAGTTCATTCTTCAGTTCTGAATAGCACAGGAGTTTTTCACTTCACGAATTGAAGCCGCTTGATTTTCTGTAAGAGCATCGAGCACCTCACTGATTTCTTCAAGGTTGTTAGCATAATATATAGCTGCTGATATTCAGGTTTCCCATCTTGTCAAGACTGGTTGCGGAGGTAAACTAAGCTCAATCGCAAGTTCCTGAAATTTTCGGGTTCGAGAGGGAGATTTCAGAAATATCTTCTTTGTGTTCGAAATCAACCTCTCCACTTCAGCAGCACAAGGAAATGTTAACCGAAAGGCAATATCCTGACTCAGCATGAAATACTTTTTTCTCACACTTTTCTCCTTCAGCAATGTTGAAACATGCGTGAGTTCAATATTACTTAAATAAAGTGAAAATTATTCACATAATAAACGGAAGAAAAATAAATGCCAACATATTTTTTAAAAAATGGTCAAATTTCATTGAAAAAGGCAAAAAAAAGGCATTATAATTAAAAATAGGTAGTGGGGTCCCAAATAGGCAAAATAGGCAAAATGAAAAGGCTTCTAAAACATTCGAAACAACATAAAAAACGTATATCCGGAAAATTTTTATCAATATATGCAGTAGATAAAAAGAGGCATTTTGCCAAACTTCCGGGCTCTAGTTATAACATATTTTTCAATTGGCTTCGGATCTAATATTGGGGTGACATCTTTACATATCTGATGAAAATCAGCCGAAATAGACAAACTTGACAAAGCATATTTTGACATATTTCACCAATTTCGCGTTTTTACAACATATTTCTTCCATTTTGTTGTAATAAGACATATTTCTGTACAATTTCGTATAATTCTCTCGCACATAATCGGTTATTTCATACTCCCTCTGCCCCATTATTATTGTCCGGTATGCCAAAATGGTAACTTTTTATTTAGGTTCTTTTGGATACTTGATTGGTCAATTTGTACTGATCCTTGAGTAATAACGTTGTATGACACATTCCCGTGTTTCTTTTTATTCTTCTGTATACACAAATGTCACAGTTTGAATATCCGACAATTATTATGGGACAAGAAACAAAAGTGTACCGGACAATAATTATGGGACAGAGGGAGTATTTTTTTTCTTCGTAGCTTTAGCACAACGGATAGTTCATATTGTCGATGGCAGGATATGGAAATTACGGAGGAAGAACTTAGTACAGAACAATAATACCACACTTTTTTTTTTATCCCGCCGACAATTGATAGCCATGCAAGCATTGAGGAAAAATGTTCTCTCTCATTGTTGCACGGGAAGTAAAGAAGTTTCGTTCTCATTTCTTTGCCTTTTTCGCTTTTCACAAAAATCTGTCAAAAGTAAAAATAACATTAGGTACATTGCAGCCCTTATCTACTCTATCGGGTATGGGAGAAATTCGAGAGTACTGTTGTGCACATGTTGTGGGAATTTTTCTGCATTTTTCTGACATATTTGTAATTTTTCATGACATATTTTCCAATTTATATGACATAATTACAGACATATTTTACAGTTTTATAGGACATAAAGTCCCGGGCCCTACGTTATCACCACCTCCACGGCGGCGTAGTGGTAACGTCATTGCCTCGTAATCAAGGGGTCCCTGGTTCGATACCCGGTGGAGGTATATAGTGATTCGGATTTCACTTTAAACTGTAGATCCAGTCCCTATTAGCTTTACTGTGCATAAAGTGGACTTAAACATAACAACTGAATCACTTGTGGCGGCAACTCAGGTGCATATTTCTTTAGAGTGCAGATACACACATAAAAATTAGACGCATATGTAAGGATCTGTCAGGTAATTTTCAGCCCAATAAGAATGCTGTTCTGGTAGGCCTTGGTCTTCTACGTATACCAGGGGTTCCCAAACTTTTTCGTTTCACGGCACCCTTTTCCGTCAGAATGTAGGCCTATCTAAAACTTTCAACGCTCTGTTAGTGTGGTTAGGCAGCTTGTCTTAAGTTTATTTACCAAACCCATTTTGCCATGTAAGCTCCTTGTTACCGAGCCAATTTTAAGCAAACTGCAGAGTTTCATTTGCATGACTGTAGATTCGGAAGCTAATTGTCCTAGACAGACGAATGATATATCGTTATACGCGGAAGGAACTATACATTCGAACTGCATACAATTTATGTACATTGAGTGTATACATGGATGCGGGGGGAGGGGAGGAACCGGAAAATTCCAAAATTTCTGAAGAAAAATGCCCCTTCCCGCCTCCGCCCCTGGACAACAAAGTACAGGACATTGCCAAAATACACATGGAAATGATCGCAGGTATATTTGGAACAAGAAAATAATTGCATTAATATCATACGAGTAATTGAACACAACTTGTACCCGCCAAAAGACATGTCTATGCGCCACTGACTCAGTTTCAAAGGAAGCCGCCATTTTTCCGACATTTTCCTCCCCTTTTTATGGGGAAAGAGTCTTTACGGTGCAGTATATGTGTTAACAATAATATACCGTAAAAGAAGAAAATCTCAATTCCAGCGAAAAATAGCGACATTATGACGTAAAAACTATAACCTTGTCGAAGTATCTATATATAGATAGCTGGTAAACAAAAGGTTAAAAAATCAACTTATATATTTTAAATTCAGAGATATTTTATGTATAAAAAGTACTAAATATGCACATATTTCGAACAACTGATTGAATTCCTGTGAAAATATCGGACCATTTTGCGGTGCCCCATAACCCAGGCACTACTGACGTATAGTGAAGAATTGGTTTCATCGTTGTGCATTGTTGCAAATCCGTATTATCCTCAAGTGATAGGGACATCTTTTGTACCGACTCGCACGCCTTTATGATGGAGTAAAGTTGATCAGCGAAAAGGCGAATGATGGGGTAAGGTCTTTACGCCTTTCTTCCACTTAACAGTCCACTCTCACCCCCCTCCAGTTAATATTGCGCGTGAAGGTATTTCACGGTCGTAACTCAATCCAAGCTTTGCAAATCGTTCGTCTTAAAATCCCTGCGTGACTGCCTTTTTGGACTCCCACGAAGTTGGCCCTTTTCAACCTCACGACCAGTGCTATTCTTGGACCTATCCACTATTTAAGGGGGAAAAATTCGGCTGCAAATTGGCTGCCCGATTTCGCCTCCCCATTACTAGAGCAATAAATCTCCTTATCTTGCGTATAATTCTTCAGGACCCCTCACACCCTGCAGCTGCATCTCGTACGTGCTTATGCTTCCCATTATGATACTGTGAAGCTCCGCTTGGCGTTTCTATACATAGCCTACGCTTCAGACTGGCCGAAAAAGCTATGTTCAATTCACCGCGAGGCTAAGAACGTGGCTGAAGTGTCCCACTACAGGCTTCGAGAACATGCTTCAAGTATTTTGGGCGTCTGAGAACAAGTAATATGAAGCTACGACATCTATCGAAAATTGAAGGTACGATGAAATTATCGCCTCGTCAACTTGTTCCACCATCTTCTATTGATGGAGGACATGCGAAAAAATGGGAATTGAGGAAAAATCCTTTACGTGAAACGATTTTTACTAAAGTTGGCAACCTGTGTATTTATGGATGACTTTGGCTGCTCTGCATGCACACACACAGAGAGACCGAGAGGATATAGGGAGAGAGAAAAGAGGGAGAGAGAGGATATAGGGAGAGAGAAAGGAGAGAGAGAGAGAGAGAGAGAGGAGATAGGGAAAGAAAAAGAAGAGACAGAAAGAGAAATATAAAAGCAGACGAAGAAAGATAGAGAGAGAGAGGATGGAGGGTGATACAAAAGTCCCAGGACACCCACTTTTCTCTGAAACTGATGCGGTAATGGCAGATTCAACTTCACCTGGGTACATCTGAGAAAGGGGCCCTTGTACGAGGGATATGGCCGCCATCTTGAAGTCCGCCATATTGGATGGAAGTCAATTTTTCAAATGGCAAGGGGGCCATGTTGATATCAAAATACATTAGAATTTTCCAACAAATGCAATGCTGTAATTAGTTTTGTGATAGCTGTAACCGCACAAAAGTTATTGACGCTGAATGAAGGCAACCGGTACTCACCGCCTAGAGGATGTGCTCAATGTGGTTCCCATCGTGCCGAACACTCTCTTCGAGGCATGAGATCCACTCTCCATGGACCCGCATGAGCATCTGTGGGGGTATTTGAACGTACTTTCCGTATCGACGCGTCAGATAACAAAACCAAAGACAGTGGCCTGGGCGTTGATGCGTGTGAGTGTCTATTCATCAATTTCATCATATCATCACTCATCCCTATCTTCGCAAATTAGCCAAAAGTGGCACAAAAAGCGAAGTAAAATAAAGCAAATCCATCAAATCTCTTTCAGACCCGAAGACAGGTTCACTAAACTGTCATAAGGACATGATATCCATTGATTTTGACGTTGTTTATTCACGAGAATTTCGTCCATCCTAATCTTGCACCAAGACAGTTTAGTCAGAAATGATTTTTAATTTCTGATAATACCAATACAACTGGTTTTTTTCTTTCTTGTCTTTTAAATGACTTCACATGATGATCGCATTTTGCAAAAAAATTGGGAAAAAAAAATCAGGAACAATTATGCAGTGAAACACGGTATTTAGTTAAAGAAGAGAGGGAGGAGAGAGAGAGAGGGAGAGAGAGGGGGGAGATAGACTAATGAAGAAATTTTAAGAGAAAGGAGAAGGAAGATGAAAATGATAGAGCTGAAGTAAGCGTGTTGTAGTTGTAGTTGTATTGATGATATTACCAGCTCGATAAATGATGAGCCCTCCTCTAGCAGATTTGCTTACACTTAAAACAAGCTCAACATGAGCATATGAGCTTTTTGCTCAAGTGTGGAACCCTGCCTAATCCAAGATTTTTGTAAAAATGCCCTCGGGAATTTTCTGAGAAATGATGAGCCCCTCAAATTGATTTGCCTATACTTACAAAAGTTGCATCAGCCAGATTTTTGTCCATAAACTTGTCAAAAATTGATATTTTTTTTGGCCACACCAGAAATTAAGCCAAAAAGCTATATACACACACACACATACACACCCATATACACACATATTTACTTCCAGTTTAAGTTTAATTGGACCCCAGCCTCAACTTGCATATCCAATATTAAAACAATGCAATATGCAGAGACCCTCTAGAATTGCTCCGTGATTCTCTCATTTCTTATATTATATGTTTGCATGTTTCTCCTCTGTGCTAGTGTGTACAATTCCCGAGACGGTAGTATTGATTTTTTGCTTTGCATGTTTCTCCTCAGCGCCAGTACTTACAGAAATTCCCGAGTAATGAAGCTTTGCGTGCAAACAAAAAAAAATTGCATCAGCCAGTATTGTGAGAGTGGCTGAGGAGAATAGATGTGTTGATACAGTGCTTCTCATACTTACAGGCCTGTTTGGTTTAAATATATATAATTATTCATATTGAACAATATAAAATCTGATATTTGTTGTAATCCACTCATATTTAGAGTCAAGCTTATATTTGTCCCAGCCTGTTATACAAAAATCAATACCAGTGCCAGGTCATTGCCATTCTAGACATGCATGTTTGTGCAGGTATTTGCGCTGGGTCAGTGTGAATGAATATTTATTCTCTTTTTCCACTTGTGGGCCATTGGCTTTACAACCTGTCATAAGATAAGCATAGAGATTAGATTTAAAACCCAGGAAATTTTATATAAATACCAAAGCCAAAAATATTAACACACACACACACATACACACATACACACACACACAAAGCACAGTGCTGAACCCAACTGATATTTTTATCCAGCATAGAGTTTTGAATTGAAGCCCAGGAAATATATATAATAAACAACAACAAAAATGCCGAATCAAAAATATTGCAATCAGTGTAATAAGAATATATCCAGCCCCAATTGGGCCAGACACCAAAGGAATTGTAACCCAGACAAATACAGAACCCCCACAAAAATATGCCCCAAATGCAATAGAAAATATAGCATGGAATATTTCACATATAAACATAGAGATACTTGCTCTGCACAGTCATCAACATTGCCCCCACAACCATCCACATCTGGTCTGAAAAGAAAGCATGAAGCACCTCTTAATGCCAGAGGAGCAAAGCAGCCACGCTATGAACCTATCCATAGCAGTTTTAATGCCCAACTTAGGGATTATCGGTTTGTATCAGAGCCAAGATGTGGTATTGAGAATTTTTTGAACAGTATAAATTCTGATGTGCAGGCAATTCTAAATGCACAAAATGGCTCTTATAAGCTGTCCCTCAAATTGTATACACAATATAAGAAGCCAAATGGCACAAAATTTACACAGCCCCACATAACAGAAACTGTACCGGTATATTGAAATGCAAATTCAGACAAAATAATAAGCAGATTGATAGATCAATTAAATATTAAACACTCTGAATTTGCGGCAAAAGAGTCTGGATGGAGCCTATGCGGCTCTCCACACAAGTTATATGTTAATATTTCTGAATTCAGCCCATTACAAGGATCTACATATCTGCCATTACCTGCCAATATTAAAGACAAACAAGCCGTGGTTAATATAGAAAATACCGACCAGAAATGTTTTTTGTGGTGTATTTTAGCTGCTTTGTATCCAGTTTTAAGAAATCCTCAGAGAATAAGTTATTACAAACAACATGAACATGATTTTGACGATGCAATGGAGGGTTTAGAATATCCAATGTCTGTTCAGAATATTGATAAATTTGAAAAAAAGGCCAGACATATCAATGGCAAACAATTATCTATTAATGTATTTATTTGTTCCACTGGCCGTGGCAATTGCCCGATAGAACCTCTCAGAATGAGTACAATTGATGATGATTCTGCTGTTCCGATTGATCTGCTCTTAATTGAAGGGGATGGCACATATCATTACACTCTGATACATAATCTTGAAGCTTTAGTGAGAACACAACTAGACAAATCTAATAGAATATTTAAGTTGTGCAGAAGATGTTTAACTGTATTTGATGGTCAAAAAATGGTAAATAGGGTTCGGGAAGAAAATGCAGAAATTGCAAAAAACAAGTTAATTGAGCATCTGAAATACTGTGGGAACCATAAACCTGTTCATATGGTGATGCCAATGCCAAGTGAAAATTGCAAATTCAAAAAGTTTGAAGCCTTGTTGGAACACCCAGCATATATTGTCTGTGATTTTGAATCAAATCTCAAACCCCTTGCATTCTGCAATCCAGATCCTGAAGAATCTTCAATTACACCATACCAGCTACATGAACCTTCCAGCTTTTGTTATATAGTTATACGGGATGGTGTAGCTAGTGAGCCGCACTTATACTTGGGACCAGATACCATCAAAGAATTTGCACATAGAATAGAAAATGAGTGCCGTGACATAGCATCTAACATCTTATTAAAATCAAAACCCATGTTGCCTTTAACAGAGAAACAGATTGAAGATTTCAACAATGCAGAAAAATGCCCGGTATGTGATTCTGAATTTTCAGATAGAAATATCAAGGTGAAACACCATTCTCATACAGATGGTAAATTCAAAATGGCCCTGTGTAATAGCTGTAATATTAAGATCAAGAGACCAAAATTTGTCCCCATATTTTGCCATGGAGCATCCAATTATGATTTCCATCATCTGATCAGATATGAGGGGTTTGACAAGCAGAATTTAAATATTTTAGCTGAAAATGATGAGAAATATATTGCCATTAGCAAAATAATTAAAGTTAATGGTGTTCCTATTCACTTAAGATTTCTTGATTCCTACAGAATTTTATCGGCTAGCCTGGCTACACTGGCCACTCAATTATCTGATGATCAATTCAAAATCACATGTGCCTTGTTTCCAAATCAGGACCTGAAATTAATTAGGCGGAAGGGTGTATATCCATATGATTATGTCACAGATTTTTCTAAATTTGATGAGTGTTCCCTGCCTCCACAACATGAGTTTTACAGCAAAATCAGAGGATCTGGAATCACTGATGATGATTATCACCATGCCCAATTGATGTGGAACAATTTAAAATGCCAGACATTTGGTGATTATCACATGGCATATTTGAAACTTGATGTGACCCTCTTAGCTGATATATTGCAGGCATTCAGAAAATCTTCTATGCAAAATTATAAACTGGACCCAGTGTATTTTTTCAGTGCCCCGGGCCTAGCATGGTCTTCAATGTTTTTCAACACCAAAAAGCCATTGGATCTGATCCAAGATCAAGATACGTATCTGTTTATGGAGAAATGTATAAGACGAGGGATGGTGCAATGTTCTCAGAGATATGCCAGAGCAAATAACATATATATGCCTGATTATGATCCAGCACGGCCATCAAATTATATAGTGTATGTAGATGCAAACAGCCTCTATGGTCATGCCATGATGCAAAAACTGCCATATGTAGGGCTTGAATGGGTTGAAGATTTCAATATTGAGGATCTTCAGGATTTTGATGACAGTGACTATGGCCTCTTCTTAGAGGTTGATCTGACAATTCCTGATGATTTGCTCAATAAATTTTCTGATCTGCCCCCAATTCCCGAGGTTCAGTGCTCACCTGGCTCTAAACAGAAGAAGCTCATGATGACTCTGGAGCCGAAACAAGGCTATGTCATATATTACAAAAACCTCCAGTTCCTGATGAAACATGGTGTCCAAGTGACCAAAATTGGAAAAGTTTTGAGGTTCAGGCACTCAAGATGGTTGAAACCATACATTGATACAAATACAGAGCTTCGAACATCTGCAAAAAGCCAATTTGATAAGGCCTTGTTTAAATTGATGGTCAATTCTGTGTATGGCAAAACTATTGAAAATGTCAGAAAACATACCGATGTTAAAATAATTACTGACCCCAGCCTGAGCAAAAAATTGGTTGCAAAGCCCAACTTCAATTACAGAAGAATTTATGATGAGAATATGGCACTTTTCAACATGAAAAAAACAAAGATTAAGTTTGATAAACCTATTTATGTAGGGGCTGTGATATTGGAATTGGCCAAATTACACATGTTGAAATTGTATTATGATGTGTTGAAACCTTTTTATGGTGATAATATAAAATTAATGTACATGGATACGGATAGTTTTATTCTTGATATTAAAACAGAAGATGTTTATAAAGATATGGCACAGCCTGAATTGTTTAAATATTTTGATACCAGTGAACATAAAGAGATTCAACACCACCACAACAAAAAGGTGCCTGGCAAGTTAAAAGATGAGACACTTGGTGATGTTATTGTGGTATTTGCTGGGTTAAGTGCCAAGATGTATAGTTTTAAAACATGTAGTGCTGTTGTCAAAAAAGCCAAGGGTATTGGCAGAGTAACTGTTGACAAAGAGCTTGAATTTGAAGATTATGAAAATTGCATCAAATCCCAGAATTTAATCAAAACATCAGAAAATAGAATTCAGAGTGTGGATCACTTATTGACTTCAAATGTTGTAAGAAAAGTGGCTCTGGACCCACATGATGATAAGAGATGCATTTTATCATGTGGCATTCATACTTTACCATGGGGTCATTGTGATTTGAAAAATGGGAATCAATGCCCAATTACAGAGCATGATTTGAAATAAATAAACATGCCTATGAACTTATTTGGGTTCAAAAAACAGGCTATTATGGACCTGCCAACACCACAAGCCTCTCCTGATATGCTGTCTAAACTGAGTGGCTTGTTAATTATTCATCTGAACAGCATACTTACAGATATTGATGATCAAACAGGCAAAATATTGTACATATTTAACAATAATTTAAATCATTACCAATTACCTGTAGGTGGGCAATTGCAATTTATTACAACCCCTGAGGGTGATGTTAAAATTTCAGTAGGGAGAAATATTTATAGAATTAAGCACTCAAACATGGTTTCTGGCACTGTTTATACTGTTTCTGCTGGTGACTGCTTATATATTGAGGTCCCTGGATCATATGACAAGCTTATACCTTTTTTTATAGAATTAAGAATCAGATACTTTATAATAAATAACCATTAAAACAAAAATGCCTAATGATATATTTGGCCATACAAGACATGAAGATCACAGTGATGAGATTCTGATGCTTGATGTCAGAGTCAAGAAATTAAGAAGTGATTTACAAGCTTTACAAACCACACTCAATGCCAGTCTTCAATTAGAAATTACAAATTTACAATCACAATGCATGGACCCTCTTCTTAAAATTGATTCTGAACTCAAATTGCTGCTTCAGAAATATACTGATTTGGCCACATTAGATAATTTTCAAAGTTTGGAAGAAGCTGTAGCAGCTCTTCAAGCCAAATTTAAGACCCAGGCCACCAATTCTGAGCAATTGAAACAGCAATTGGAAGAGCAGATAAATAATGTCCAGGCACAGCTCCAAACAATTGTCAAAAGCATAAAATCACAAGAAGATTTTGATCTAGTGATTTCCACTCTAAAGGAACAGATTCAGTCACTCCAAATACCTAATCTGGACCCTCTGAACAATGCCATAGCCGAGGTTAAAGAAAAAATTGAGACACTTGAAAATTTTATGAACAATTTGCCATCTTCTGATGCTTTGAATGCAATAACTCGGAGTGTTGCCAACATTAAGCTGCAACTTGAAACATATGAAGATTTTGGAAAAATTCAAAGTTCCATAACCCATCTTGAAGGTACAATAGCTGCAGTGCAAAGTGATTTGGCAAATGTACTAGAATCCAGATTGCCTGGGATTGTAGATACACTTGTAAGTGTCCAGCAACAAATCACAAAGCTTGAAAACCTCAACACTGAATCTGAACTATCTCATTTTCATCACTTGATAGATGATATCCAAACAAAACTTGAAATTTTACAACAATCCACGCCCACTGAGGCAGATATAGCCCTGCTCCAAAATGCTATGCAAAATGTGGCTGATGCTTCTGAATTAAACAATGTGAAATTGGCACTTGAATTTTTACAAAATACAGTATCAAATCTTCCTACATCACAGGAACTTAAAAATATTAAGAGGTAAGTAAATAGGATATTGAAATCAGAAGATATCAAGAATATCCAGACAGAGATCAAACATCTCACTCAGACAGTGGCCACTCTACCAACCAATCAACATATTAATGAACTGCATGCCCTGTTTGAGGATATCAGAAGACAGGTCCATGATCTTACAGCTCAAAATTCAAAATTGGCAGTTGTTGAAAATTTGCAACAAATTGTAGCTAATATCAAGCAACAGCTAGGAACCATGGAATCCAATCAAGCAAATGCTCTGTCTGTTTTTGCTACCCAGCTTCAAGAAATTGTGCAACAATACAAGAAACTTATTGTGGACATAAAAATCAAGCCAGGCCATGATGATGTTGTTAGAACCATCAATGAGCACCTTGAATCTGTAACAAGCAGATTGCTCACAGCAGAAAAGGAAATAACAGGCATAATCGAGAATCCAAAACATACAGTAATCCTTGAATTGTACAGCATCCCCAACAAAGAATATGATTCACCATTTACACCAGGTGGCAAAATATATATGCTGTCCCCTGCACAATTTTATTACCAGTTTTTTGTTGGGGGCACACTGAGACCAATCAAGATCAAATATTGGCTTCAACCACAGGCACACCACTACCCCACCTTATCAATAACAAATGCTGATAACAAACCAAAAATCACCAGTGTAGAGTTAGAGGATTTTACAGATCCCAATACATTAGAAACATCTTATGTTGAAGATGATGGCTCTTTGGAATTTAAAATACAAATAGGGGACAAATTATATTTAGAAAATCCTGCAGTATCAGCTGCTGAACACCCTATAGTTGCAATATTCTTGTTTACATATTATGTCTAGAAAAATTATTGTTGATGAATTACACAGACAAGCCCGACATAATTATAAGAGACTCCCAGTAGTCACAAAGGGCATAGATGATTTATGGCAGAGCGACTTGATTGAAATAGCAAGTGGACACCTGAAAAACTTAGACAAAATCAACAAGGGCTACAAGTATCTACTCACTGTAATAGACACATTTTCAAAATTTGCCTGGGCTGTGCCACTCAAATCCAAGACTGGAAAATGTGTTACAGAAGCCATCAGGACAATCATCAATCAGAGTGGAAGATCACCGCGCTATTTGCAAACAGATAATGGCAAAGAATTTTATAATTCAGTGTTTCAACAATTTATTAAAAGCCAGGCAATAAAACATTACTCGAGTTACAGTGACCTCAAGGCCTCAATTGTAGAGAGATTCAACAGAACCTTAAAAAATCTTATGTATAAACAATTTACACTTCAAGGTAATTATAAATGGATTAATATTCTTCCAGAACTTCTACATAAATATAACAACTCGGTCCATTCCACAATCAACATGAAACCCTCTGAAGTAACTCCATCTGATGAGCAAAAATTGATCAGGACTGTTTATTATCCTAGATACCAGCCAACAACAAGAAAGGCCAAATACAGGGTGGGTGATCAAGTAAGAATCTGCAAATATAAGCACTTATTCAAGAGAGGCTTTACAAGAAACTGGAGCACTGAATTATTTACAGTGGTTCAAGTTAAACCGGGGACCCTTAACACATATATAATAAAGGATCACCGAGGAGAAATTCTCAAAGGCCGGTTCTATGAACAAGAGCTCAGCAAAACTAAACAGCCTGACACATATCTCATAGAAAAAATCATCCGCAGAAAAGGCAACAAGTTACTTGTCAAATGGCTGGGACTTCCAGAACACAGCTGGATCGATGCAGACAAAATAATAATATGAACACCTGGGATGTTATAAAGAGGCTGCCAGAACCTGAACAACAAAATAAGAGAAATGGCAAATTGCTACCTGAAAATATTAGGTGTCTTATTGTTGGGCCATCTGCTTGTGGTAAAACTACACTAATGGTTGATAATTTTTTATTGGCACCCAACTGGTTAGACTGGAAAAACAGGCACTTGTATATCTTCTCTAAGAGCTTGGAACAATTAAAATATCAGCAGCTGATGAAGCTATATGATGGATTGGATATTGCCACTTTTGAACCAGATGTTAAGCCACTTCATGAATGTCTCGATAATTCTGTTGTTGTGTTTGATGACATTATACTGGATAATCAAAACAAGGTTAGAAATTTCTTTACACAGGGCCGACACAAAAACATTGATTGCTTCTACCTGGCACAGACTTTTTCAAAAATACCGAAGCAGCTGATCCGAGACAACAGCAATTTTATATGTGTATTTCATCAAGATCATACCAACCTCAAACACATACATGATGAATATGTAGGTGGGGACTTGAGCTACAATGATTTTTCCAAGTTTTGCAGTAAGTGCTGGAGCCAGGACAGTTATGGGTTTGTCACAATTGATATGACAAGAACACCTAACACTGGAAAATACAGAAATAAAATCAACAATTTTCTAGACATTGAAATATAAATAAATAAACATGAAAAGGCCAATCATTGATGATCTTAAATTAAGAGATTATCTTGTAAAAAGATTTAAGGGATGGAAATCAGAGAACCGAGGAATTTATGAAAAACACAAACAAACAGAACAGCCTGTAATTGATGCTATTAATAATTTAGGTAAGAATATCAAAACTGTTACAGAGCAAAATCAAAATTTGATCACAGAGCTTGTACCTGTAGCTGCTAGGAACATATTAGATTATCCATTCACCCCACTTTCCAGTATTCATACACCTAGTCCTATTGCTCCTAGAAGAATTGAAGCTACTCAGGATCCTATTGAATTGGGTCTTCTTGCTCAAAAATATTTAACCACACCTAAAGACAATAAAGATGAGGTGTTTGGCTTATATGCTGACACAGAGCCTGATGGTAGCATCATACATAGAATTGGAAATTTCAGAGTAACATTTATGGGAGATGATATAATTGTATATTCAGAATCTCGTCTCGGAGGAAAAAGGTGCTTTTGTTAAGTACCCCGGCACACCTGGGTTGTGGGAATTGATGACTCGGAAAAGGCCTGGCAGCTATACAGATCAAGATTATGATTATTACAAAGAAATATTAATAAAATCAGATGTTCTATACCAGAACAATGATCCCACACAAAAAAGGGTTAAGTCGAGCAGTGGGGCGAAATACAATAATTTAATCAAGCCCATATGGTCACATATCAAGACAGGTAGTGGAATCAAACAATACAACACCCTGCCCAAAGAATTTGTGTGGGTTGATGCTGTCAGGAAACTTGTAGATAGGTTATTGGTGATAGCTGGGGAGGAAAATGCTGACAACCACAATTTTTACAATGAAAAGGTTGGAATTATGGACATGATAAGCACCAAATTGTCTAATTTTATAGTGAATGACACTAAGGGGATTGGATATCTCATAAAAATTATTAATACTCTACCCCCCAAATTTTGGAATATTTCTGAGGGTCGGGGCCTTGTTAATGACATTATAAACAAGCTGCCATTTGAATTACACATTCCAGGCTATCAGTATTGTGGTCCAGGCACAAAATTGGACCATAGATTAAACAGAGGGGATCCTGGTGTTAATCCTTTAGATGCTGCTTGTAGAGAGCATGATATTGCATACAACACACATTCTGATCTTGACAAGAGACATGTTGCAGACAAGAAATTAGAAGAGGCTGCATTTGGCAGATTTGTAAGCAAAGATGCATCTTTGAGTGAAAAAATAGCAGCATTGGGAACCACCATAGCTATGAGCACCAAACAAAAACTGGGGTGGGGGTTGTGAATATGTATATAATAAACCTACAATGAAGGCCAAGGGTGTTATGTATCAAGTACCTTATGCAGGTCTCAAATCTCTTAAAACTATTGATAATCTTCTAACCAAAAAGCAGCGCAAGAAAAAACATTCTTGTATTGCAAAGGGCCATGGTATGAAATTGTTGCTTAGTACCCCCCAATTAAAAAAATTACAACAATCAAGAAAAAAATCACATGTGGGGGGTTTCATATTTACCATCCCTGCCATCTTAGCTGCTCTCGGGGCTGTGGGGAGCTTGGCTGGGGGATCAGCTGCCATAGCAAAAACAGTAATAGATGCCAAAAAAAATAAGGCAGAATTAGATGAGCAGAGGCGCCATAACCTGGCCATGGAGAAACAAGGCAAAGGTGTTAAGAGAGCCATGAATAAGTTTAAAAAAACAAGAGCCGCTTACAAACCAAGATATTGAAGCTTTAATCAAGCCACTGGGCATCAAAAGTTTTAGAGGTGTGTACATGTCTGATTCTTCACCAGAACAACCACTCAACAAAGAGTGTGGCATTGTACAAAGTACAAAGTACATAAGTACAAAAATCAGGGCACTCACTGGATTTGTTATCTTAAATATTTAAACAATGAGGCATTTGTGTTTGATTCATTTGGAGGTGTTCCACCTGAAAATTTAATAAAATATCTAAATTCAGCTAATCTTTATTACAATAATGCCCGTGTTCAAAACTTCAAAGATGTTAATTGCGGACATTTGTGTTTATCTGTTCTTAGATACATGTCTCAAATAAATAAACCATCAATTGAAGATTTTCAAAAAGCCTTGTGGTATTTAAAACATCATGGGGGTATTCCATCTCACCAGCCAAAATTCAATATTGAAACAAATTACATGATGACATTGTATATCCCAAAACAATAGCTCTCAGGGCATTTTATGGCATGTACCTGATCCCTAATATTACACACCACAACAACCCAATTGCAGTTGGTAATGAAAAAATTGTCATCACTCCAGGGCAATATAATCTATCCACTCTAAATGCTCAATTACCCAGAGGTATAGTTTTAAGTCAAAATTCTGTCACTCACAGAGTAGAAATTGTATCTGCTACAGAAACAGTGGATCTGGGTACTATAGGAGAGCTGTTAGGATTTGAGAACAACACAAAACTTGAACCAGGCATCAAACACACTGCTATGAATATACCTAAATTCTTAGCCATAGAAACTCTGAATATTCACTGTAATGTGGCTGAGGGTATGATCACCAAATCAAATGGCATAGGCACTCACAAACAAACAGGCATCATTGCAACTTTCAAACCTAATTCTGAATTTATGGAGCCAATCATCTACAATCCATCCCCAACATTATATTTTCCTGTGTGCCATAATAGAATAGATTATATTGAATTGATGGTCACTAATGAAAAAGAAGAATTAGTTGATTTTGCTGGAGCCACAACAACTGCTATCATAGAGATTAATATTTAAATAAAAATACATACAATGGAAAATATTGAGAGTTATGAGCTACAATCATTCCCTCCAAACAGGAGGACATTTGCAAATTTAAATCAACCCAACACAGAGATTGAGGTTGATCTTGATGTAGGGGATGGCTTTATACACCCCCACAGAGCAGATCTATACATCAAATTTGATGTTGTAAAGCTCGATGGTACAGATTACCCGGCAAATTCAAATATAAGACTTGTAGACAATTTTGTGCCGCATCTGTTCTCTGAAATTGAGATCAGAAAGCATGGTGTTGTTATAAACAGAATAGATTATCCCGGCATTACCTCCACAGCTTTGGCCACACTAAAATTATCCAAAACCGAGGCTTCTTACTACAGAATCGGTGGATTTGAGGCTGGTGATAAAATTATATCTAAGAGCCACACAGTGCTGTTCCCTATGCGCCTATTGCCAGGATTCTTCTCAGATTTCAAAGATATTATGTGGAAGGGTGGGTTAAGAATCACATTTAGAAGAGCTGCAAATGATAATAATGCTTTGATGAGGTACAGCACATTAAACTCTACAGGAGAAGCTCTGCCTAATACCCTACCAGATGCAGGCAAGTGTATTATTCAGACTATGGAGTTAAGAATCCCTGTTGTTGAATATGAGGCCAGTTATGCTCTTAAATACAAAGCTGATATAATAAAAAATCCACAGGTTCCTCTGCAATTTTATACATATCAATGTGTACAGAAGCCCGCATCTGGTTCTTATTATGAATTTGATGCTACAAATTCATTCTCCAGTATTCAATACGACATGCCTGATTTTGTAGTGGTATTGTTTCAGACTGGAAGACACAATAATCAGGAAAAAAATTCAAGCAAATTTGATAACTGCAACATCAAGAACATATATCTTAAAAATGGCAGAAATGAGGTCTTTACTAGAGAAAATTATAATTTAGACATGTCCAAGAATGATTTCCTCAAATTATATGAGGCATTTTCTTCCTTCAAACGTGTCACTACAGGCAATACTGACATGTATTACACACCAGATGAATTCAAAGCACAGAGACCCATGTTTGTAATCAACACTTAAAAAAGGAAACAAGTTGTGGTGAATGACAGGACAAACATTAAAATTATCTGTGAATTCCATGAGGCATTACCTGATGACACCATATGTAGTGTTATTCTCATAGGTGAAAAATCATATGTTTATGATGTAAGAAATGAGAGAGTCACGGAGCAATTCTAGAAGATATTTGTTCTATTATCCTGTTGTACAACAACACACAAACCTCAACTGTATATCAGCTAGCAGTTAATATCTTATGTGTGGGCAGTTGTATATATTTCAATCTTATATATTTTATCAAGACTCAAACCCAAAGCCCCTGATTACAATGCCACAATATTAATACGTCTCCAAATGGAATATGCCCACATTTTACTGGGTCTCAGAACCCAGAAGCTAATACAGATAAAATTGGATTTTGTCTGTACAATGAATTATTCTCTAAGTCTTTGCCTAGGCTTATATTATCAGAATAGAATTGCTTTCAGCATGAAGGGGGGGCAGTTCATTGCCACTGTGTGAAAATATGTATTTTTATCTCAATAATCTTTGTTACACTTTTACATGTTGCAGACATGTTACACTTTTTCCCCTGTCGCACAGAAAGATTAATGGCCCCTTCAGTGAATCGTACAGAAAAATCATTAATGCTCCCTTCTAGCGTGTAGATTTTATCTCTTGCGTGCCGGCAAGGCATGGAGGCAAAACATTAGTCTTTTGATAGATTAATATCAATTCATGCATTTCCGAGCTATAATTGCTTACCCCAAGCAATGGAATTGATCAGAGATTGGAAAAAAGCAGGCAACAGCTCAAATTTGTATATTAAATTAGATCTGTAAGTTATAGAGCATAGAAATATTGCCAAAAACAATATCAAAAAAGCCATATTTTTGACAAATTTATAAACAACAATCACACAGATATAGCTTTTACATACATGGCCGAATCTGTCTGAGCAGAGGAGGGAGGGGAGTTTCAGATCTGGGAGCTATCAACTAGCAGTAATTATTCTCAAAATCTCACGTATGGAAATATTATTTTGCCACACATATTTCAATCTATCAGGACTCGAACCCAGAGCCCCTTGTTTACAAGACAACAATATTATCATTTTGCCATCAGGGGAGGCTTTACATTTTACCAGGATTCAAACCCGAGCCTTTTGATTACAAGGCAATAAAAACTATGCACCACACTCTACTGGGTCTTAGAACTCAATAAATATCAATTCAAGATTCCTGGGATTTTGACAGAAAAAACACACTATAAGCAATAAGATGATAAGAGAACTTAGCATAGTTTTAAGTATAGGCAAATCAATCTGAGGGGCTCATCATTTCTCAGAAAATTCCCGAGGGCATTTTTACAAACATCTTGGATTAGACAGGGTTCCACACTTGAGCAAAAAGCTCATATGCTCATGTTGAGCTTGTTTTAAGTGTAAGCAAATCTGCTAGAGGAGGGCTCATCATTTATCGAGCTGGTAATATCATCAATACAACTACTTACCAAAGAAATTGTTTTCTTGACCCAAGTGATAACACGCCCCAGAACGGAAGTACCGTTTTCCCCAGAGGAAATTTTTTTAAAAGATTGATTGAATGTGAAGGGAAATGTGAAAGTAAAAAGCCAAATAATCAGGTGTGGCTTCCAAAGGGGGAGCCTGTGGCATTGTTTAACAGAAAGACAGACACATGTACATAAGAATACACAGTACAATATACAGTAAGTTAGGTTAGGCAAACGCAATAGTTGCGCGACATCCTTCGCTGCATTTCCAGTACGATTTGTAAGAAGATCGCGAGTGAATTCGATATGGCTCTACACAAATGGGAATTTTTACTTTCACATTTCCCTCTGGGCGAAACGGTACTTCCGTTCTGGTGCGGGTTATCGCTTGGGTCAATAAAACAAGTTTTTCTGTACTGGGCGAAACGGGCATGAATCGAAGTAAGCACGAAAAGTGGCAAAGTACAATCGCATGAAAATACCGTGGAGAGAACACAGAATAAATTCTTGAGGTATTTATATTATATAAAATATAAAAAGCCAGTACAATATAATGTGCCATATCAAAATTTGCTGCATGAATTTAATTTTAAAAGCCCTTGTAATAGGCGGAATATTCTGTATCACTTATACTTACATAAAACTGTAAACGGTATGTTAGACAATAGTTATTTCCTCAGTCAACTACAATTCAATACCAGAAAAAGTAATTTACGTGGGCGAAACTTACTGATTCCGAAAATTCCCAAAACTGAGAAATATAAAAGCAGCCCATTAAGTAGAATGTGTGATTTGTATAATACGCTTTCAATGAATAACCAGGCCTTAGATTTATCATTGCCATTCAAACTATATAAAAAAATGATTGAATCAGAATTACGACAAAAATACACTGTAATCATTCCGGTATCACTATTCTTCCATTATTTTCCATTGTATTCTACAATTATATATCTATAGGTATTTTATGTATGTAATTATTGCACAACTCTTTGTTCTAGTATGGTGAAAGACAAGAGAAAGCGTCAGATTGTTTAATTTCATTATTGATTATGTTATTGATGTATGTTTATATATTTGCTAATTGTATTGTTTTCTTTGGTTTTTTCCTGCCGTCTGTAATTGGAGGTTTACCTCTGTTGAGGGCAGTCAATAAATAAATAAATAAATAAATAAATAAAAACTGAAATAGGAGATTGCAAGCTAGGAAGCTATAAGAGAAGGAAAATATATACAAATAAACGTAGAAGAAAATAAATAGTAGGCCATTTTTCTTTATCCCTGGAAGGTTGGGGTTCAAGGTCGAGAGAAAGAAGGAAGGACAAGACAAATTGCTTTTTTATTCGAGAATAGAATAATAGACTAAATGGGTAAAAATGCCCATGCAAGTTATAGTGAACGTTTGCTTAAATATTTCACATGAGAAATGTCACAATAATATTTACTTATTTGCTTTAATCAAACTGTTCAAATATTTTACACGGCCGTTTCCCAGAAAAAGCCTTTCTATGTGTGGTGTCAAAAAGCATACAATCAATTTTAAGCGTTTTTTTTAATACAGGGTGTCCATAAAGTCTCTTTACAACTTCAAGCTTTTATTTCAAACACATATGAAGAGATAATTAAATGAAATTTGCCACATATTAGCAGTATATATTGAAGTTTTTTTCATAACTTAATAAACCTCAATATGGGCACCATTGGTTGCACGAAGGACGTCAAGGCGAAAATCGATTTCGCGCCATGTCCGCTCTAGCATAGCCTCATCAATGGTGGCAATGGCATCAGCGATCCTTTGCTTGAGGTCAGTAATGTTCCGTACCTTTGTTCGATACACAGTGTCTTTAACGTAGCCCCATAGAAAGAAATCTGGGGGCGTTATGTCTGGTGAACGAGGTGGCCAGGGAATCCACCTACCGGAAATTTTTTGGTCCAGGAAGTCACGAACATTAATCCCCAAGTGGTGGTGCACCATCCTGTTGGTAAAGGACGGTTGGTTGAAGGTCAGCCAGTTGTGGTGTCACATATTCAATCAAAAGGTCAAGGTAAACACTTGCAGTAATTGTTTGCTCCGCAAAGAAAAATGGACCTATGATTCGATTGAACATCAGTCCACACCACACATTAACCTTTGGACTGTCTCGTTTGAGGCCCATTGTCGCATGGGGGTTTCCTGAGACCCAAATTCTCGCATTGTACGTGTTCAGTTTACCGGAAACATGAAATGTTGCCTCATCAGTAAAATACACTCGGTTGAGGAACATTGCATCCTCCGATAGTCGATGAAGCATGTCCACTGCAAATGTTTTGCGTTTCGGTTTATCATTGGGCTCGATGGCATGCAACAGTTGCACTTTATACGCTTACAATCTCAGGTTGTGGTGTAGGACTTTGTGCACTGTTGATCGTGGTAGCTGTAACTGTCTGGCAGCAGTGCGAATAGATTTCTTTGGAGAATTAACAAAGGTTCCTCTTACACGTTCGATGTCTTCCTCTGAAACTCGTTTTCTTCCACTTCTTGCTTTATCCAAAATTGTACCGGTCTCCATGAATTTCCATTCACGAATTGATGGACGTGCTGGTGGTTGTTTCCCATACCTTGTCCTGAAGTTTCGCTGAGTCTGAGTGTCAGATTTTGATTCAATGAACCAGGCCACACATTGTGCCTTTTCTTGCGGAGTAGCCATTTTTCTTTCGAGGACCTCGCCGGTTCAAATCCGGGAACTTTTCTAACGATGGAAGCGGCCCTGGCGCCCACCCAGCGTCGAATAACATGGGTACCTGGGGGAAACCCTGGGGGGTAAAGGCGGTCAGGGGCGTGATGCTGATCACATCACCCCCACTCACGACCGGATCAAGAAAGTGTGGGGCGTTACCCCCACACCCCCTATACGCCTTCATGGCGTGATGCAATGCACAGGGGGGACCTCTCTTTTTTCACAATGTTACCTGAAATACACAAATTGACTATTAGTACAAACTTTAATAGTAAACGAGTACAATAAAAGGAAATTCACTCAAATATCTCATCATTTGGATTTGTAGTGAATTTTTGAAGTTGTAAAGGGATTTTATGGACACCCGATATATTTTTTAAAAAAAAATCAGATTTAAATTAAAAAAAGCATCAATAGATCAGCCCCCCCTAATTCTCTCGACCTTGCACTCCTGATTTTAATATGTTAATAATAAAGCACCTCCAACTGCTACAAAGCACGTGTGAGGCATTTAAATGCTTGGGTCGTTTGCAACTCAAGAAGGCAATGGATAATATAAGCAGTTCTTACATCCTTCCTTCCTGCAGCTTCATATTTCAGCTTCTGGCAAACAATGAAAGACATTTTTAGATTGAGTGAAATTATTAAATATAATTTTCTTCAGTAATTTATTATTATTTAAAATTGATAATTTGCTGACGTATCCCTGAAGAATTTCTATCGATTCACATTGAGATTTCATATTTAAAGAACGGATGGGGGCCTCGCATTCTAATCTCGTCCGGGGCCGAGCGATATGTTGCTACGGCACTGCGTAATCAACAGGTCTCCGGCTCGATCTCCGACGGAGGCACAGTGGTTTAGATCCCACTTGCAAATGTAGGTACAGTCTCGGTTAGCTTGTCTGAGAATAAAATAGACAGAAAGCAAACTATACTCTGTCCCAGCTAACTGTAGAGCAGGCAAACGAAATCAAGTATCAGCGCAAGTAGTGACGCGAGACGGCTCTACAAATGAAAACGTGAGAGGAACGGAATTGCGTGGAATGGGAGAAACGACCTGAAAGATCCTGCGTCTCTCTCTCTCTCGTCCACAGAATAATCTCACCGTGGTCGTTTCGAAACCGCTATAAATGAACGTCATGAATATTGGTTTAAAACGTTGCTCAAACGAGGTAACAAGCAAGGAACCGGCCATAATCTCCGTCCACCGTGATTTGGCGAATGAGAGAGGTGCCTTTTACGGGCTTGTTCGTCTCTCGAAAGGAAGTCCTCTATTTCTTACGAGAAATATAAAAAATATACTTGGAACGCATGAACGTTTCATCCAGTAGTAGTTCACTGGAATCCGTTTATATGAATTAACTTTGAGAATGTACAGAGTGTCCAAGAATGTCTCACTTAAAGTTGGATGTAGTACAGTCATATTCAAAGATACTACACTTTGTCCCTCTGTCTCAACTATCTCTGGAGCAGGCGATCCACGTGAGAGGGACGGGATTGCGCGGAGGGGGAAAAGCGACTGCTGTTACCAGCCTTCCCAGCAGCGTGTACTGCTTTGCTCTCCACATTCAATTTCCCCCCATTTCTACCGCTATGCGTGGCCTTGCTCCAGAGATACTGGGACAGGGTATACATCAACGTTTTTCAGTTACTGACACGTGGTATTAACGGTTGCGAATCGACGGAGATAATTTCTGTAAAGGATATCTAATCATGAAAGTTTTACCGCACATTGTACGAAAAAAGCAGCCTATACTTTTAGCAAGAATTTGGCTACATCTTTTCAATCTGAGTTAGTTTTGAGTAATTTATTGCCTACTATAAGTGCGGTAATACCTTGGTGCAAAATAATTATTTTCGCGTGTTGAATGTTGGTTAGAAAGTCTGTTATAAACAGGGTGGATGCAAATCATGATTTTTATTATGAAAATAATTTTTGTTGATTTGTTTTATTTAAATAGATTTTTTATATTTTATTGAGAAACACGCTTACAATTTCTGGTGTGGTTTTTAACAACATACATGTAGGTATGTCTTGTTTATGGAAACGCTTTTTCTAGTAAACACCTCTGTAAAATATTTGAACAGTTTGATTAAAGCAAATGAAAAATAAGTTATTTAAAAATATACATTTTTAGGTTTGTGATACTGTATATATGAACCTATTATGGAAATGTTTGTTGAATGTGTTAATGAAACTAATAATAATTTCAGTAACTTTTCTTCTACTGAGAATATAACATTCTGGTTGTAGTATATAATTGTAACTTAAAATACTTTTATAGTGTTTGTAGCTGAATTTAGGCAATTTTTTAAATGATAGTTTGCAAAATATCAGCTGCCATATTTATTTACAGTTTAATGATAACGACACTAGTTACGGTTTAAGATGATTAGGATTTTGTATATTATTCTACACAAACTATTTGCTATTCTTGCCTACAAAAATTAAATAAAATAAATTTTAAGTCAAAAGAAATTTAAGGGTTTTTACAGTTTGCATATTATATTTTCTTTCATATGAGCTTCACCCCATCAGTACATATATTTTGTTTCCTTTCTTAGAACCTAATAAACTGCATTAAATGATTATGAGATTAATGTACTTTCACTTCAAGTGATTCTGAAATCTACAGAAATCCTTTTGTACATTATTCTATAACTTATTTTTTCAAGATTTAAAACAAATATTTTTTAAAAAATCATTTGATTTAAATCGACCAACATTGGAACATTGAGCAATAAACATCTCAGTTATTGAATTCATTTCTTAGTTTGGGACATAATTTCGAAGTTAAGATTCTCGTTTCAATGGTGGATATTGCATTAAAAGATCGTTGCTGGTTTTTCGGACATTTGGCTGAGAATGTAATGTCTGTTCTCACTGCCATTAATGTTGCTTTCAATGAGAACATTTTGCGCATGTAAGGTCGTTTCTTGCTAATGGCATTTATTGCACTCCGATGCTAGTAATGGGAGACAACGAAGTCTAGTTTTCTAGATGAACTGGACATTGGTCAAGCTGTTTTCATGGAATGAGTGTGATAAATTTCCTTTTATCGCTGTGCATGTTGAAACAGAACTTGCAAATCTTGTTCGATTTTGGTTTTAAATGGTGTTGGTGATCGCTTCATACAATTTATGTGCAGAGTCGTTTAATAGTTTAATTAACTGCCACGTTAACGTTCGTTTGTCATCTGGCAAGCGTAAGGGGATTGCTTGAAAATAAATTATTCTGTTACGAATTGATTTGCTCTCCTGTCGTGCTGGCTTCATTGTTTTCGGATTGATGTGAATTTTTGTGGGTTGAGGATGTTTCACTGAGTGTGAGAAATGCTGGTGTACCTCTGGCAATTATTATTTTTTTGTTGTTTTCGTGAATTTTCATTACATATTCTTCCATTTGTGAATAAGTAAATTGTAGATTTGCAGATACTTGAGAGTTTCATTTCATCCATTTTATTCTGGAGATAAATTTTAGACTTCATAATCTGGGTTTAATTTGCCAATATGCCTAAACGTACGGCCATGAAAATAGGCGCCTGGGCAGAATTGCGCTGGTGCCACATATGGGAGAAGCCAAGCGAGAGCGGGACGAAAGTCGCTGGTTCCCGCGCACTGTGTGGCAACGTCAACCGGGCTGCGTTGCCTAGTTCGAGAGTCAGACCGACCTCTCTCCGGGTAACTTTGTTCCATCCCTGACCTTACGAGCAAATACTGTCAGTTTGTATCACGTGAATTACAAAGACCAGCTCTACAACGAGATATTTCATTCTTTTAAACCTCCGAACACACGGGATTGTGCTCCGACGTGGCAACAGCGCGAACGTCTGCCACCTGCCGTGAGTTTAGTATCTCCCTTTGCCTAGTATTGATTTGCAAGCGATAAAATTAACTAACGTCGTTAATAGTTAGTGCGTACATTTCTACTTACATATACAGGGTTATTATAAAAATAACTCCTCCAGTTCATTTACATAATGCTCGTGCTGTAATAAAACATAATACTAATAAATACAGTAATAAAACATGCAGCATTTAGAGGAAAAACCACCGAAGTCTCGTTGAAAATTCCCGCTGGAGCACCGCAGTACACTGGTTGACCGCTAGGCGGCGCCAGATAAGCTTCCTTTATTCTGCCAACCAATTGATAGACAGGGTGACAGCCTATGGACTTCCGCATGCGTAGGTAACACGTCCGTATTAACTATGTATATCAAGCACGAATTGGCTTGTTTCTCACAGCATCTTTCAGAATTGTTGTTGAAAATGTCATTTGGCAGTGATTACAAATCTTGTTCAAATAGGAGAAGAGAGAGAGAGAGAGAGTATTGTTTCCTGGAATTATACCCTACATCTGTAGGTTAATAGAGGTCTTATGTTCGAATCCTAGGTAAGCCATGCTCTACTTTCGTCTCTTCATCTATTAATCAATTCACATTCACAATGATTAATTTTGGTAGAGGAAAAAGCTACGTAATCAAACTAATAACCCGTGGCACAACAGCCCGTGAGATGTGGGCGATCAGTTCCGGGGTGACGTGCGGTCAGCACGACGAACCCCCAGTCGTTGTAGGTTTTCCGTGACAGGGTTACGTTACTTACTCGTAGCTTAGCAATTGCCTCACGATGGTGGGCAGCAACTGGTCCCCTACACTGGCCGAAATCTCAGGAGAAAATTTATTAAGCTTCCTCCAGGAAACTCGAACCTGAGCGCCTCCTGTAGCCGGAACTCAAAGCATGTCGCCTTAGACAGGACGGCCACGGTGCGGGATAAGTGATCAAAATAGAAATACAGTTTACTGATCAGTGATTATTTTTGGTACAAACGTTACCAAAATAGAAATAGGCCTACAGCTTATTAAGAAGAAGAAATAAGTTACCTTAGAGAAGCAATTCTTGTTTATGTTTCAGTTTTGAAAACAAAGTATTTGGCATGTCTAAAAACCGAGAAAGTCAGAAATGAAAATTGTAAATACTCTAGCACAGCGCAGAGTGAAAAAGGAGAGATTAAAAATAAATAATGCAGACATGCTATCAAATTTCATTCTCGATGTAATATTATCATCCAATTCCAAGACCAATTTAAGTGGTAACGACTGAAAATGGAAACTGAGGGCATAATCAAAAAGCATGGGAAGAGGTATCCTTAAATTTCACCTGCTATTTTAATTAATGATCAATCAAAATACAGGCTTTTTGCCAGAGAGAGAGAGAGAGAGAGAGAGAGAGAGAGAGAGAGAGAGAGAGAGAGATATCTTTTTCAGATTTCCTATCTTGTGGATGTTCCTAGACAACCAGCAGGAAAGATTAAATTCATATTTCATTATTAAGCATGAGTGAGGTTCAACCTGTCTTAATCCCTGTCAAAACATTTCTATGCAGACGACACAAAATAAGGTTACAGTTGACTTACAGCTACTACCGATGAAGCAGTAATTGTTGTACATATTTTAATTATTATCATGAAAATATATGAAAATAAGAATATGGGAAAAACGCAAAATAATTACATAAATAATGAAAAATGACAAAATTATGACAGTTTCTAATGGTGATACCCGCTCAGTATTCTTGTTTGATATAAATTTTTCTGACTTTTTAAAGACACCACTGATTTTCCTCACTTTTACCTCGTCTTTAGGCTGTTTCCTGATTTTATCTGGCTTTTCAGTTTGAGGACACACTGTTATGACACGCTCCTTAAGTCCTGCCGTGAAGATTGTGAAGTTCGTTGTGATCTTAATTGAGTCATTTTTCGTTCGTGCATGAAGTTTGTTCTCACACGATTTGAAGGCTGCTTTCTTCAGTGACAAATGAATACTGTCTCTTGCTGCATGTCGCATGTCGCGTGTCGCTTGTCTCTTCGGCGTGAATTCCACTTTAGTACAATACATGGACAGAGAACGAGGAGCTTTACTTAACTGTTCTTGAAACAGGGGTGCCCACTGGGGGTTCATGACGAACCTGCGTCATGGGAATTTTGCGGGGGGGACAAATATTTATACCAATTCTATATACTATCTTCACACAAAAATGGGGGGATCGTTTCGTTTGATTGTCTTGTTATTAATTTTAGTTATGGTTATTATGTACAGCTTTTTTACCTACCTGTGGATGATCGCGGCGATAGGGTTGAAATGCAACACCACCTCTTATGCCTTTAGAATCGGTTTGGATGGGGGGAGCGTGCTGTTCGCATTAATACAAGGTTAGTCGAGCAAACAAACTGTGCAGAATAAGGTTCAGTATACTAATAATGTCAGTGAGGCTGAGCAGTTTTGTTCGTTTTATGTTAGCAAACATGAAAGTGAGCCTAAAGTAAACATATATTGCTTAAATATGTCTGTATTATATTTTTCCGCAAACTTTATATGACCAAAATAATTTGAGTAAATAATTCGGCATAAAGGGGGGGAATAATGTTCTACTTTTGGGGGGGAGTGCGTCATAGCCCGTGAGGAGGGGGGGATGGGCACCCGTGTCTTGAAATGTCATTGAAATTAACGATAACATCTGCAATAGAGTTTGTTTCTACCAAAAGAGCAGGTATTCCTTTAGACGCCGTGTGGAGACCTTTCAAAAACAAAACTGTTAGAGGAAAAGGTCTAATTATTGGCCCCCCTTTCTATGTTGTCATTTTTTGCGGAAAAAAATAATATATCACGCACCTGCCTATAAAATGCATATTTATGAAATATATTCTTAAATGTATAGAAGGTCTTAATTTTTTTTTAAAGAAAGCAATTTCAAAAAAATGGTAAAATGATGTACTTTAAAATTGTGGCCTAAATATGGGCTACTAGTGGCAATATCACAAAAAGCAATTAATTTTTTTTAAAACTGTCATTTATTGCTAAAACATTATACAATTTATATTTATGAATAATCTGCAGTTTTGAAAATCACGCGGAATGGGAAAAATTGAAATTAAGTAAAACATTCAAATATTTGTTGGAAATGTGATATCAACATTAGACCTCATGTCATAGCCCATATTTAGACCATCACGGTATTTTTCTTCAATTTATTTTCGCTCTGTGTGGTACATATTTCACAACAAATCATGACATTATAAAAGCCCATATTTGTTTTATGTACCGCTAATGTCATAACCTATACAAAGCAGATGAGAATTCAGAAAACTTTGAATTAAAACATACCTGCAAGAAGTTTTCTGAGATCGCAATTTTATAACAGCGTCCAAGGCCGAAACTAACCACCACTTTCTCTTGCGAATTGGCGCCGCAACCTTTGTCCTTGACAGATAAGTTCCCATATCCTCTGCCAGGCTGCAGCACCCGGGAGCGCTGATAACTCCAAAACCCATATTTAAACCTTCGCTCATATTTAGACCTTCTCCTCTATCACTTAGGTTTAGTTCTACATAAACACGCTGCAAATTTATTTTTTATGTTAAGAGATCTAAATCGAACAAGCTTAACCTAACAACGAAAACATTCCACGCTGATGTCTTAACACGAAGGATGCTATAATCTTGTTCGATAAGTGAGACCCAAACAAAACATTCTTCGCCTAGTGTGTTCCTGAAGTCGGTAAATTATGCCCTGTCCCGGGTATCTATGAAGTAAGGTCTCGCATAACGGCAGAGAAGGGGGCAAATCGAGTGTGCAGAGCGAGGCAGTTGGTAGCTGCAGTTACCTTCAGGCACTCTTCCTCTTGCGTCACTACTTGCGCAGATACTTGTTTTCTTTTGCTTCCTCCAGAGATAACAGAGACAGGGTATTATAATTGGTTTCACGAGGCCTGTTATTTTCCTTGAGCGTTTCATGTATCACTTAATTGTTTGATTTGGTTTATTTACTTTGCTTTTCTGCAACTTTTGAATAATCGCGAAGATGAGTGATGATATGATGAAATTGCTGAAGGGATACTCACAAGGAACACCCATGCCCAGGCTGGGATTCGAACCTGGGACCTCTGGTTTCGAAGCGCGCTGTGACAACCAATCCGCCACAGAGGTCTGTTGTTATGACTAGACCTCGGATTTTCAGGTTCCTAAAATAGGCTCTAAAAATCATAAAATAGGTCCTAAAAATTCTAAAATAGGTTCTAAAAATATTAAATTAGACTAAAAAACACCTGAAGTAAGTTCCTAAAAAAATAAAAATGGTTCAAAGAAAAATACTAATTACATGCAATTGTTAAAAACAAAATTTCAAAGGAACGGTGAGAAAGTTGAATAGATAGCCTATATGTAACCATCAAAAATATGAATTTTCTAACCAAATTTTCATTTCTATGCATCATTTTCAAAATGATCCACTAATTATTATAATACTAATACTTATACTGTTAGCAAAAGTTACATATAGATATGATAAATGAATTAAGTATAATTTCCTGCACAATACATAACAATATTTTTTACAGACAACAGATGCTTACTCAATGATGCAAATTTGAATGCCAGAAAGCACCAAAATTAAGCGGACCAGAAGTTTGCACTTTGTACTGTGCAGGCAACAGTGGCGCCAGACATTTTCTTTGTTTTGTTTAGAGCTTCAAGAAACATTATGGACTTAGAGGAAGGGAAATCGGCAGAGAGTGCATTTCAAACAAGGTAGTCATTGATTTTTTTCATTACCAAACAGAACAAATACCTCTGTGTGATGTAAAAATAATACAGCGCATTCCCTGACATTCGCTACGAGACTCGGCAGCAAGCGGCCCGACATCAGCGCTTGTCTTTCCCGGTGAACGGGTCCGCGACAGTCGGTAGAGTCGGCTATTACAATTACAGTTTTCATATTGTGTACTAACCTTGACTACAGAAGGTGTTGAAAATGATGTCCCTCTGCTGCAACACGTTCCTGGCATATCGCAAGGAAATTGGCATTTACACGTGCAAGTTCGTCTACTGTAATTCTCCCGATTTTTCGTACAGTACTCTCTCTTAACTCACGGATGGTCTGCGGATTGTCTTTCTGCCTACTTTATTTTTTAGATTTCCCCATTTTTCTTTCCACTTTTATTAAGAACTGAGCCTGTTACTCTAAACATTTTACGAAGTTTAATATAGTGGTCCTATGTGGAACGGGAACACTGTCGCACTTCTCCACAATTCCTCTTTCCGAAGTAACACTCGACAAGATAAATCCTTTGTTGTAATGTAAACTTTTGGGGTGCCATATTAAGCCACAATCTTCAACACACGGACACGACACAACACATCTTCCGAGGGAGGATTATACTGGCGTCAGTCTGCAACGTCAACAGAAAGGGAAAGAGAGCGAAGGCATGGAGAGCGAAAAAACAGACTGTAGCGTGCGACTGTCGCGGACCCGTTCACCGGGAAAGACAAGCGCTGAAGCCGGGCCGCCTGCCGCCGAGTCTCGTAGCGAATGTCAGGGAATGCTCGGTATAAAACCTTAAAAACCTAAAAAAAGGTTTGATCTAGGCACAAAAACCTAAAATAGGTTCTAACAAGCAAAATAGGTTATTTCATCGGTTGTTGCGTTTAATTATGAAACGCTGATGTAACTTTTTATTTCTAATTTCCCTGCAAAGGAAAATAAATAGGTTAAAAACCTAAATTCCGAGGTCTATTTATGACTTATATTAATTTCATCCAATCATCATTAGTTGCAATTTGTTTATAAGCGGAAGGAAGGAGACATAGAATAAGAAAAAACAAATACAGAAAATTGCACAATTTTGAATATCTCACTTGCACAGAAATGCTTCTGGAGTACTGTATGGAAACAGAAGTCAGGTTTCGTGAAGTATTCTCCAAATCCCACCTCTCTACTTAGACGCACGACCCACAAGTGACCATCTGGTTCCTTATGCAATTAATTAATCATTTTTGCCTCAAGGCTCTAGCTAACGCGCCGAGATTCATTTAGGAACGAGGGTGTTCAAAGCGAACACGGAACTTTCCACCGTGTCGAACAAGCAGTGCAATATCGACGCGTCGAACTTTGACAGCGAATCAGATTTTTGCCCCCTCTGCGTCCTCGCGTTTGTTTGCGTACGTGTACCCTTTGGAGGCTTCTGGGAAGAGATTGAGGAAGTGTATCCAACCTGTGAACTCCAAAATGTACTGTCCCGCAGTGTTGCCAGCCCGCGCTTCAGACAAGAAATCGCCACATCAAACCTCCAACATTATACACTCTGAAAATTTGTCTGATCGGTGCAAGGAATTACACTTGATACAAGTAGATTTTAATAATATAAACCCTGTTTTTTTACCACCCGCATTGTCATATTGTCTCAAAAAGCGTCCAATTCGCATTAGCAAATATTATTAAATTTTTTTAAAAAATCTGCACATTTCGAGGTAACTTTCAAAACACGTAAAGCTAGAGACATCTTCTGAGCTAATTTGAAACTTGAAAAATTATTAATTAATTAATTATTGATTATTTTGGTTTAATTTAGTTCGCTTTTCTGTCACTTTTGGCTAATCGGGAGGATGAATGATGACATGATGAAATTGATGAAGGGACACGTACCCATGCCCAGACCAGGATTCGAACCCTGAACCCGGAGTGCGGTTTCCGAACCATTCGGGCACGGTCAGCAAACAATTGTATGTCATGGATGATGACATATGATGTCTGCTAGTTATAGCATGCATAGGATCGAGTTTAATTAATTTTTATTAACATCGCTTTCCTTCCACTTTTGGATAATCGCAACGACGATGATGAGTGATGAAGGGGCACACAAAACAACACCCATGCTCAGGTTGGGATTCGAATCCTGGACCCCTGGCGTCGTAGCGCTCCAGGCTAACCACTACGCCAAGGGTATGGAATCAGGTTTCTGCAACTGAGTTCATTTTCTGAGCAAAAGCACTGCTACTCAAATCTTTTATCAAGCAAGTTTGAAAATATGGGCTCTCAATATGTTCACTGGACCACATGGAAAAATAGTTTAAACTTTTTCATTAAATTTGCATACGTAATTTTCCTGTCCTCCACGCGTTGGCCTATTGCGAAATACCTTTCAAAGAGCAAGAATATTACAGGGAAAATCGAAGTGGATGTCAGGAGGGGGATACATCGGGGACGTCACCTTTTACCTATTGGAGATGAGCTTGAGAAAGAGCCGGGAGGGTGGAAGCGAACGGGGGAGAAATCTCATGATAAAAGCAGATTCTGCATCCTCTCCCAACCCCCTCGTTTCCAGGGACGACTGGAGCGAAATCGCAATAAAAGGGTCTGTTATCTGAAGGATATGGAGTTAAACGTTTGGGCAAATGCTCCATCTTATGAAATTCCCGAATGTCCCTGGCAGCCACGAAGGTCGACAAGGAGTGCAGCTTTGCTAGTGTGCTAGTGCAGCTGTGGTGCGGGGTGATGTTCCCTAAACTCTAAGCTTTTCCAGTAATAACCCCGCCATTGACCAATGCCTGTTCAGCAACTTTAAGCACCGAAATCGATTTGAGAATGAGTTTCAAGAATTACAACATTAGAGGTACACTTATATTCAGACGGAGCATCCTCGATGCTATAGTGGTAATCAAGGAGTCCCGGGTTCGATACCTGGTGGAGACACATAGTGGTTCGGTTCCCAATGTAGGTACAGCCCCGATTAGCCTTACTGTGCATAAAGTGGACTTAAAAACACCAAACCAATCGACCACTTTGTCGGGACTGCACCTACAATTTATTTTGGGATCGAATCCACTATGCACTTCCATCGGGGTATCGAACCTAGGACCGCTTGATTACAAGGCGACGATATTACCACTACGTCATCATATGCATATCCGAATGCATCTTGCTACAAACATAAAAACTTAGACTTCCTATCAGCGTCGTTTGCTGAATTACTTCAATTATGCAGAACTGTTAATAGCAAAATTCGTTGCAACACACTCCTTCAGCAGAAATTCTACTTTGGAGTGCCTATACGCATAACACGTAACACAAACGTATTTTACACAGAAATTCCTAGACTGGAAATTAAAGAAGCATCCCATTTCTACAGATTTCCGTCTTTCGGTTTTCCATTAAAAAATACTGGTTCAAATTATGCCACATTTGACTTATTATTGTTAGTCCTTTTGTGTTATTTTGTTATTTTCAATTATTCTTGCCCGTAGTATTATATGAATGTGAAACATGGTTCCTTACATTGAAAGAGGTACATAAATTAACGATATTTGATACTAAAAATTCTTAGAAAAATATTTGGGCCTAAAAGGGATGAGGAGACAGGTGAATGGAGAAGGTTAAATAATTTAGAACTGCATTAAGTGTATTTATCTCCAGATATTTTTAGAATAATTAAATCAAGAAGACTTAGGTGGGAAAGACATGTGGGATGAGTGGAAGAGGATAGAAGAGTTTACAGGATTCTTGTTGGGAAACCTGATGGTAAGAGACCAGAGTCATTCCATGCGAAATCAACACAGCCTTTGACCTGACCATCACCGATTTTCATGAAATTTGGGGAGTTGAAACTATGCATGGAACTTAGTAACTATGAAAATTTTTAGTCTCGTGCGTCTTGTAATTGTTAAATTATTCAAGGTCAAAATTAGCAGAAATTGCCCTTTTTGAGTCCGCTTAGCTATACTAAATGTGCTGTAACTCCGCCACTATTTCGCCTAGAAAGCTCAAATAAAGCTTATTGTACAGGGAATTGAACAAGCTTTCCAGTGATATATAACAAGCCCACCTTTCGATAAAAATATAATTTTGACACGTGACCTTGGTCTTTGACCTTGAATATCTCAAAACATGTCATCACCAAAAATCGTGAAAAAAATATATTTGGTCCCTCATACCATACTCTAAAACATATCAAAAAATCATTTTGGGACTGCAATGGGATCAGAAGATACAAAATAATATGTTTAACTATGTGACTGATAAAAGCCTCATTACATGAACCATGACGAGTCAAAAGTCCTTTAACACCCCCTACAAAATGTAAAGGAGTTATCCTGGGTATAATTGGTCATGAAAGAAATAGGTTAGGCACAGGGAGATCTCTAGCTGTGTGTGTCAAGCGCAGGTCCGGCATATTGTTGACCGCCATTTTGAATTCAACGAAAACATTTCAAAGGAAAGGGGGTGATGTGATATATCAAATCAGGCTAGAATTTCACGGGAAATGAAGTGACGAAGGTTTTTCCAACGTATCTTTAGCCAGCAAAACGTTATACGCATATCTTTGACTTACGATATATGCACATTATAATGCAAACAATGTTCCTGTGAGCACACTCGTTGACGTCTCTCACACTCACATAGAACATTTGGCAATGTAGCAGGTGCAACATCATCGCAAGCAGCAACTATGCCTTCTCTCAGATGGTCAATATCAGGGACTTTTAGTGCATGCACCATTCTCTTCAAATGTTTCTGAAGGTAAAAGTCCTCCTTAGATGTTAGATCTGGGGAATGTGCAGGCCTTTTAATAGATCCCCATCTGCCCATCAATCTACCTAGAAATTTACCATAAAGAATGTTCACATAGTGTGGTCACACACTGCCCTGTTTCAAAACTCTGGAAAAGTGCCATACCACGTAAGCAAGGATGGAAAACGTATTCACTTAACATAACACATCCAAGAAGCCCTCACCATTTAAGGTTCCGTTGTTGAATATGGACCAACCATTCCCGTTCTCCATACACTATACCACATCATTAGCTTACCAGCAACAACCATTCGGCTGGGATCTGTCTACTGTAGATTATCAAATCACAGGTATTGCGTATAATTTTTATTAACTTTACCGGGAACATAAAAATTAGCATCGTCACTGAAGAATTTTTCATTCCAAAGGAAGTGTCACGTAATTGTTTGAGATACTTTGCCCAATATTCTCCACTATTCAAGTATTTGGTGAATGTTGCTGATTAAAATCATATGCAATGGTGAATATACATCTTTCTGTCCCAAGATGTCAGCGTGATCTCGACGAGTTCCTAACACGTTAGGAACATTCTTAATTCTTTGTTTTTAACACCTCGTAAAGGAGAAAATGATTACAAGCATGCAATAATATTTTTTGCTGGTTAAATATACTTTGGAAAAACCTTCGGTGCTTCATTTCTCGTGAAATTCTAGCCTGATTTGATATTTCACATCACCCACTTTCCTTTGAAATGTTTTCGTTGAATTCAAAATGGCGGTCAACAATATGCCGGACCTGCGCTTGACACACACAGCTAGAGATCTCCCTGTGCCTAACCTATTTTTTTCATGACCAATTATACCCAGGATAACTCCTTTACATTTTGTAGGGGGTGTTAAAGGACTTTTGACTCGTCATGGTTCATGTAATGAGGCTTTTATCAGTCACATAGTTAAACATATTATTTTGTATCTTCTGATCCCACTGCAGTCCCAGAATGATTTTTTGATATGTTTTAGAGTATGGCATGAGGGACCAAATATATTTTTTTCACGATTTTTGGTGATGACATGTTTTGAGATATTCAAGGTCAAAAGTCAAGGTCACGTGTCAAAATTATATTTTTATCGAAAGGTGGGCTTGTTATATATCACTGGAAAGCTTGTTCAATTCCCTGTACAATAAGCTTTATTTGAGCTTTCTAGGCGAAATAGTGGCGGAGTTACAGCACATTTAGTATAGCTAAGCGGACTCAAAAAGGGCAATTTCTGCTAATTTTGACCTTGAATAATTTAACAATTACAAGACGCACGAGACTAAAAATTTTCATAGTTACTAAGTTCCATGCATAGTTTCAACTCCCCAAATTTCATGAAAATCGGTGATGGTCAGGTTGAAAATTGCACATATCTGTGTTGATTTGGCATGGAATGACTCACCAGTAGAAAGGCCAAATAAGGATGGAAGGATAACGTTGAGATGGACCTAAGATAATCGATAAGGATGGGAAAGATTGGATGGATCTTGCCCAGGATAGGGACAGATGGAAGGCCTCTGTTGTTGCAAGAATAATAATAAAAAAACGGGTTTGAGAACGCTAAAGTAGTGTGTTTTTTCATTGTTGACAATTTCAGTATAAAATGGCCATTTGTGCTGTCTGAAATTTTCTCAATAAATAATTAAATAGGCCAATAGAAACACAGTCATGTTTGATTACAAATTAAAGCTAATTAAAAGCAGAAGAGAATGACTCCAATTCGAGCTCTCTAGGTCAAATACGTTTTGATCTACAACTGTTTAAAGATTTCATAATGTCGTCAAATTTTGGTATTTTTATTTTTGAAAGACAATAACTCAAAAACTAAGATCCCAAAAGATCTGAAATTTGGAAGTTTTCGTCAACTTTAATGGTACTATACCACTGTACCAAAGATTATCAATTTCTGAGATGTCAATGTTCAGACCATTGGTTGATTTGACATGAAAGAATATTCCTAATTGCAACGTGTTGACCCGAAGGAGGCAAGTATAGGTTCTGATCCCATTTAAACTCGAGTGTAGGTCCAGTCCCGATTAGGCTATCTATGTATAAAGTGGACTTAAACCAAAAACCCTGTACTTGAATTGAGTCGCCATAACTAACAGGTTGAAGATGAACGTGGTATCACCAATGGAGGTGACCTATTTCCAAAGACCAGTGAGGACATTGGAACACTTCATCCGTCATGCTTTAGATTCTATCTCCTGTAAAGCTTGCGAGAGTGTGTTCAGCCTGATAATGGTTCACAGTAAAGTTCGACGTCGGCAAACCTTTGTCAACTGAATACCCGTCCGTACTGAAGCCACTGAGGAAACTGGAGCAGAAAGCGATATAGATCGGAAGTGTGTTTTAGGAGATTTATCGACACGTTCGGAGATCTCGTAGGTTGCTGATCTGGAAGATGGGACGTCATCCTTATCTCCAAGGAGCAGAAGAATCTCTCTTTGTTGACAGGAATTACTTCAGAAACCTCGGTGAGATTGTCTCTCTCTACTTGGCCGTTGTTCAGTGAATGGACAATGCTCTTAAGAGTTAAAGATGTTCGTTTTATTGAGCTGGACTGTTGGCAAGAAATAAGCTGCATGGACTTTTCAAGTCCACAATGCTCTAACTTGTTTATTGGTGGCGACCTCGCTCTCTTCTGATTTTGTCTTTTGTTGTCCAGTTTCATCAACAGTTCTTCTTTTTTCTTCTTGCTTTAGTTGCTTTCGTCTTTAACATTGTACTTCATTTCATGGTGTTGGATCAACATCTTAAAGTTCGAAGACAGCTCCCCCCTCTCTCTCTTTCTCCCCCTCTATCTTTCTCCCCCCTCTCTCTTTCTCCCCCTCTCTCTCTTTCTCTCTCACACACACACACAATCGATTTGTTGATTATGATGTTGATTTGGTTTATTTATCTCCATTTTCAGCCACTTTTGGCTAATCGCGAAGATTAGGATGATGTGATTTGGAATTGATGAAGGGGACACTCACAAAGAACACAAGTTCCCGGTCGGGAATTCGAACTCGGGACTCCTGACGTCGTGTCACTCACCCTCATCGTCGCCAGTAGCCAAAAGTGGCAGAAAAGCGACACAAAATAGCATAATTAATTCAATCAATGAATCGAACCTGTTATTTAAGAAGTACAAAAGTAGACTTCGGGATATGATGTAACCAGGGCTTGAAATGGGAATTTTCACAAAACGGAACGTTTTAGTATCCTTAACATGCTGCTGTCCTTCTTTCAGTCTTTGATTACGAGAGTGACGTTTCGGTTCAATTCGACCCCTGCAACATCGCTTAATAAACCTTTAAAACCTAGTCATATGATTTTAAGTGTTGAATCACAGGCACAGACAAATTAGTCCAGGTTCTGGCTATGGTTCTGAAGGAAAGCTTGAGTATAGAGAATTTCTTTTCATCATTGCTTACTACGTGCCTTAGGAAGTATTTTTGACTTGGGTGAACATCCACCACCCGGTACGTTTTCCCGCTATGACGTCATCAAAGATGGCCGCCAATCGATTACAAAACTGCTCGTATCTCTGTTAATATGTGATCGGTTTTGATGAAAATTGTGTAAGTAAGTTTGTTCACCTTCAATTTAGAAGGTGAACAAAAATGTTTCGTAAACCTTTTTTTAATTTCTTCTTTGTAGCTAATCAGTGGTGATTTATTCATTCTTGGTTTTGGACTTTAACCACTGTGTTATTTAAAAAAACTGTTTATTGTTTTTTTTTTAGCTTTCATTCCTACAAAAGAATTCATATATATTTTCACTTAATATTGCAAAAATTCAATATTACTTTCGAGTTCGTCTTTAAGCCCACTTTATACACAGAAATGCCAATCGGGACTGGATCTTCTGTTTAAAGTGGGATCCAAATCATTGTGTCTCCACTGGATATCGAACCCATGACCCTAAGGCACCTACTAAGCATTGATAAAAATAAATTATCTGTACTGAAACTTTCCTACAGAACCATAGCTAGAGAAAACTACGAAATGCGATACCTTGATAATTTATATCTATAAAGTGTTAGTGGCACATATCTCATGAAATGTGCCTCCTGCTTGTAAGAGTCGACAGAAAGTAATCATACGTATCTTTCCATTTAAAGTAATCATAAATGTGTTTTCAATTTCTTTTAAAAACTCTAAATGGTACAGTTACATTCTGTATTCGATGTGCATGTAGAATTACATTAAACATATTAGTCATAGCAAAGTAAAATGTTGACGCTGCTCCATCTCTCGACCGTTCAGAGTAACAGTTTCATTTAATCGATCGCTGTCTTAGTATTTATACAGTGCGTTCGAAAAGTCCCCGCAACTCCAACTGGCGGTTCACCTTGATGGCTATTTCTGGCCATCTCTGTCCCGCAATCATTTTCGGGGGCGTGTGGTTCGATGGGTGACAACAAAACTCAGCTGCGAAGTAAAAGCTGAAGGCATCACATCGCTCTCCAGAAGCAACGTTGCCAAGCGTACTTATCTTTTTGCAGTTGTCTTTATATGACTGTGTGTCCGCCTGCATTCCGACCTGTGGGTGGTCGTTCCGGAAACTTTATCGTTCAGGACCGCGTGTGCAGTTGTACCATTAACACCAGCTCATTTCTGGTGCTGACAATACCGTTGTCCAAGAAAATACTTTCTCGCTTTATGGTACGTTTGGCAACATATGGTGGACGCAATGCTCATTTGTTTCGTCCCACGAACAATGTTCGGTACCTTGTGACTCGGAAATACCCAATCTCAGTCGAAGAAAATTCAACTGATCGCTGATTCGCTGTTTCCCAGCCACCAGTTGGGAGTTGCATTCAGTATATGGCACTGGTTCCCTAAGTGTGCGCTGGGGCGCTGTGGCTGACTTACAGGGTCGCCACGAAAAGTTCCAATATTTTCACGTAAATGATGTGATTGTTCCAAAAATGTGCTTATTTAGTACGTACATTTAACATAAAAAATGTTTCTGAATTTGAAATATCGTATCAATCTCTTCTAAATTGAGATTTATAGCTAGCCTGAATTCATAACCCCTGTCGCCAGCCGTTGCTCTCTCAGGCATTCAAAGAATGTCACATCAGTAATTTACAAATCCTTCCTGGTCTATTGGAGTTAAGGTGCTGATCAGCTGGTATTTCAGGGCAACGACCAGGGAAGGAGGAAAGAGAACAAAACAGAGAGCAACGTGTGGTGTGGGGTCTTTTTGCCTGGAATCGCCGAACAAGAAGGAACTGAGGAGATTGAGCGATCGAACACGTTTCGATATGAACAGCTATCAGCGGGGAATTGTATCATCAGAGACAGACAGGTATTGTTACTTCCAACCATGTTGATCTAGACTTGAAGGTATAAATCCGGAAGCTTGTGTTTTGCCATTTCCAAGTGTGTAGTTAGTACCTCTCGCCCATTACCATTAGGCTTACCTTGAAGGGCGAGTGCTCAAATGAAGAGGATGAATGATTAAGCGAGCTACATCACCCCCCTCAATGGTGAAGGTTCTTGGTTCGATCCCACGTACTCAGAGTACGTTACGTGGATGGAGGTGCTGGAATTTTCATTCATTTCAGTTTGAAATAAATGAAAACTAAGAACATAGAACCGTCATGCCATTTTTGTGCCCGATTTCGTTCATCTCAGGCGGAAACGCAAAGAAAAATAACATTTTATTTTAAATTAGGCTTCCTCACCCTCCAGATAGGTTTTCTCATTTCTAGGCAGAGAAAAGAAAGGATGAAAGTTATAATGAAAACATTAAATGAATAACAGGCTGCGTACGTATTTAAAAGTAGAGAATTTATAGAGTTACACGTGTTTTAATGCTAATATCAGCGGGGGAAAACCATTAAGCTATGACAGATGTCGAGTTCTAACTTGAGGATGAATCAGATGAAACCTATAGACCTCAAGTCAGAGTCGGTCACCCGCAAAATGTAAATTGCGGAGGAACCTGCGCCCCAGCTCCATCGCGGTTATCCGCGTCGGGCTGGCAATTTGGTATCAGGAGCGTCCGGCATTCCGCGTGGCGGAAGGTTCGATGTCGGATTTTAGGGAGGCCCATGTCATCAAAAATGTGGCCGGCCCAGGGACGTCCGTGGACGATTCCCTATCAATCTGCTCCTGGTAGCTCTGTGGTTCACTCACGAACCCGGTACCATGGCTACAACAAATTCCCACTTGGGAAATTTTTACCATCCAGAATTTTAAATAAGGAATAAGAATAAGGCATTTAGATTTGATGATTTCTTGCATTGACAGTGATTTTAGAATTTTTTTTATATGATCTTGGATACGAAAATTATGACAACGTTGGTTATGAGGATGCAGTAAGCTATAGTCAGCAGTAAACGATTTTTTACCCTTAACATTTTAATTAATTAACAACGTGGATTAAAAGTGGATTTTAAAGTTATTTATGAATGAGGAAAATAAATTAGTGCCACCGAGTCAGAGTCAATCAGCACTATGGTGCAGTTTAACGAGTCATGGCAGAGAGTATGCTTGTTTGAGTCAATATATTGTTGTTATTATTATTATTATTAATTGAAATTTCTTAAAAGTTTAATTTAAATTTGGTTTAAAACTGACCGTAACTTGTAAAGGATTTAGAATGCTTGAACTATGACTGCTAAGACTTTTGCAACGAGGATATTACATTTTATACATATATAGTTTTGGGAACGACTAAGGCCCCGAGGACCACTCATTTATATTCTTAATGACTGAAGTCTCCTAGCACCTCATGAAGGGAGCTTAGATTAAGGAGATAGTCAAGTTTATACGAGATAGTCACTTGCCTTACGTTACCTTAACTTACGAATACATTGCCAACAAATTTTCAATTCATGTTAATATGTAAAGAAACAAAACGCTAATTATATTCCTCGACACGCTGTACAAATTGGCGTACCGTGATTTAGGGTATAAACCGCCCGATTAATTAAAAGTTCTAGTTGAGAAGTAATAGATGTATGAATAGGCTGCAGTGACGAGAGATGTCCGCACAGGTAAGCAGTAGTGACGAGAATGAATCCGTACACAGATATACATATACTTATATGCTTTAAGCAAAGTTAGGCACAGCCAACTTATTTTGAATAACTAGAAGAGAATTAGGAGAGCATCACACGGCGTGGACATTTCTCACATATTAACGAGATATTTTTTGTTAGTATATATTTATATATTTTTTTTTCCTGTCCGAAACATTGTTTCGTTTGACAGTTGAATATTTATCCTTAGCACGTTGTAGCTTCGAATGTTAAAAACTTTAAAATGCAGATTGTTTTAAAATTTTAAATATAAATATTGCAAGTTTGCTCCAAGTTACGGTATTTATTAAAGTGAAACAGGTCTAATATTTTAAATTCACTTGCATGACATAATAATAATTTATAATAAAATGGCACTAATAATTTTAAAGATTAAAAGCAGACTTATTATTTAATAATGTGCTTTAGGCACAAAAGTTTTTTTGCAGTATGTAATAATACTAGCTCAGCGAATACATCACTAGAATTTTATAGTTACTCTTCAGAAGAAGGTATATGATTATATTAGCAAAGTTTATTTTAAGCGCCAGTTATGAGAATATTTATATTATATGAATATATAGACGACGACGTCAAGATTTTTTTTGCGCTCCAATAACAAGTATTTTCCTGCGGATATTGGATTGCAACCGATAATCCTGGAAATCCATTCTGCCATCGCAGAATGATAATGATTAAACCACGACGGTTTTAGTTTCTAACTTTGCCACAATAATATGCTAAGCATATTTTAGAATGAGTAGAGGGAATTATAGATTCTTCATTTTTAGTGATGTTAGCATAATATAAAGTTAATTATCGCATGTTTAGAGAGTACTTTATCTTATTTTTTATGGTCGATTTCAAAATAAACGATTGTTAGCAGACGAAAAGTAAACTAACGAGACTAAAATAATAATTATCTTTTAAATAGTAAAGTTTGAACAAATTTAAACCAGAAAAGCCCCCATCAAGAAAAGTAAAACTTCAGGTAGGAAATAACGTTAGTTGTAAGAAAGAGTAACTGCGGTTGAGACTAAATATGCACAGGAACTTGTACAGTCAAGAGCAGAAGCATTACATAAATCGTGTCATCTTAACAAGAAACCAAAGTAATTTATTAATCATGTTCTTCAGAATAAGAATTTTCTTATTAAAACACCCTCGATTGTACTAAACTGCTTGCCTGGTAATTTGAAATAATATTGGGACATGGTTCGAGTCGCGTCAGCGCGATCGCCAGCAGCAACGTCGCTGGAATCAAAGTTTAAACCTCACAAGCTGAAAAACGGGAGCAGCGCCAAAAGTGTTAACACCGCTGCGGGCGAATCCTCCGCGATAACCAAGCAACCAATCACCGCGAGTCCAGCCCGACGTTATAAACATTAAAGAGAGTAAACACTACAGTTTTAAACACGTGCATTTTTGTATGGGAGCGACCAAAGTCCAGCTCGGCAGCGGAGAAGCAAACCCCTCTCACTCCTCAAACCCCTTGCCATCCCGCAATCCTCCGTCGGTCATCTTTGGACCCAGTCGGCTTGTCACGACACATTTTTTTTTCCAAACGTTGAATTTAGTCTCCAGTCTTGAAGCCGTCGGAATGAAGAATTTGCAACGTAAGAAAATCACCCCCCTTTCCCTCTTGTATCGAGTTACGCAGCAAGAAGCAGCCACTTCGGCCGCGAAAGACATGTATTCCTTTAACAGGACAACCACGGGAAGGAAAACTTCAATGATAGCAAATTCTTTGTTTGATACAATGTTGCCACTCCGGCGTTCTAATTCCCAGAAACGCTTTTACGAACAGAATTTGCTTCAAGCGAAGCAAACTATTAGAATAAATTTAAGCGATTATATATCTTAACGTTTTATTTCCCAGTAAAAGTATGTATATTTTAAACCTCTCTCACCACAATTAGCCAGTACACGTTCAATTTTTAACGATAACAGGACTTGGTCGACTGTCTAGAATGTTCGTTAACAATAGTATAATAATAGGCAAAGTAGAGTTTTCAATGTTTATAGCAAGCAATTTTCCATTCAAAAGAGTAGTAGTAATTTAAGTTGAATCAAACGGAAACAGGACATTTCTCATAGCACAAGGGAAATTAAAGAAATAATTTCGATAATTTTAACAAATATTTCATTGGTTTCGTTATGAATTCTCACATAAATATAACTAACCTTATTCAGTATCAATCTAATTACATACCTTATTATTTTATGGTTATTAGCTTTCTTTATATTGTATTATCGTGGTAACTTATAAATGTTCATACGAGGAATGGCAAAGCAGTTGAATTTTTGTATTTGTGTTAATAAGTCTAGATCAACACCCCTTTCCTCATTTCCCGTTTACGAAATTATACTTTATCCTTTACCTAAGTCTGTCTATTCATCACACCAGTCAAGAGCTATCAACAGGAGAAGGATTTTCCCAGCGTATCTATTGGGAATCAACATGCAGCAGTTTGGCCAATCACCAGCGAGGAGAACGGGATTCGAACCCGAATCTGCACGCATCCCGACGGTTTAGCTTCCCAGCACAACAGCATGCAACAGCCATGCGAGCCAGCCAGCCTGCCAGTATTTTAGTACATGGAACAAACACTTTCCACCCTTATAAGAAGAAACTCCCAAACCGGACAAAATTCTTCAGTCCCTTTCCCCATCAATGCTCCCACAAAAGAAGAACAGAAGAGATGCAGAAAAGAAGAACAGAAGACATGAAGAGGGAGCAGGGAAGAGAGCAGAATACCAGAGAGAAGAATGAACACCGTAGTTTTGTCCCCACAAATTACACACAATATGCTCCTGTTCCGAAAGTGCATCGCTTTCCACAAATATCACGGTACTTCAATCAAAAGTGCAGGTTACATAATCCAAGTCATCACTGTGTGTAAACGTTCCCCAAAATCTGCCAGTCTTTATAAATTTCACCCAATGAAGAAGCAGAAATTCATCAAGGACATATCCTAGTGTTTACACTTCTCACCTCTGTACACTTGCATTACAGAATGTACATGACCCCTCCTAAAAAGTCATTCCGCAGTGTTTACGAAAGTGCATTTTTATGTGACATGTAATGCGTCACATTCAACTCTACAGCTTTCATGTAAAGCAGTTTTACACCCACAAAGAAGAACCTTCCAGTGTGTGCAACCTGTCTTTTAACGTCATGCACAGGAGTGTACTCAGTGAGTTTCAACGTCCCATGTCTCATTCACTTTTCCATAAATGCACAAACTATGCTTATCAACGGTGCAATTTTACATGGTTTAAGTGAATATGCTGCATGACAAAATCGTGTTTCGCCAGTGTCTACAATTTTGTCGACCGTTTCTCACTTAGTTCCTTGAAAGAAACGTTGAAATGAAAATCTGTGTGCAACCAGTTGTGCAACTTTTGCACGGGAGTGTACCATGTGAAAATATTTAAAAGTCGTTTATTCATCATTAAGTACACCGAACAATACTAATCAACAGTGCTTTTAACACATGCCCTTGTCGATCGTTTTCTTACCAGCTTTAAAGAAAACATCGAAGCAAAATTGCTAAGTGCATCAACCTACAAAGGGAAGTCCCACAGTAACTCGACGGCATGTTTCCCCCAAGTGTACATGTGTGCTTCATGGATTCCAAATATTAATTCATACTTACATCCGTAATTCCAGTAGTGCCGAGAGTGATAACAATCCACTGAACTATCGTGACAACTCCAAACACTTCCAGTGAATGCGTGTGCATCGCAATATAAAACAAGAAGAACCCAAGTGGAAATATATTTATTATACACACATACAAACACTACGTAGTGTATCCGCGAATTTACGGTACTTTTTAACTCAAGTGAAAATATGTGTCGTGTGAGTCCACTTGTGTTGACTACTAACGCACACGTGTGTTCACGCCCCCTTTTGGCGACCTCAGGTCATAAGCAGTCATCATTGTTGCTTGGCCACACCTTTAACATGTTACGTCAGTTATGTCAGTGATCATCATATGTCAATCTTCCGCATCTATTACAAAATTGACGGTACGCTCATTCCATGCATGATTATGTGAGCGAGTATCAAAGTGCAAGTTAAGCACTGTGCTATTTTTTTTTTTACTAAGCAAAGATGCGAGCTTGTTATTTGTTTTTCTTACGGCCAGTTACACCAGACAGTACATTTATGCCTATGGCCAGTTCTCGCGTCTGAAGTATCGCCAAGTATTTACTCAATTACTATTCTGTTATCATTATTTTTTTTCTTTTCGGTTTTGGCGGAAACTATGGTTTTATTTCATTTTTATTTTTTCTATGTTTTTAATAAAAACTTCGATTTATAAGGATAGATCAACATGGATACCTTAAATATAAATTTCAATTCTGGAAATTTTTTCCAGAGGGGGTAATCGTATCAATCTCTTCTAAATTGAGATTTATAGCTAGCCTGAATTCATAACCCCTGTCGCCAGCCGTTGCTCTCTCAGGCATTCAAAGAATGTCACATCAGTAATTTACAAATCCTTCCTGGTCTATTGGAGTTAAGGTGCTGATCAGCTGGTATTTCAGGGCAACGACCAGGGAAGGAGGAAAGAGAACAAAACAGAGAGCAACGTGTGGTGTGGGGTCTTTTTGCCTGGAATCGCCGAACAAGAAGGAACTGAGGAGATTGAGCGATCGAACACGTTTCGATATGAACAGCTATCAGCGGGGAATTGTATCATCAGAGACAGACAGGTATTGTTACTTCCAACCATGTTGATCTAGACTTGAAGGTATAAATCCGGAAGCTTGTGTTTTGCCATTTCCAAGTGTGTAGTTAGTACCTCTCGCCCATTACCATTAGGCTTACCTTGAAGGGCGAGTGCTCAAATGAAGAGGATGAATGATTAAGCGAGCTACATCACCCCCCTCAATGGTGAAGGTTCTTGGTTCGATCCCACGTACTCAGAGTGCGTTACGATATGTGTTACCTAACGAAAATTATATATTACCTGGTAACTGAGCGTTGCAAGTGTTAGACAGGCCGACATTCTGACTTGGGCGCCGCGGAAAAATCTAAGAGCGCCGTCAAACGAAAAAGTTTGGGAACACCTGTACAAAGGCATTCATCTGGATGAGTAGGCAAGCCTGCCAGGAGAGATTGGTATGACCTTGAAGAACAAGTTTAAGTTATATTTAGAGCAGTGTCGTTGTTACAGTCCTCGGTGTGAGACGAACAATCACAGTTTGTCAACAATGCCTTTTAACCTTTACTCGACCAATAGGTCACATGTGACCCATAGAAAATATAGGCGTAGTCGGCCGATGGGTCACGGGTGACCTATTGTGCTGATTAAAAAGTTCATGTGCTTTTAGCACCTTCATACTTGTATGTGAGGTTGTAAACGCTCACAGATGTTCGGATAAAACTTTGAAATGTCATGTGGAAGAAAACCCACCCACCCAGGACCCCCTTCCCCCCCCCGACTCCAAAGTTAAGTATGGAAGCTGGCGCGAATTTTAAAATTGTACACTTATTTGATAAAAAAATGTTATAACTCATAGACTATTTGACCAATCTACTTCGTGTAACTTTTGTGTTTCAGCTAAAACATCAGGGCATGCAACCCTGCAGGAATAAAAACGCCAAAGTCAATAAGAGGGGTTTGGTGGGCCGCGGCCCCCAATTTTCAATGAAAAAATCATAAAAATGATTAGTTTGCCCTCTGTTACCACGTTATTTTTACAAGGGGACGCAAACTTTAGCCTTATTTTTAAAGAATGGTCCTTTATCAACCGAATGAAAGTCATTTCATGTTCCTGGGTGCATTATATTTTCGACTATGTGAAAAAACTCCCCATTTTTATGATTTTTTTCATTGAAAGTTCGGGGCCGCGGCCCACTTAACCCCTCTTATTGGCTTTGGCGTTTTGATTTCTGCACGTTTGGATGCCCTGATGTTCTAGCTGCAAAACAAAAGTTACCCGAAGTAGATTGCTCAAATAGTCTCAGAGATATAACGTTTTTCTGAAATAAGTGTAAAATTTAAAAATCGCGCGCGAAGGCGGCGTCCAGAGAGAGGTTACTTGCGAAAACCCGCTAGGCGGTCTAAAGGTTAAGCAAATCGCCCACTGGGGCATGGGGAAATACAGAAACAGAAAGCAACAGTACTTCTGTTGTCTGCTTATATTGAAATCAAATGGTGTAACGCCCACTACAGGCAAACGAGCGAAACCGAAGCGAGAGTTTCCGTGCCAGAAGTCTGCAGGTTATCTCAAAGGTTATTGCTCACTGAGACGCTGGAAAGGCTTCAGCTGCGTTCTGTTGCAGCGTGTCAGTGGGCAACAGCTAAGAAATGTGTGCACACTGCGAATCGCTATCTTGGAAGCATATTTTGTTTTTAGTATCTCATATGAAAAATGTGTAGAGAAATGGAGAAGTTTATTTCCCGATGATCCGGTACCAGCTAAGACCGCAATGGATGATTGTTTCAAATTTAGTTTCAATATTCTTTTTGTGTATTTCAATGCGCGGAAAGTGGTTTGCCGTGTTGTCAGTGTGTTTTCGACGTCAGAGATTGCAGTATTACTCACTCACAAATTATTTTTGTGTATTTCAAGTTATAGTTAACAAACGCATGTATTCATTACGTTGACAAGTTCAATAAATTATAAGCTAAAAATCCTCAAACTTTGAGTCCGGAGACTTTTCAAACGCAGTGTAAAACCAGGAGAGATTCCTGGTCACTGTCAGCTAGAATATCAGTTTGCGTACACAAGGTAATAGTATTTATATGTATTTCATTATTTAATGTCACTGTTCTACCTCTTGACGCGGTTACGATAAGGATACAGGGTGGCTAATTCCTTGAATTCCGGAAATTGTGCGTATTGGCTCCGAGAATTATGCATGTATTCTGCGTGAATTTTTCTCCGTGTGCTCGAAAAATTGCTATTTTTGGATACATTGGAATCACACAGTCCCCATTATATTGTTAATATATATGTATGTGGGTGGTGAGAGGCGGTAATACATAAGGTTACACAAGACACGAAACTATTGATAATCCAGTTGAACCTCAGTTATACGTATGTCAAGGTGAGGAGAAAGTAACTGATAATTACTTACAAATCAGATTTAGATAACATGTCATATCATTATTAAAATACTGTGATTGTATCTATGTTGTGGAACAAGACACACGCAATACAGGTTATTTGTCATAAAGGGGAAAATTAATGAATCTAAAAGTTTGATTCTTAAATAAACTACATTTCTCACTTTATTAGTGAACACATTGATACTGAAAAACTACAGAATAAAGTATAGTTTCATAGTTTTACTATCAAATTTTTAAAAATCGTCTAATATAGGATATATTTTACTAATGACTGTGCAAAGTGTGGTATAAGCGATTCCTTGTGGTCACCCACTTCTGCCTTTGTTCTTCACTGTTTTACGTACTCCCTCCAAAGCTGTGAATTATCATTTGAATGGTTGACCGGAGTCTGTTGACAAGTCCTGCGATTATCACGCATAATTTTACACTCATTATGGAATTTAATCATCAGCTTTCGCTCACTTTCCGTTGCTTTTTTCGCTTTGTGCCCATTTTGTCTGTATGTCACACGCTGGCACTCTCCCGTTGCATTTGCCTTCAGCAATAGGCGATTAGCAGCGCTGGTGTGATGTGTGCACAGAAGTCTTCCTCCTATCCGCACTACAGTAACCTTTTTCGTCCAGGGTTGCAGGGTGTACGAATATTTTTGTACGTGTGGCTTGCGGTTTATGTGTATTTTATGCTTATGGTTTCTGTACGTATTAATATTAAGATCCGTTTTGCGACGGGATAGATAAATCGATGTGCATTCTATTGTCTTTTCGGGGTTTGGTGATATATACATGTCTTAATAAATTTTTCTGCAGGTTTTCATGTGTACGAATACTTTCTGCACTGGACTGTATCTCGTAATATTTTGTCTTTGTAGATTTATTTCGAGTCTGAATATGTGAAATGCAAATGTAAAATCCACACCTTAAATTCATATTTTAAATATACAGGGTGTATCATAAGTAATAGCGCAAGCTGACACAGTTGAAAGGACACGATAATAAAAGCAAAAACGTCTCAGTAAGTATGGGTCTGCAAACGAGCCCTTTTCGAGATAATTGCGAATGTCTGGTTACAAGCTGCCACTGACTTCATTGTTTGTAAACGTGGACCAAGTTGGTAAAATGCAGTACAGCACAACTGACGTGACTCCCACAGTACGATTAGGCTGTGTACTGATTGTATCCATCCTGTTTGAATACAACGCCACCTCTCGGAAATGTTCTGTTTTGTAACAAAGAGAAAAGCTAGGAACGCGCAAGGTGTTTACAAAATGCAATCAGTGACGACTTCTAACCACACATTCGCACACATTATTAGCATTTTACCAACTAGGACGACGTTTACAAACAAGAAAGTCACTGGCGTCTTGTAACCACACATTCGCAATTATTTCGAAAACGGCTCGTTTGCAGACCCATGTTTACTGAGGCTTTTTAGCATCTATTATCGTGTACTTTCACCTGTGTCAGTTTGCGCTATTATGATACACCCTGTATATACCGTTAAATTGAATTGAATTAGAATTTTTGGATAGGAATGAAATCACACGGATTCCTTATATTGTTAATACATTTGTGTGTGTGTTGGGGGAGTTGCTGGTGATGGTAAGAGGTAATACCTAAGGTTGGAAAAAAAACATCTGCTTGTACCCTTGAATTTTTGGAAAGTTCATCTTGAAAACCTGGAATTATAATTGAATTTCATTATGGTCCTAGAGTGCCTACCCTGGGATAAGCCATGGCAGCTCAAACTTATTTATACCGGCCCCCGTTGCGGAGTGGTTAGCACATCGCGCTACGACACCATGGATCCTGGGTTCGAATCCCGGCCTTGGCATGGATGTTTGTGAGTGTCCATTCATCAAATTCATCACATCATCACTCATCTCCATCTTCGAAAATTAGCCAAAAATTGACACAAAAAGCGAAGTAAACTAGAGCAAATCAAACTCGTATATATCTTTAAGTGCATAAACTGCTAATGATGCAGTTTTGCAGCATCATAATACACAAACAAATGCTGCCCCCTCACTAAAAGGAGATCGGACACGATAATTTCAAAGTTTCCTTACTCGCAGCACTCTCGAGCCTGTTTAAAGCAACGGGGTGCGTTGAAACTTCGCATAGAGGCTATGCCGATCATGGAAACATATTTAAAATTTTCGCCACCAGGTGGAAATTCGGCGCCAAAATAGTTGGACATGCAAAATTTTATTTCAGTTGAATGGTAGAGAAATTTAGTGATATGCTGGATTTAAGCCCCCGCAGAGTCCGTACACGTTCTTGATAAACACGATCTTTCAGTAAGCCGCATGGCCAGAAATCACATTGGTTCAAGTCCGGAGAACAGAGTGGCCAGGCATCTGGAATACCTCTAGAAATGACACGATCTTCGCCAAAGTTGTCACGAAGCGGGGATGCTTCATCTGTTATGAAGACAAGGGTCTATAGAAATCATCATTCTTACAGTTAGGAAAAACATGCAACAAGGAGTTCTTAACGAAATGCACGACAGGACCTTACAGTTTCAGATCCAAAAACAAAAGGGGGCAAAAATGTCATCAGCGGTGAATCCACACCGTAATCGGCGTATTTCAGCGCCTTATTTTCCCCTGGTGGCAAAAATTTTAATTAATTCATTATCGCCGGTATTACCTTCCACATGTTCTGCATAGCCTATATGCGAAGTTTCACCGCAATACGTTGCTTCGAAACGGTTCCAGAGGGTTCTACGTAAGGAAATTTTAATTCTAACCATCCTGTATATCAACCTTGAAATGATTAATTCGGTTTATTTTACATCACTTTTCTGCCACTTTTGGCTAATCGCGAAGATGAGTGATGGTATGATGTAACTGATGGATACTAACAAAGAATGCCCAGGCCAGGATTCGAACCCAGGACCCCCGGCGTCGTAGCGTCCTGTGATAACAACTCCGTCTCCGTATTTCGAGTTCTGAGCGTGACAAAATATTGTTCCTCCTCAAGCAGGAGAAATCTACTTCCCCCGGCTCGAAGATGGCTGCGGTTTTTTTTTTGTCGCTATCGCTAGGCAACGAGAAACTTGATTTCCCGAAGCAACAGGTGATGAAATTACTTCCGTAAGAAGAACCGAACTAGCGGAGTTCTTAAAAGAAGGAATAATTCGTTTTTAATATTCTCGAACGCGAGCAAGAATTTTCAAGCGTGTCTGTAAGCAGTGCCCATTCTCTGTTACCTTGTTTAGCGCCGGGAGACTAGCTTTTCTCATCTATTTTTTTTTTTCACACAGTTAGATTTAATATATTCAAGATTGCTCAATATACAGGGTGAGTTAATAGTTCCTTAACACTCTCTATAAAATGATTGAGTCATTGATTTGCTTTATTTTACTTCGCTTTTTGTGCCACATTTGGCTAATTTGCGAAGATGCTAGCTAGCTAGCTGGTAGCTCCGCGGCTCTGCAGCCCATGCAGGGCCTTGGCCTCCTTGGTGATAGCTGCCCACTCATCTAGTTCTCCATCCTTTTATGCCCATTCGTTAGAGTTCTTATTCTGCCTGATCGAGCCACCTCTTCCTGGGTCTGCCAACACTCCTCTTGCCTTCCTGTTTCCCTTGGTAGATCTTATGTACCGCTCTGTCTGGTTGCATCCTTTCTACGTGTCCCAGCCAGCTAAGGCGTTTGGATCTTATTTCACTTGTTATACTTGGTTCTGGTAAGGTGTTGCTAGTTTTTCGTTTGTCCTAATTCTCCAGATGCCATGTTCATTGATTGGTTCATATATCGTACGTAAAACCTTCCTCTCCCATATATCAAAACCATTCTTCTTCCTTTCTTGTCAGACACCAGGTTTCCGACCCATACATCACTATTGGTCTCATTATGGTTCTATACAGTCTTAGTTTCAGCTTTCGGTTCACTTGTGAGGAATTTAAAACATTTTCAAATGCATGGTAGCTGTTATTCTTGTTTTTATCTCTTCCGCAATGTTATTATCGTCTGTTATTGTTGAACCTAGATATTTGAAATTTCCAACTCGTTCAAACTTTTGGCTGTGTGTTTCGAACTCATTTATAGTTTGATATCTGATCTTGTTTCTTGTTGTTATCATGTATAATTTGCGAAGATGGTATGATGAAATTGATGAATTGACATTCACAAACATCCATGCCTAGGTCGAGATTCCAACCCGGGACCCGTATTTACAATCCTTATAGTGCTGCAGAACCGCCAGGGATATGTGGCTTGTGATTGGCTGTCAGTCCGGAAGTTAATTCATTGTTTTCTTCAAGGTAACGCAACATGGCAGGGTTCAAGTTGACAGTGTAGATTTCAGAGATCCATCCCAACAAGATAAAGCCTTTTAAAATGAGACTGATTTTTTAGTACATTTTATTAATTAATGTATTGAAATACAGAAATCAGAACTTTTCTTGAAGTGAATGATTTTCCTATTTAAAGTCACATAAGTGACCACTTATGACCATTGAGAAAATTATGTATTTCCAACTATTGTAAACAATATCACATAACTAACTAAATAACTCTCTAGCCTTCTTAAACCCGAAGGTTCATGGCTCAAGCAACACAGGCCTTCCATCTGCCCTTATCTTGAGCAAGATCTATATACTCTTTTCCATCCCTACCGATTTCCTTTAGGACCATCTCAACGTTGTCCCTCCATCTTCGTCTTGGCCTTCCTACAGGTCTCTTACCATCAGGTTTCCCTACAAGAATCCTGTGAACTCTTCTTTCCTCTCCCATTCGTGCCACATGGCCTGCCCACTTAAGTCTTCTTGATTTAATTATTCTAATAATATCTGGACATGAATACAAATTATGTAGTTCTAAATTATGTAACCTTCTCCACTCACCTGTCTCCTCATCCCTTTTAGGTCCAAAGATTTTCCTAAGGATCTTATTTTCAAATACTCTCAATTTGTGTTCCTCTTTCAATGTAAGGGACCAAGTTTCAAACTCATATAATACTACAGGCAAAATTACTGTTTTGTATATTTTAACTTTTAGTTTCTTAGATATTAAACGAGGAGACAATAAGTTTATGAAGAGAGAAGTAACATGCATTTCCTGAATTAAGCCTACTTTTTATTTCCTCTTTAATATAATTTTCATTTGTTAGTATTACTCCTAGCTAAGTACTTGAATTTGGAAACTGGTTCAAACGAGTTGTTATCAATAATTAGATTTTGATTATTACCTAACACTTGGTTTCGGCCTGTAAGCATATATTTAGTTTTCTCTTTGTTAACTTTAGCTTTTTTGAAAAATATTTTAGCATTATTCTTAATTGTATTTATATCATCCCCTAATAAGTCTACATCATCTGCATGTGCTAACAACTGAGTCATACCATTTAATTTTAGTCCTTCGTTAGTTTCTTTTACCTTCCTAACAATATCACATTGAAACATTAAAACTTTAAGTTAGAGATCGGTTAGTTCATCAAACTATCCAGACTAACTATTGCCTATTTTTGGGGTCGAGCAGGAAAGGGTTTTATAAGTCCTTGCCTTGACTCATCTCACCCAACGGGTCGGTAGGTGCCAGGGCTTGCCCCGGGTTGATACCTTTCTGGAGATGAGGTCTGCTCGAAAAGGTTTTATAAAGGTTTTATATTTATTTACCCAATAAATGTATTATACATAGGCCTAATTTATTGTAATTTCAAGAGATATTCAACACTATTATTTTTCAGTAGCTTCGTATTAATTTTATCACCAGAAAATGATTCCAAACCATTTTTAACATTTTTTTTCGACAATTTGATTACAAACTTTATTACTAAATAGTCACGAGCCTCATTTTTCCATACTTTTATTGTAAACGGACAAGCACGGAACATAAATACTCCCGGTGCACACAGCCAATAGGAAAATGTTATGTACCTATGGCTCTGCAGTACTTTAGAGTTTGCAAATATGCACCCGGCACCCCTGGAGTCGTAGCGCGATGCGCTAACCACTCCACCACGCAGGTCAGCTGCCTTTATATGTAAAGGAGTTATGCTGGAGTTAATACACCGTATATGTTGCTTATAGTCAGTGCTCGAAAAATATTCTTCAAAGCTAGGCGCCAGCTCTGGAAATCAGGCGCCAGGAAACTACCTACTACCAATTGTGCATACTACAGAGTGTTTCAAAAGTCGCACAACCCAAACTTTGAAAATGTATATCATGGAAACCGTAAGATGTATTTACACCAGGTTTTCAGCACTAAATTAATCATGTACGCTATCACTGGGTTAATAAATTTATGTTAGCATGTATCCAAATAAAAGCAACTACATTATCTTAAAGAATATTGTTAATTTGCTGAAAACATCTGAGAATTGATTTTCAACAATATATACCAACGTAGAAATTTTCAGCGAAAAATGCAGGTTCGACCAGGACTCGAACACGGGTTTCTGATATACCGTGCCATTGCTCTAGGTACTGAGCCGGCCTGGCCTGCCTAATTTTTCGCTGTCGCTGTTTTACCTGCGTGGAATCTTCTCTGCCAGTGCTACCGCAACGGGATCTGTTGCCTTTGAAATACAGTAGACTTCGACGTTGCCTGGTTCCTCCCAGCATAGAGATGTTAATTATTGAAGATCAGGCACACACAGGAAATGTACTACATAGAACGTTTCAGCGAAAAATGCATTAACATCTCTACGCGGACAGCAAGAAATCAGGCGAGGCCAGGCCGCCTCAGTAGCTAGAGAATTCGTAAGGTATGCCAGAGACCCAGGTTTGAGTCCTGGTCGAGCCTGCATTTATCGCTGAAAATTTCTACGTAGTACATCTCCTGTGTGTGCCTAATCTTCAATTATAATACCAACTCTTAACAATTTGTGGGATCATATGTTGGTGTTTGACTGGTCGTAAAACAGTTGCTTTGTGAGGTACAGCAGAAGCAGGGGATTTTTCTTGGAAAACCTCTTTCACATGAGTCTAAGAATGAGTAGTAAAATACTCTTCAGCAATGCACACGCGCTACTCCAAAGAATACGCCATGCTGAATCAATTAAAAGAACAGGCATAGTGGCGTCGAAAGTGAGCGAAGAGAATTCAGTGTAACCAGAGGCAGACTAGGATTCTCTCAACAGTCCAATTTCGGCACAAAATCTTGGTTTATGATTTTTCACGTACAGCCAATACTTACGCACATGTGGCGTGCGTCTGTTGACAATATTTCGACCTGCTAGCATTGCCATATATGTCCCAAAAATTGTACTTTTTCACTCAACCCATAAAATCGCCAATAAAAAATCCATCAAATGTTGCGCATGACCAATATTGGTCGCAAATGACAGATTGACATGGCATCAGTCATCAGACATCTAATTATGACCCTTCGATAATTTCTTACGTATTTTTCTAATTCAAAAGTGCATTTCTGGAAAAATTTTAACGCTGCCTTCCGCCAGTTATTAATTTATCTAAATTTTCTGTATGGAGAAAACTGATAATTTTAAGCATTGAAAAATATCTCAATGGGTGAGACTTTATAATGCAGAAAAACCGGTGTAAATATCTCTTACTGGTTTCATGATATACATTTTCAAAGTTTGGGTTGTGTAATTTTGAAACACTCTGTATAAGAAGCTGAGAATCACGGTATTCAAAACATCGCTACGTCATTCGGGAAAACAGGAAATGGAGTGTTGGGGGTCAAAAAGTAAGAAATTATTACTGACTCTCTGGAATGTTCACAAGGTTGACTAAAAAGAAAAAGAATACCAACTTACGCTGTACTGCAATTTGAACTTAGAATCATCAAAATTTCGTACGTATTACAGCATAAGATCACAGTCGCCAGGTTGAAATTTTTAGTCACCATGGCGACCTTGCGACCGCGATGCTTATAGTTTATATTTCGTAACTCATGGAGACGACTTGTATTCAAAGGGGTCCTGAGTTTGATCCACGTTAGAAGTACAATGCACACTGGTTCAGTATCCATTTTAAACTATACGGGTGGTCCATTCCCTATTAGCCTGTCTGGCTATAAAGTGGACTGAGAATAAAGTTCGACAAACTTTCGAGACTACAAAGAGACAAGAACTAGACAAATCGACATGAGAACAAGACTGACATTTGCTACTCGAGATGGGAGTGGGACAAACACCTCAGTAACTCAAGAGAAGATTATAGACTGTCAAGTCTTGACTCATTTCGATGTCATTTCTAGTTGAAATTCAGCAACGTTGTTTTTATACATCAAAATGAATACACACACACTCACACACACACACAGACTCACACACTATATTTCAAAAGTAAAGAATTATGAAAATTGTCTATTAATGAACCACATGTGCTGTTCTCAGTGATCCTCGCCCCCCCCACATAATATGTATGGGGAGGGGTATTCCATTTCAAAGTGCCCCAGAATCTCTATTTTTAGAATTAAATTAAATGCTGTAACCGTATTCTATCTTGTGACTCAACAATCAACAGTTAATAAAACATTAAAATATACACAAAAAACGTAACGTTTCCATCCGCTAACAGGGTCTTCTTCAGACGAAGATTCACAATAAATTCTATTGTGAATCTTCGTCTGAAGAAGACCCTGATAGAGGGTGGAAATGTTACAATAAATAAACAAGGCTAAACATTTTTACAATCTAAATTTGTTATTTGGATAAGAAAATCAAGTACACAATGATAAGGCATTTAGATATTGTTAAATTATTTTAACTTCTTTTATTTTCTTACGGTTTGTATTGTGTCCCACCCATGACAGCAAGAGAAATATTACTGTCAGTATTTAGTTGCATAATTCATTGTAGCGAAACTGTGAGAAGAATGTTGCTTAATTCTCTGTAGAAATGTCAAAAATGTAGTATCTGTATCCCACCCGTGACAATGGAATATATAAGAATCCTCAAGATAAAATAAACCTTCCCTGCGCCACTATCAGCATTAATGAATATTTTGGTCATATTAATTGATTTGAATGCAAGAAAATATCAGTAAAACGTTCAATTTTAAAGTGCCAGCCCATTCTCACTTTTCAGCTGGTACAAGTCAATGGTACTTAAGACTTTAGAATTATGGAAGATAGCTAGTAGATCCTACCAAGGCCGCACACTTTAGGAATAAAGCAGATAAATAATCTATTAGATATTGTCTGAGAAATGGGCTACGATTTTGTAAAATAATGCGCGTCAAAGAAGTAACATACTCTGTGTGATTACGAGACTTCAAGGTTTATTTCTGTATCGACACAGTATGTCCATCTGTCGTTAACTTTAAAAAAAATCCAATGGCTGACACTGGAGTTTCATAGACAATATAGCCTCAATGCACGTTAGTCTCTCTTTTGACAAATACTTCCTTGCCTTTCTTTATTTTGGGAAACCGAGATGAAAAAGAATGCAAGAGAAACACTTCCAGGAACTTGTCGCTGTCAGCACGTAACGCCGTGAGAAAAGATCCGCAGAGATGTAAATATTGGTCAAAAACATATCCAGGGACGACTAAACAAAGAACATAAACATAGTTAACGTCTTGAGATAACAGAGACACGTGTTTGCTCACAAGAGGAAAAGATCATTAAGAAATTATCAATAACTCGTTCCCCTGTTTGACAAGCGCTCATTGTGTGAACGTGTTTTGACTGGCATTTCCTTCGCAGTCAAATTCTGGTATTCAATAAAGTTGAATTCAGTATTTCATTCCCTGGTCACAGAGTTTCCGGCGGCCATAATTTTATGTTAGACATTAGTTTAGCAACTGGAAAGAAGCATCTGGTCAGAGCAAGTTGAAATGCGCGCCGTTTATTTTTACCTTTTTTCATTCTTAGATTCGCATACCTAGATTAAATGGAACTTGTGCAGTATTTTCACTGTACTTTTAATATTCCGCTAATTCATACATATTTCAGGCGAGATAATTTAAATTAATTGAAATCATACATTTTTGCACATGGTTTCCTTAGTCTTCCAAATTTTATGAACAGTGGCGTCACCCAACGTTGGCATGGTTTATTGTAACCAGTGTAAGTGTGCTAACTGGAATTTTCACACGTGGGTAAATAAAATTCAGAGTAAATAAGTGAAGCATTTTTCTACACTCAGCGAATCCTGAGACAGTTGCAAGCTTACGAGACAGGTTAGGAAAACTCCCCATTGCCTCATCTCCTCCTGCGGCCGCTAGGTGCCTGAACTTGCTTAATATCACGCCATTTGACCTCGTACCGCGTTAACATGGCCTTATGACTAAGACGTATGATTCATTATTGAGAAATTTCTTCCTCACAATCGAACTTACAAATTACCATCTCTTTTTTTGACATACAACAACACGAATTGTTGGCAGTAGAGTTTCTCTATCTGCTTATAAGAAACAAGATTATTTGTAAAATCTTAAGATCATCGACTATACGGCCCATATATTTTTGGCGCCTCCTGGTGGAAATTCATAACTAAATAGTGAAACGAGCACCAATTCACATCGCTACAAACATTACTGAGACATTTAATTAGCTCTCAGATATTAGTTTAGTGATCGAGAACGAAGCAGAAAAAAATATTTCCACTGACGGAATTTACGCTTTCCGCATATCAGTTTTTCTATTTTATGTACAGATGGCAACACAGAACCAGATTATTTGCATTGTTCCGAATAGTAATCGTTCCGAAGGATGATTCATGCACGTTAGACACAGGTATTGTGCAATGAAAGAGTCTAAAAGAATACTGATAATTCGTCCATAATAATAGAATAATAGTTCTATTTGATCAAATGAAGACTTTGAATCCTATGAGCTTATATGAGAAAATAAATAAGTAGGTGATTTACTTTAGATGACGCCATTCAATTAGGTTATGAGTTTATTGCATAGCGACTGCATTTCATACATCTCAATCTTATAGATCTCGATGGCGGAGTGGTTATCTGCGTGCTACGATGCCATGTGTCCCGTTCGAATCCCGGCCTAGAGCCTAGACATGGCTATTCTCTAAAGGGTGTTGTTTGTGCAACCCTTAATTTTCTTCCGCACCCCCTTCTCAAAACTGATCTTCAACATAATTAAATGTTAAGTGGATTATTTTTTAAGTAAGGTCCGTTTTGCAATAATACATACATGCATAATTTACATACACTTCTCTATTTTTCTACATAATTTCCTTGCCAGTTTAAACATTTATCGTAACGAACTATGAGTTTTTGGATACCCTCCTCATACAACTCTACCGCCTGTGATGATAGCCAGTTAGTGTCAAGGCGCAAGGTCTGTTTGTGAATACTGTTTGAAATTGCGCGTGCGCGTGGGAATGAGTTCGCGCGCAGGCTCCCGGCATTCGTTGAGCAGCATCCGACGCCATTTGCATTCACGGCGTCAGTCTGTACGCTTCGTTAAAATGTTTTAAGAAAATCAAGCGCCCCGCCAACTGTGAAATACGGTCAGTCATCCGATTCTTAACAGCAAGAAACATGAAACCTGCGGATATTCATCGCCAGATATGTGAAATTTACGGTGACAATGCAATGAGTGACAGTAAAGTGCGAAAAATGGTGAGATTGTTCAAGGAAGGTCGGGAAAACGTCCATGACGAATCGCACGCTGGTTGGCCATCTGTAATAACTGACGAGTTTGTGCAGGCAGTTGACACACGCAGACAGGAGATTCACAATTTCCAAGTTGTCATCGGAATTCCCACAAATTTCAAGGTCAGTTTTGTTTAACATTGTGTCTGAGAACTTACAGTTCAAGAAATTGTGCTGTCGATGGGTTCATAAACTACTGAGTGAGGAACGCAAAAAGAAAAGATTGGTAAGTGCTTTAACAATTTTGACCCTCTACAAAGAGGAAGGTGATGCGTGTTTGAATCATATCGCCACAGGAGATGAGACATGGGTGTCCCACGTGACTTCTGAGTCAAAACAACTATTGATGGAGTGGCGACATACATCATCGCGGTCAAAGTGAAAGCAAAACAGGCACTTTCAAAGAGCAAGATCATGACAACTGTGTTTTGGGACAGGCAGGGTGTTTTGTTAGTGGACGTTTTGCCGCAAGGAATAACAATTAACTCAACTTCCTACTGAAAGACCCTAAGAAAACTTCGTCGAGAAATCTAGAACAAACGGCGTGGAATGCTGTCAGCCGGCGTCGTACTGATTCATGACAATGCAAGACCACATGCTGCGGTTCACACTCAAGATCGAATCTTTTGGCTGGGATGTATTCGATCATCCGCCATACAGTCCAGACCTTGCGCCTAGCGACTACCACCTTTTCCGCCATCTGAATACCTTCCTATGCGGCAAGCGTTTAGACACTGATGAAGAAGTGAAAACGACCATGAGTAACTGGCTATCATCACAGGCGGCAGGGTTCTATGAGGAGGGTATCCAAAATCTCTTAGTTCGTTACGATAAATGTTAAAACCGGCAAGGAAATTATGTAGAAAAATAGAGAAGTGTATGTACATTCAGAAAATAAATGTTTTTTTTAAAATACTTTTACTTACTTCGTTTTTATTGCAAAATAGTGCGCTCGGAGCTCTAATAAGATGTACTGCACTTAATAAAAGAACGGCGTAGGGACCTCTGCGTGATAAACTGCCGGGGGGGGGGAGTTAGCGCTATGGTAAATAGTGCGCTCGTAGAGTAAAGTCTTGAGAAGTGCGATTCCCTGTGTTATGGGGCAAAAGGCAAACGGGATCAGTTGATAATGGATTTGTTATGGAAAGATGTATATGCGCCGAAGGGTAGAAGTGTAAATAAATGTTGTACATAAAAAGATATAAACTCAGTGAAACGTTACTCTTTACAACACACTGCAACAAAATTTTCGTTTCTTTCAGCAGATCATCGGGTTGTGCCCGAGAAATTATTAAACGCGAGTTGTATCGAGATGGTTGTTTTCGTCATTGTTGTTTATCCACACTTTTATGTTAGGAAAGCAGCCTGATAATTACATGAAACTAACTACATGATTTCGTACTTTTGTAAGCGTTATTTTATTTCAAGTTGCATGGCGATTTCCTTTTTTACCCAAAGCATACAAATTGAACACTCATCGGTAGTCTCTGATATCTATGAATCATGAAAATGTACAAAGAGACACATAACTAATTATATCAATAAAATGTAGATATTTATGGAAATAATATAAGGTAAATCTAGTTTCTATTTATATAGGGGCTCACACCTGAACTTGTCACCAACGCCAAATAATGTTTAAATTATTTTCAATTCTATGATTTATATAACCACAGCAACAATACTAAAGCTGAAATATAAGCCATAGGAAGGATATGGAAAAAACTAACTCCCCCCCCACCCCGGAGAAAAATCCTGCTGGCGCCTTTGCATGCATGTTTGATGTTTTCTATATTTTCAACATCGCGCCCCCTGAATTTCACTCCGCACCCCCTCAGCAACCCTAGATGATAACGTAACGAAGCGTAAAGCCTGTACATTTTCTAGAAGCTTCAAAACTACCAATGGTCGTTCACTTACGTATTTTCTACCAGCCAGTTGCTCTTTTAGGTATGCTAAAAATGCATAGTCAAGTGTAAACAGACTTCCTGGAGTATTAGTTCAGCTCACAGGTAAACAGGAGTTTCTATGCTAAGGCATTAGGAAGTGGCAACTTTGACAAATCTGCATGGAGGAAGTCTCCAATTGCAACAGGTAGAGAGGGGCAAAGTTGAAGGATCACTTTTGGATTCTGGCAGGATAGTCAACAGCTCTTCGATTTTGGCCTGCGAACAAAGTCAGTGTTACTGACTTTGCCTACCAACTAAGCTTTGAGAACAGGCTTACACTTCGTTCTATAACTTCATTTGAACTTGATCATCAGACTTCATCTAGACAGGTAATTAGCCTATCCTAACATGTAGATTTAGGTTCGAAAGTTTTAAAATCGAAGCGTTAACTGTTTGCAATTTCTAGTTGTTTATTTTATTACCTTTTTATTTTTTTAGTACCTCTAGCTCCTTACCATCGAGCTCACAATGAGCAGCTAGTGGCTCTATCATCAAGGATGAATGATGATTAGTGAGCTACATTCGCAATACGATCCCTTATACCTAAGGGTATGATACGATAAATCCCGGCGGCCCAGTGGCGGATTAAGATTCCTCGCCGCCCCTAGGCACAAACTTAATGTGCGCCCTTCTCAAAAGAAAAGTAGTAACTTATTTGCAGTATTTTTACAGGCTAATATAAAAATTAGTGAACATACTGAAATAAAAAACAAAGGATAAAAATCAATAACAAACAATTCATTTTCTGTATGTGCTATACCTAAAATTATGTAATGTATTGAGAAATTAAATTCACCACTCACCACTTTTCGTGTGATGCTAGAATATTTTAAATGTTTTTCCAGTCTGAAATGCCGTGAGTTGCGATGTTTGTCTTGCCCTTGAACAACCTGCATGATGCACAATAAACGGCACCAGTGCTGCACGAATATACCAAATAATTCCGCAAAATTGATTCTCCATTTACAAGTTTACTAAAAAAACGCTATTATTTAAAAATCTTGTCTTACCTCCTATGAGTCTTTGCGATTTAGAAAAATCGTTTTCAGCATTCTGATTAATTCCACGTCTTAGAAGAATGTCAATTGTAGACTCATTCAGAAACCACTCGGCAGGATCGTCACTAACGAAATTTGCACTCTCACTGTCACAATCAGGAACTCCTACGAACTGAGGGGACACTACCTCAGGTGCACTTTCTTCCTCCACTAAACCCACAATATTTTCGACATTTTGCGTTTCACAGAGTTCACTCGATGTAGTCGCTTCCACTTCAATTTTTGAACTGCTTTCGGAAATCACTTGTTCCTCTCACCTAAAAAACGTGTCCACTGTACCAAGCTTTTTCTGTAAGGTTGCTTCTCTTTCACGCTTTGCGTTTGCAAGTTTACGATAAGCCGCCCCACTTAACTTTGTTCGCTTCATGCTGCCTGCTGCATGAAAAAACAAAAAACAAAAAAACCCACCAAATCGCATACGCACCAGCAACAAACTGAATGCACCAGCCAGAGAATACAGTAAGACAAAAGCTAGTTGCTGTCCACACGATAGCTGCACTCACTCACTCACTCACTCACTCACTTATCAGCAGTGTTTATTTTTTTTTAAGACTGGTATTGTTACAGATGCAAGTTGCAAACAATCAGTCTTCTTTCCTGCCTGGCCATTAACAAAAGCTTAGTGTACGATCGAGGGGTATGTAAAACAAAGACAAACCAACAAAGGCTGGGCGGCTTGCATTGTCATTGTAAGCGATAAAAGCCACAGCACGGGTTAAAAACAAATTGATTGGCGCCCGAAGGAGGCAGAGCAGAGGAAACATTTCTTGATAACACATAAATCCGATACATCAAGGTTTCTTTCTTATGAAGCGAAAGTGTTACAAACCGTTGATTTGAAACATTGGTTTCATAGGTCTAAATTGTCACTGTGTACGTAAGACACTTTATATTATTCTTGATATTCTGGAAAAAAGATTTGCCGCCCCCAAGAGTTGCCGCCCCTAGGCACGTGCCTAGTTGGCCTATTTGGTAATCCGCCACTGGCGGCGCCTCTATTCGCCTTTATCGTCGGGATTATCCGAAAATGGCAGAAAAGCGAAGTAACATAAACCAAATCAAAATAAGAAATTCTAATTATACAGCTACACTAACATTTGGAGTTCTCCTCCAAGCGTCAGGTTAACCTTGCAGAAGGTTTTCGCATATGTAGATCCAAACGTGCGCGCAAAATATAGTTCCACTGAGACGGGTTATATTCCGACACAACTGCACACTTGAAGAAAACAGTTATTTAATTTGTAAAATACAGACAAAAAAATACATCCATTAGCAGGTGTGGACTTGATCGGTTGCAATCACTGTGCAGACGAACTTGGATCCGCAGATTCGCCAACTGGAGTTTGTATTGAGCTGAGGAATCCCTGAAGCCCAAGTGCGAGTCGAGGAAGACTGAATACGTTGCAGAGCGCGTGGAATCCGTGATACCAGTGTTGCACATCCCACTATTTTAACCCTATGTTTATTGTGATTAATAATCGTCCTATATAGCGGCGAGAATGGCTGAATGGAGGTCTCCTGTGCAGCGAGTGTTATTATTCATCCGAAGGGAAAAGCTCTTAAAATCAAGCAAGTTGTTTATAATGCATAATCCTCCTTACGGAAACAAGATCAAAGTAAAACAGGGCGTGAGGTGATTTGCCGTCAATGTGCGCACGAACTGTATCCCGGGTGTTGAATGATTTGCGGTTTGAGTTTAGGAAGGGGAAACGATTGTTTGCTGTTTGACGACAAAAGAATGTCCGCGGTATTAAAAGATAACCCCTTGAGAAGAAACATGTTTATTATTTGGACCAGACGTGCTTTAACCCTCCAGTACTCGCGCGGGTGACCATTGTCACCCAGCCAATTTGTTTTTGTTACCGCCAAGCAGTGTGATGGAAGGGAGTGATAGGGGCTTCAGTACCTTCCTCCTACATTTCCAGCTACCTGACTAGTGTGAGTTTGTATGTTGTAGTGAGGAGTGGCCCGTGTTATCGTATCAATCCATAAGATTGTATGTTTATTTTATTAAGTCTCTCTGAACGCTTCATGTTGACCAGGGCATTCACTTGTTTTTCTCAGCTGTCTCAAGCCTCTTAGGCATGTTTACAATGCATTGTGTTGTGCCATGCAAACCTCCTGAGCATTCAAGAACAGGTAACACTTCTGGTTTTAGAGTCAGCGGTTTGCATGGTAGCAATTATGATAATCACACGATTCGGCGATTCGGCATCGAGGAAGAGCTCGATGGCCAGGGGATGTAGAGGTGAGACAAGCTGGGAGGTGACTGGACTTTGGGCATTGAGTTGGTAGAGAGAGGTGGTCAGCAAGGCAGTAGGTGAGGAGTAGAACAACGCTCTGGTCGACAAATAGGAGAGAAGCTTACAGAGGACTTCGCTATTTTCATTCAGCTAAAGACTTCAGATAGACAGGTAATTATCCTACACCCAGCCATGATACAGGTTCAACGGTTCGCAAAACCCAACGAGTGACCATTGTCTTTTCAGTAGTTTAATTCCTTTGTGTAATTTGTACCTTTCGCATGCCAAGCGATAACTCGTCATGCTAATGACGAGTGGTCTCATCAAGAGGATGAATGATGAGTAGTTTACATCACCCCATCTATTAACTGGTTCAGATCCCTTCATTCTATAGAATGACACGTTATTGCGCTTGAAAGTCAGTTGTGTGACACTTGCCCCCCGCGCGATTAACGGCGTTATGAATGCACCGAAGCGCCCACGACCCTGTAATAACTCTCTTATTTTGGACGTATTGCTTGGTGAGAGTTCCGATGAGGATTATGTTGTGGAGAATGATAGTGACGTTGGTGGAGATGACCATTTAGATGTCCAGGACGATCTCTTTGACACAGAAGAAGCAGATGAGCCACAAACGGACCAAGTGAAAAATGCCGAAAATAACCTGCCGATAAATGCGGAAGAAGACTCCAGTGATGAAGAGGACATCCCATTTGCAAATTTATACATTTTAAGAGACCAGTTTAAGACTGTAATGAAGTGGAAGAACTATCCTCTCAGCCCAGAAATGTACGAACCATAGCTGACAACATTATTTTGCGGCTGCCAGGACCAACTAGACAGGGTAGGGAAGCACGCAGTGCACTTGATTGCTCTGTACTTTTTAACGTTATTGGAACTATAGTTACATCAACCAACATTTATATTCACCATATAAAGGAGCATTTTAGCCGAGAGCGAGACGCCAAACACACGAATGTTGTTGAAATTCGTGCTTTCATAGGCATTTTGCTACTAATTGGCCGTTTTGGCAGTAAATGGAAAAAACTAAGCAATGTGGGACAACTCTGCAGGGACTGGTGTGGAAGTCTGTTATCTTGTTAGTGAGAATAGATTTCATTTCCTCATGCGATGTCTTCGTTTTGATGACATCGGAGATCGTCAGCAGCGAAGAGAAATTGATCGGCTTGCCCCTATCAGAGAAGTCCTAGAACTTGTAGGGCAAAACTTGTGGTCAACGCCTCAATCATTTACAAGTTCAACAAAGCTGCAGCTAAACCACCTGCAAGACGAGAATTCCTGAAATGTTTGGCGTTGGAACTCATAAAACCTCTGATTGAGAGTCTCATCCAGCTTCCTTTCATCCCTGCACATCTGAATAGATGAGGAAAGGCCCTTCTTGTAATCGAAGAAACTCCTCAGCCTGAGCGCAGACAACAAGGAAAACAGTAGAGGTCGCTCCTATCTGTGTGGGAGGGTAAGAGACAAATCAACCAGAAAACATTGTGAAAAATGTGGACGTCATATCTGTAGTGATCATTCATCAATTCTTTGTCATTGAAATTTTCAACCTACAATATGCATAAAAAATTATTAAGATAACAAACATTGTTGTGACTATACTCTTTCTATATGTAAAATGCAGGATACGCTTTAGCGATTCATTTTACCCTGTAATAAAGGCCAAATTATGTTAATATATATGTTTATGGATTCTTAATAGAGTAGTATTTCAGATGAGCAAGGAGTTTTACAATGTTACCCTACATTAAAAAAAGTTACGGTAGCCTAAAGTTTAAGATATTTTTTCCATGCAAAATTTTGTTAAAGAACGATTTGGTATTTTTTTCTTTACAGCACCTGTTTCATACAAAAATAATTCAAAAAATATTTTAAGTGTCCCTAGAATAGATTGTAAATATAACAAAACAAAAAAATCCACCATACTATAATTAGTCTCTTCGAAATAAATAAAATAAATTATGGGTGACAACTGTCACCCGCGCGAGTATCCGTGTTACGGGATGCCGCGCGAGTACTCGAGGGTTAACTCGGTGAGGGGAGGGGCGGGGGCGTACGTACATGGATTTTTTTTATATACCACCGTGCAAAACCGCCGCCAGGGCTGAAGAAACCGACGAGAAAGGGAGAGGGGAAGGGGAAGGGGGAGGCTTAATGTTTCACCCACTGGCAGCAATGAAGTCTTTGTTGAACGCGCATATTTACTGTTCCGTGCAAAGAAAGGGAAGGATGATTAGCAAGAAATGGACAGGACAAGATTTGAATCCTGGTTTAGTGAAGTGATTCATAAATTGAATCCAGAGTAATAGCAGCAGACAATGCACGTGATTTTATATATCACCAATTATGTGTATTTCACACACATAATTTCATTTTAGCCACAATAATATGTGTTAATTATTGCATTAACACAATAAAATCAAATTTAAGCAATGTTTTTTTTAGGGAACTACACTCTTTTGGGGGAAAATGTGACTTGTTTGCCCCCCTGGAAAAAAATACCTTCCTTGCACCTCCCTGGAAAAAAATCCTGCGGACGTCCATGCACATGCTCTCATGTTTCGAAGATATTTCGCATTTATATTAAGTAATGACACATTTTTTAAATAATTTATGCGCCGAAAGTACTTCTAAAATGTTATGTTTCAGGAGACAAAAAGAAGCAAAAATACATTCTGCTTGACATGCATGCGGGTTTTGATGTGTTGTGCGGTTGGCAATACTGTGGATTTTCTCAGTGTCTACGACGTAAGCAGCTCGGCGGTTGAGGCAAGACTGGCACGGAACATTCTGAGCTCAGTTCTCGCGCGGATTGATACATAAAACCTGCTGCAAACTTAGCCTGACGCGCGGCTTAGCTTGTTGACCTATGTTGCAATGTTTATCACCTGCATCGACCGACCTCACAGTCAAACTCCGCCGAAAGCTACCCAACGTTACTCCGTTCGTCACACTGGGATATATTGATTCATCTCTTCTACAAGTCAGCACCATTTCTCTAATCCAGTCCTTATCAGTCGCGCTATATAGATGGCGGTTCATCAGGTTTTGTTATGTCAGCATTATAATCATGAAACGGATTTATACGGTAAATACAAATTTATGTATGAAGCTGAAATCAGTTATATTTTGTATTATCTTGGCGCGTCATCGCATATAGACTCGAAAAATTCAGTTTTTATTTTCCATATTTTTAATAAATTTCCTTATGTCACGCATGGTAGTTAGAACAACTTTCTTCTGTTTGGCGATATCACCAAGCATGGACAGGTGTAAGGAGAGCCTATCGGCATCCAAATCTTGTCGAAAGAATTCTCGCGTTTGCTCAAAGTTTGTTGTGCAACTGTTCACAGCTGAGATGCATTCTTTCTCTACGGCTGTTACTTTTTGTAGTCCTGTAGATTCATATCTTTGTTTAACACATGATTTTACTGTGTCACACACGTCAGTGTATATTGATTTATAATACTCTTTTGGAGTGGAGAACTTGTGAGGTTTGGCAGCATCAGGATTTTCAAGTCTCTTAGGAACGTGACGTTGCCGGGGCAATTCTGGATCATCAACGTGGCTGGGTTTGCCCTCTGTGCATTTCTGCCAGAACTGCTCAAAACACATTCGCTTTTCTTGAAAGATGTCAGTCAAGTATTTTAGTTTTGATTCCACTTCTGTAGCACCAATCCGTGGAGACTGAATCTTACAGTTTATCTCTTCTATTGGACCCATCACATGGCAGTAGAGGGAGAGAAAGAAAAATGTCTTGAAGTGAAGCATTGTCTCCAGGTATCCAGCACATTTTGATGCTGCGTCAGTAGAATCTTCTTCAGAAAATTTCTCAAAAAAATTGAGAAGGTTTTCATAGTTCTTTAAGATCTGTTGGATACTGGAGGCTCTCAACGTCCACCGATGAGGGCAAAGTGGTCGCAGTCCAGTATGGCCAGTCTTCTCGTTCACATCAATAATATTCCTAAATATTTGCATTCTTTTAGGGGATTCCCTAACAGTCTTTAACAAGTCGTTGGCTAAATTCATTGTCTCTGATACAGGAAATGTGACGCAAGCTGTCCTCAACTGCCAAGTTCAAGCAATGAGCTGCACAATGTACAGTGTCTCTCAAAAGTTTTAGGACAACGACATTTTAAACTAGGCAACCCAATTTACTCAAGGCGTTGGTGGGTTGCATGTAGAGTTAGGCTCAATTTCAGGGTTGCCACATGCACAATAGATATTTATGAAATACGCGAAAGAAATAAATAGGTTTTCTAGTATGTCATCGCGATGAGTCTACAGAAAGGAAAAGAAGAAAGAGGAAACCAAAGGTGACAAAGGAGAGGAGAGAAAGAGAAAGCGAATGGAAAAGAGGAAAAATAGAGGAGAGAATAAATAGAGGATAGACGAGGAGAGGGGAAGGAGAAAGCGAAAGGACAAAAGGAAAATTGGAGGATAGGAAATAGAGGATAGACGAGGAGAGGAGAAAGCGAAAGGAGAAGAGGAAAAGTAGAGAAGAGAAGAATGGATAGGCGAGAAGAGGAGAAAGAGAAAGCGAGAGGAAAAGAGGAAAAATAGAAGAGAGAATAAATAGAGAATAGACGAGGAGAGGGGAAGGAGAAAGCGAAAGAGGAAAAGTAGAGGATAGGAAATAGAGGATAGACGAGGAGAGGAGAAAGAGAAAGGAGAAGAGGAAAAGTAGAGAAGAGAAGAAAGGATAGACGAGGTGAGGAGAAAGAGAAAGCGAAAGAAAAAGAGGAAAAGTACAGGAGAGAATAAATAGAGGATAGACGAGGAGAGGGGAAAGAGAAAGCGAAAGGACAAAAGGAAAATTAGAGGATAGGAAATAGAGGATAGACGAGGAGAGGAGAAAGCGAAAGGAGAAGAGGAAAAGTAGAGAAGAGAAGAATGGATAGGCGAGAAGAGGAGAAAGAGAAAGCGAAAGCAGAATAAAAATATAGAGAAGAGATGAAAGAGAGAAGACGAGGAGAGGAGAAAGAGAAAGCGAAAGGAGAAGAGGGTACAGGAGAGAATGAATAGAGGATAGACGAGGAGAGGAGAAAGTGAAAGCGAAAGGAAAAGAGGAAATATAGAGAAGAGATGAAAGAGAGTATAGACGAGGAGAGGAGAAAGAGAAAGCGAAAGGAGAAGAGGAAAAATAAAGGAGAGAAGAAAGAGAGGTTAGACGAGGAAAGGAGAAGAGGAAAAATAGAATAGAGAAGAAAGAGAGGATAAACGAGGAGAGGGGAAAGAGAAAGCGAAAGGAAAAGAGGAAAAATAGAGGAGAGAAGAAATAGAGGATAGACGAGGAGAGGAGAAAGCGAAAGGAGAAGAGGAAAAGTAGAGAAGAGAAGAATGGATAGACGAGAAGAGGAGAAAGAGAAAGCGAAAGGAGAATAAAAATATAGAGAAGAGATGAAAGAGAGAAGACGAGGAGAGGAGAAAGAGAAAGCGAAAGGAGAAGAGGGTACAGGAGAGAATGAATAGAGGATAGACGAGGAGAGGAGAAAGTGAAAGCGAAAGGAAAAGAGGAAATATAGAGAAGAGATGAAAGAGAGTATAGACGAGGAGAGGAGAAAGAGAAAGCGAAAGGAGAAGAGGAAAAATAAAGGAGAGAAGAAAGAGAGGTTAGACGAGGAAAGGAGAAGAGGAAAAATAGAATAGAGAAGAAAGAGAGGATAAACGAGGAGAGGGGAAAGAGAAAGCGAAAGGAGAAGAGGAAAATTACAGGAGAGAAAAAATAGAGGATAGACGAGGAGAGGAGAAAGAGAAAGGAGAAGAGGAAAAGTAGAGAAGAGAAGAAACGATAGACGAGGAGAGGAGAAAGAGAAAGCGAGAGGAGAAGAGGAAAAGTACAGGAGAGAATAAATAGAAGATAGACGAGGAGAGCAGAAAGTGAAAGCGAAAGGAAAAGAGGAAATAGAGAAGAGATGAAAGAGAGTATAGACGAGGAGAGGAGAAAGAGAAAGCGAAAGAAAGAGAGGAAAAGTACAGGAGAGAATAAATAGAGGATAGACGAGGAGAGGGGAAAGAGAAAGCGAAAGGACAAAAGGAAAAGTAGAGGATAGGAAATAGAGGATAAACGAGGAGAGGAGAAAGTGAAAGCGAAAGGAAAAGAGGAAATATAGAGAAGAGATGAAAGAGAGTATAGACGAGGAGAGGAGAAAGAGAAAGTGAAAGGAGAAGAGGAAAAATAAAGGAGAGAAGAAAGAGAGGTTAGACGAGGAAAGGAGAAAGAGAAAGGGAAAGGAGAAGAGGAAAAATAGAATAGAGAAGAAAGAGAGAGGATAAACGAGGAGAGGGGAAAGAGAAAGCGAAAGGAAAAGAGGAAAAATAGAGGAGAGAAGAAATAGAGGATAGACGAGGAGAGGAGAAAGCGAAAGGAGAAGAGGAAAAGTAGAGAAGAGAAGAATGGATAGACGAGAAGAGGAGAAAGAGAAAGCGAAAGGAGAATAAAAATATAGAGAAGAGATGAAAGAGAGAAGACGAGGAGAGGAGAAAGAGAAAGCGAAAGGAGAAGAGGGTACAGGAGAGAATGAATAGAGGATAGACGAGGAGAGGAGAAAGTGAAAGCGAAAGGAAAAGAGGAAATATAGAGAAGAGATGAAAGAGAGTATAGACGAGGAGAGGAGAAAGAGAAAGCGAAAGGAGAAGAGGAAAAATAAAGGAGAGAAGAAAGAGAGGTTAGACGAGGAAAGGAGAAGAAAAATAGAATAGAGAAGAAAGAGAGGATAAACGAGGAGAGGGGAAAGAGAAAGCGAAAGGAAAAGAGGAAAAATAAAGGAGAGAAGAAAGAGAGGATAGACGAGGAGAGGAGAAAAAGAAAGTGAAAGGAGAAGAGGAAAAGTAGAGAAGAGAAGAAAGGATAGACGAGGAGAGGAGAAGTAGTGAGAAGAAAGGAAAGAGATTCGAGGAGAAATGAGGAAAATGGAGCAAAGAAGAGAAGAGAGGAGGAAAACAAGATGACAGGACGGGAGGAGACGAGAAGGGGGAGTGGGGAATAGAGTAAGAGAGAGAAAAAGGGAATAATGAAGAGAAGAGGAGAAGAGTGCAGTGAAGTCGGAAATCAAGTACAGGAAAAGTGATGAGGACTGGAGAAGAGTGATATGAAGACAAGGGGCGAGAATAGGAGGGGAGGCGATATGAGATGGAAGCAGAGGAGAAAGAGGGGTGAGAATGAGAAGGAGAGGAGGAGAAATGAAGAGACTGGAGACGAGAGGAGAGAAGAGGTAGTTGCAGAAAATATGGTCTCAGTGTCAAGAATTGATGCATTGATCAAATTATCCACATTAAGATTTTACCTGCGATTATACCATTAAAAACATGAATGTAATTTTCGTATTTATAAGAATTATCCAATTTTTCTTCACTTCTCAGTTCGTTGGAATAGAGATTTAGATTTTGTTCTTTAATGTTTCATCGTTAACTCCAAACACAATCATTCCGTTTCACACAATGGGATATGTCTAAAACTTACGAAAATTTTCTGCCACCGTAGGGGTTTGAACCTACGACTATCAGGTTAACAATCCTGAACGCTAACCAATACCCTACAAGCTATCGGTTCTATCTGTCATGCTTAAAAGGCATAGAAGGAACTGACCAATGTGAAGTGTAGATGCAACTCACCTTCTGCATGCATTATGTAAAGAACGCACACATACTTGATTCTCAGGAAGAAAACAAGGGTACTTGTAGTACGAATCGACGTAAACATTTAATGTAAATTTGCACATGATGAAAACTAATCTTTGATATATGTGCAAGTAGTCTTGCAGTTCACTCGAGTGTCATGATATTCCACTGTGCATTTCGCTCTGTCCGAGATCGGGTATGCAAGAAATAGTAAGAAAATATATTGAAGGATACAGTATTACCACGATCTATGAAGCAAAGTCTTGACATAAATCGTGAGGTATATTGGTGATGAGGATAGGTATGTCACTTTCGTCATCATCCAACGTTACTTTTTATTGGAAGGAAAAAAATATATTTCTGCATTGAAAAATACACACAAAAAATACACACAGTGTTTCGAATCCATTTCAAATTGTAGGTGCAATCCAAATTAACCTATTTGTGCATCACGTGGACTTCAAAACAAATTAACAGAAAGGTAGGCTTTTTACTCTCAGCTCACTAAAATCTTCCTCCTAGAAAATCTTGTGTAGTAAGACTAATAAAAACACCTCTCATATTTATAATAATAACGAGTAAACAGATGCATAGTCGTTAATCAGTAGAACAATTCCACCTCATATTTACATACGTAACATCTGGTGTCGTGACACATGATGCCACGTTGCACGCATTACAATTGAGCAAAGTCAGGCGAACCTTATCAGTTAATGTGGATCTGGCAAGTTACTTTAACCGGTTTTGTGCCATATTCTCTTTTACCTCGAACTGGCGAGATGCAAGACTAGGTACGACGGAAACAATATATTTTGTATTTCGAACTACAATATTTCCCAAATGGAAATGCAAAGAAATGCACAATGGTTAGTTTGTTGGCTTCCATAGTTGATTATTTAATGTCGCTTTTCTACTTGCTCAGGCTAATCGCGACAATGAGAATGAATGATTTTTAGATGAAAGAAACGATGAAATACAGGAGTCGAAATACAGGATTCCAGAATCTTTGGCAGCGAGACGCGTACGAGTTGGTTAAATGTTCTTTGTCTTATTTTGGTTCAGAACCAAGTAGTGACATTTTCATGTAATCTTTAGTATTAACTAAATACAATCAAGAGAAACAATGACTTTATTTTTCAGTGTTATAGCACTGATTGTAATCGGGACTCAACTTTCACGCTGAAAAGTGAAGTGAATTTGTTATACATTTTATTAGTATGCATTTTATTTTAATTAGATGCAATTAGTGTGATAATCTCATCAATCACATAACTTAGGATTTGATATGAAAATTCAAATTTTAACGTTAGCCTTTTCACCTCAATATTACAATACAATTTGCAATAAAGAAGGAAAAAACAGCCGATAAAGGGGCTCGAACACAAGACCTCTCGTATTCAAGCCAACAACTTGAACCACTACTCCACGGCTCTCCGCACCACGCGTTACAGCATACCTTACCTCATTCTGAGAAAAAGTTGGACATTCTCGCTTAACTCGGTAGTTATGGAATTAATATTTCATTCGGAGCTTTTTCTTGAAATGTATGATATTTCCTTGTGATATATTCCTATTCGTATCTCTTTACATGTCAATAAGCTTGTTCTTTTGAAAACGCTGATGCTTGTGGCCACGGGTTCTCTGATAAGAACTGGACGTTTCAATACTGGCCTTCTAGCATGAGACCTGCGTCTGCATTTTTATTCTATAACAGAAACAGCTTTTTTAACTTGAAAACAGATCATGATCACATGTAAAACATCCACACTCATACGTACTATTTATGCCAAAATACCAAATAACATCATTTTTAACATTATACGATACGGCTTATCACAATTTATATGTAATAATTATATATAAAACGGTACTTGAAATAGATCATTCATGCATACGAACAGCATACCTTGGTATTAAATGTCTCCCTCAACACCCCCAACCAGAATGCACGTTTCTTGCCGTTTACATTCCTTTTTTTTTTAAATCTGGTAACATCATTGTAAAGTATGCACAATACTTTTCACGAAAACTATTGCTTTCCTTCACCCCTCCCCATTCAAAGTTACAACATCAGTTTAGTGCGATTTTTTGGTTTCTGGTGATGAAAATGTTTCAAACCAGAATAATAGAGCTTCTGGCTGTGAGTGTCGAGCGGTGGATTTCTTTCTAACGAAATCAAGGGCGCGAGTTCGAGTCCTGCGTCGTACACATACATTTTTTTTTTAATGTCAAATCACATGCTTGCGGGTTTCGTTGGCGTAATATGCGTAGGATTCAAGATACGTTGCGTGCATGTGTGTTTCCATTCTGGTTGTGCTTTCAATTCTAGGTTTGAAAATTTATCAACCTATTTGTAAAATATGTTGGAAAGGATCTTGATTTCGCATTTTGTTTACTCATTTTGTCCATTTACTGTATATATGCGCACTTGCAAGAAAATGATCTGAAATTCATTAGAAATCAGTCCTTTGTGCAGTACGTATTTCGTTTGAATTTCTAAGTCATGTCTATTGGCTGTCAGAAGACATACGTGTATTTGTAGTCCCATTATGTGATTCTAATTATATTGCTACGGAACGAACTTTTGAAAAAAAGTAATAACCTAGCTTTCAAAGTGGATCGGAAAAACAGACTAATATTATTAACTGATATTACAATAATTATGTTGCACTAGAACGGTCACAAGATTCAGATCTAAAGTGTAATATGGTGCTCCTTCAGTTTAAGAAAATAATTTTTTGAAATATTGTAAATCACTTATTTACAAATTTCATCCAACAAAATCTTTTTTCAATGCGTTCATATTTCTTCATATTTTTTAGCAACAAACGAAAAAGTAAGATGAAATGTGTGTTTTGAGATTATTTTCAACTTCTAATGATCTCAGTGAAAACGGTATAAATAATTGAACCACAGTCTAGTTTTTCTTACAGCTGTGGTATAAAATGAAGGATTTTTTTTCAATTTTAAAAGATACTTAAAAACCTTAAAAAACAAATAATAAAATGTAACCTTTTCAATGCAGTATCATAAAATAAAATGACTCTTTCTCACTCCTTTCATTACTACTTCAAGATTGAAAATATATGTATGTTTCTTTGACGAAGATGCATACACGTGATATTTTGCTCTTATATGCTTCAGTAGTGTGTCCACCATCCTTCATTTTCAATGACTTCTTGGAGACGTCGTGGCATGGATTGAACAAGGTTTGCACACATTCGTGGTCTGTTTCTAATACCTTCCCACACTTCGAACACGTGCTGCAACAGTGCGGGCTTTGAACGTTCGTTTCGCACATCCCATTCGCGCACCATCGTTGCCCATAAATTTTCGATGGGATTCAGATCTGGCGATTTTGCAGGCCACTCTACAACAGATATTTCGGGATGGTCCTCCAGCCACATTGTCGTTCTTCGTGATTTATGCACACTGCTGTTGTCTTGCACTAGAGTTATTCTTGGCATCTCATTCGCAGGGTAGAGTGTTCTCACCGATGGTAGTAAGCAATCTTCCAAAATAGATATGTATTCTTCTGAATTCATCCTCGGAGAAACTTCCACCAACTCGCCAACTCCTGCCCTGGACATCCATCCCCAAACGCACACATTCAGACGTCCTTGCTGTCGATTTTGAGCCACATACGGTTCATTGTATCTTGCGTTGGGTGGTCGCCATACATACACGTTACTTCCGTCATTCGATGAAAAAACTTTTTCGTCGGTGAAGATAGTGACGTCCCAGAATTCCTGGTGATGGTTGACATATTGCCTGGCAAAGGTCAATCTTTGAACCCTATGCTGCTCCGTCATGGCGACCTGTAAAACAAAGATTTCAATTATACAAACGACAAAACACTCAAATAATTGTTAACTTCTACAGTTATAGCTTTACGTTCTTACAATATAATATAGATAGAAATTCTATGAGTATTCCTAAATTTTGTGGATAAATGATGTGAAATACCAAAGTCTACTAACTTACATAGGGGAGATGAATTCTATATTCTTAGATCATGAATCTCAAGCGTGATTAATGCTTGTTGTTATGTTTTTGAAGAAGCTGGTAATATAATTTACTATGATACATGTTTTCAATTAAACCTAGTGCATAATTCTGATGAAGCGCACTGCAAATAAATTGTCATTTTTTTTTTTTTAGTAGAAATTTGTTAGCTTATTCTCAGACTGTGGGACGGCATGGGTTCGAGTCCGCCTCGGTTCTGGGTTCTCGGCCTGTGTATACGGCCGCGGTGGCAACTCACCATCGTGATGAAATTGGGGAGCTACGAGTGAGTAGCGTAACCTGGTCTCGGAAATCTCCTATAACGGCTGGGGTTTCGACGTGCTGACCCCACGTCACCCCATTACCGGTTGAAGATCTCCACACCTCTAGGTAGGATTGTGGAAGGGAGACTGGCAGTCGGGAGATAGGCCAAGGCCCTTTCGAGGGCTGTCGAGCCATGGGTTATTATTATTATTAATTCTCTTATTACTTATGTCGAAGAAATTAAATTGATCAGAATATTAAAAGGGTAAAAATAAACAAAACAACAATGCATATTTCAGTCACGAGTGTAAGTGTGATTCTTATGTGCACGAAAAAGCTACTGTCCCATCGCAGTCTGCAAGAGGTTCTTCAAAGAATGTGTGTTACACTCTCAACGTGGGAGACGGTTTGTGGTTATAGGAAATATTTGGATAGAATATTACCTTTCAAAATTATAGGTACTATTCTGAACCAATTTGTTACGTTTGCTTCCGTTCAAGTACAAATTAGCAGTATTATTAAAATACATGCAAACTGCTACAACACATCTTAGAGTGCAGTTGATTTTGTAGTATCTATTGCCACTAATATAATGCTCTTAACGTCAAGCCGTTAATACATCTCTACATACCTTATTTGCGGCTCTTCTGAAGTGCCTGCCACCTCTGTGCAAACGTCTGCGGACGGTGTTCGTCGAACACTCTAATTGAAGGGTTCTCTGGATGGAAGCAGCCGACTGAAAGGGGTTTCGTTCGGTTGCTTGTAATATTTGATCGTTCTCCTCTGCGGAAGTGCATTGAGGTCTTCCAGATCTAGGCCTCGTCAGTAAACCTTCCTCGCCTTCCTCTTGAAATCGACGAATCCATATGTTGACTGTATTTCTGGACATTCCAAGATAGTCAGCAATTGCTGTAGGCGACATTCCAGCATGCCACATACCAATTATTCTTCCACGACGCAAGATTTTGATGCTCATAACGTATATGTATATCAGTTCATCTACAAATACACCTAACAGTATGACCTCATGCATACAACAACCCATGAAACAACGCTAGTCAGTATATTTTCGACAGAATGAATAAAGTCCAAATATAATTATGTTAGATAAGTGATCCAGATATTATAATGGAAACGACGTGAGGTATTTACGTCTCAAATGTTGCTGATAACGTCCTTCATAAGTTAGTTAGTATTTTGTACTAAAACTCCCGTTTCAACACGAGTACAGTACCAGTTACTCACCTTTCCTGTTGTGTAGTGGTTAAGATAACAATTATTCAACGAAAGTCCTATCAGCCTCCGTGGTGGGGTGCCTAGAACAGCGCGCTCTGACACCAGCGGTCCCGTGTTCGAACCCTGGTTTGTTTGCATTTTTTTTTTTTTTTTTTAGAAAATTGAAGACAAGACATTTTAGATAATACAAAGAAAATAAATGTAAAGTAGACAAACTTTTTTTTTGTAAACTTTCCATTCAAGGACAGTTTCTTTCTTAATCACTTCTGCTAAGACACATATGCCTATGTAGCTTTCTCGATAATTACAGAGAGTCCCAATAGACATTGATCAAAATTCCCTAATTATGCACAGATTCTAACCAAGAAAAAATATTTCGAGATTGTAAACACGATTTAAATTTTAACGGATCCTTTGTTCCTTATGGGTAACATTCTAAATGTGAGAGATCCACATACTCAGATGAAAACAATACACACGTATATGTTGATCTGTAACAATCAGAGCAAGTTTCCTGAGAATGAGAATTTCAGAAGGTGAAATGCTCTTACATAAGAAATGGAAGAACGTACTTTCAAGAATTTAGTAGTTCAAAATGGACAACATGCGAAATATGATTTACTACATATGTTCATTACTTGGAGAGTACGTGACCACATAAAGTAAGTAGCCCTTTCAAAATAACAAACAACATGTTGATGCAAAGAGAGAGACCAAAATGAAACATCGCATAATTCAAGTATAACTTCTGTATAAAACATTCATTTCAGTTAAGTGAAAATGTTGGAACGTTTTCGCATGGTGACAGAAAATATCATGATACTCGAGTGAACTGCAAGACTACTTGCACATATATCAAAGATTAGTTTTCATCATGTGCAAATTTACATTAAATGTTTACGTCGATTCGTACTACAAGTACCCTTGTTTTCTTCCTGAGAATCAAGTATGTGTGCGTTCTTTACATAATGCATGCAGAAGGTGAGTTGCATCTACACTTCACATTGGTCAGTTCCTTCTATGCCTTTTAAGCATGACAGATAGAACCGATAGCTTGTAGGGTATTGGTTAGCGTTCAGGATTGTTAACCTGATAGTCGTAGGTTCAAACCCCTACGGTGGCAGAAAATTTTCGTAAGTTTTAGACATATCCCATTGTGTGAAACGGAATGATTGTGTTTGGAGTTAACGATGAAACATTAAAGAACAAAATCTAAATCTCTATTCCAACGAACTGAGAAGTGAAGAAAAATTGGATAATTCTTATAAATACGAAAATTACATTCATGTTTTTAATGGTATAATCGCAGGTAAAATCTTAATGTGGATAATTTGATCAATGCATCAATTCTTGACACTGAGACCATATTTTCTGCAACTACCTCTTCTCTCCTCTCGTCTCCAGTCTCTTCATTTCTCCTCCTCTCCTTCTCATTCTCACCCCTCTTTCTCCTCTGCTTCCATCTCATATCGCCTCCCCTCCTATTCTCGCCCCTTGTCTTCATATCACTCTTCTCCAGTCCTCATCACTTTTCCTGTACTTGATTTCCGACTTCACTGCACTCTTCTCCTCTTCTCTTCATTATTCCCTTTTTCTCTCTCTTACTCTATTCCACACTCCCCCTTCTCGTCTCCTCCCGTCCTGTCATCTTGTTTTCCTCCTCTCTTCTTCTCTTTGCTCCATTTTCCTCATTTCTCCTCGAATCTCTTTCCTTTCTTCTCACTACTTCTCCTCTCCTCGTCTATCCTTTCTTCTCTTCTCTACTTTTCCTCTTCTCCTTTCACTTTCTCTTTCTCCTCTCCTCGTCTATCCTCTCTTTCTTCTCTCCTCTATTTTCCTCTTTTCCTTTCGCTTTCTCTTTCCCCTCTCCTCGTTTATCCTCTCTTTCTTCTCTATTCTATTTTTCTTCTCCTTTCCTCGTCTAACCTCTCTTTCTTCTCTCCTTTATTTTTCCTCTTCTCCTTTCGCTTTCTCTTTCTCCTCTCCTCGTCTATACTCTCTTTCATCTCTTCTCTATATTTCCTCTTTTCCTTTCGCTTTCACTTTCTCCTCTCCTCGTCTATCCTCTATTCATTCTCTCCTGTACCCTCTTCTCCTTTCGCTTTCTCTTTCTCCTCTCCTCGTCTTCTCTCTTTCATCTCTTCTCTATATTTTTATTCTCCTTTCGCTTTCTCTTTCTCCTCTTCTCGTCTATCCATTCTTCTCTTCTCTACTTTTCCTCTTCTCCTTTCGCTTTCTCCTCTCCTCGTCTATCCTCTATTTCTTCTCTCCTCTATTTTTCCTCTTTTCCTTTCGCTTTCTCTTTCCCCTCTCCTCGTTTATCCTCTCTCTTTCTTCTCTATTCTATTTTTCCTCTTCTCCTTTCCCTTTCTCTTTCTCCTTTCCTCGTCTAACCTCTCTTTCTTCTCTCCTTTATTTTTCCTCTTCTCCTTTCACTTTCTCTTTCTCCTCTCCTCGTCTATACTCTCTTTCATCTCTTCTCTATATTTCCTCTTTTCCTTTCGCTTTCACTTTCTCCTCTCCTCGTTTATCCTCTATTTCCTATCCTCTACTTTTCCTTTTGTCCTTTCGCTTTCTCTTTCCCCTCTCCTCGTCTATCCTCTATTTATTCTCTCCTGTACTTTTCCTCTCTTTCTTTCGCTTTCTCTTTCTCCTCTCCTCGTCTATACTCTCTTTCATCTCTTCTCTATTTCCTCTTTTCCTTTCGCTTTCACTTTCTGCTCTCCTCGTCTATCTTCTATTTATTCTCTCCTGTACTTTTCCTCTTCTCCTCTCGCTTTCTCTTTCTCCTCTCCTCGTCTATCGTTTCTTCTCTTCTCTACTTTTCCTCTTCTCCTTTCTCTTTCTCCTCTCCTCGTCTATCCTCTATTTTTTCTCTCCTGTAATTTTCCTCTTCTCCTTTCGCTTTCTCTTTCTCCTCTCCTCGTCTATACTCTCTTTCATCTCTTCTCTATATTTCCTCTTTTCCTTTCGCTTTCTCTTTCTCCTCTCCTCGTCTATCCTCTATTTATTCTCTCCTGTACCCTCTTCTCCTTTCACTTTCATTTCTCCTCTCCTCGTCTATTCTCTTTCATCTCTTCTCTATATTTTTATTCTCCTTTCGCTTTCTCTTTATCCTCTTCTCGTCTATCCTTTATTCTCTTCTCTACTTTTCCTCTTCTCCTTTCGTTTTCTCCTCTCCTCCTCTATTCTCTATTTCCTATCCTCTACTTTTCCTCTTGTCCTTTAGCTTTCTCTTTCCCCTCTCCTCGTCTATCCTCTATTTATTCTCACCTGTACTTTTCCTCTTTTTCTTTCGCTTTATCTTTCTCCTCTCCTCGTCTATCCTCTATTTATTCTCTCCTCTATTTTTCCTCTTTTCCATTCGCTTTCTCTTTCTCTCCTCTCCTTTGTCACCTTTGGTTTCCTCTTTCTTCTTTTCCTTTCTGTAGACTCATCAGCGATGACATACTAGAAAACCTATTTTTTTCTTTCAGAAAGAATTTTGTCATTTACGATATAATAGTTATATTTTTAATAATTGTATACAATAATACTTGGTATTTATTTCTTTCGCGTATTTCATAAATATCTATTGTGCATGTGGCAACCCTGAAATTGAGCCTAACTCTACATGCAACCCACCAACGCCTTGAGTAAATTGGGTTGCCTAGTTTAAAATGTCGTTGTCCTAAAACTTTTGAGAGACACTGTACATAAATAGCCTGTTGCTGCAGATCTGTAACTAACTTTTGCAGCCCTTTAAATCTTCCCCTCATACAAGAGGCACCATCGTAACACTGTCCCCTCAGATTCTGTATGGGCAAGTCCAGACGCACCAGAATGTCTTTTACAACGTCAAAAAGAGTTTTGGCCTCAGTGTTCGGAATCTCGTAAAAGCCCATGAATTCCTCAAAAATATCAAAATTTTCATTCACAGTTCGAATGCAGAATGTTAATTGTTCACGATGGATATGTCACAAGTTTCGTCAACCATAATAGCAAAATATTCCCGACTTTTAATATCTGCTACCACGGAGCGCAAAACAGATCTCCCTAATATATCAATGATCTCGTTCTGAATGTCATGTGAGAGCCATCTGTAGCCCGAACGTCCCATCCACTCCCCTAGTTCATGCACATCGTCTTTTCGTAAGTGCAGCAGCTGCTGAAAATTTGAACTTAGGTCTTCATGTCCGCGGATTGCTAATCCCTGGCGACAAAGGAATCTCAACGTTGTGAAAATAGCCATAAGGGCCGAGCGTGCATTATTCATGTCACTGTTCAACTGCTCGTTTAACTGTACTGCTACACTTGGTTTGGAGAAAGTCGCCAGCTTCATTAAACCTTCCTTATGGGCTTTGGTATTTTCATGCGCCCGAAATTTTTCAAGGGCCTTTTTCCAGTTACAAAACCCAACAGAAATAAAAACATCCTCCTTCTTAGTGCTAAATTGTAGTAGTCCATTGGCGTCTGCTTCTTTGCATGTCTTGCAAAATACCTTGTCAATGGAGGAATCCCATTGCATCCAGGCGAATGACGCCATCCATGATTTTTGAAACGTCCTACCCTTACTAGTAAACGTCTTCTTACCTGATTCTGAGCCGCTCGCAGTGGAGGTCGAAGCTGACAACGCGGGAAGAGCCGGGGAGGCTTCTGCCTTCTTATCCTCAGGCAATACCAAGCGTGGTTTTTTAACAATATATTTATCCATCACGAAAGTTTTCTGTTAACACATAAGCAAGAAACATGTAAGAAGAACAAGGCATGAAAATGCTCTGTGCGTTCTAAACTAGAGAACGATCAGTCAGTTGTGCCAGTACGTTCTCGTAGATATCATGCAATGCACAAAAGTCGGTCCTCAGTCGGCATGGGATGAATGGTGGAAGCGATTTAATTATTGAAACACTAGCTTTGCAACCGGCGGCATACTTTTTAGATTGAAACAATGAACCCCACCCCGCCTACTAAGTGTTGCGGTTCTCTGTCGATAAGCACAACAAATAGCGGCAAATTGTTTTTCATTCAAATGTGTTCGCCGTGCTTTAGCAATAATGCCTTTGATCATAGCCGTTTCCGCTTTCTCAATACAGACTTCTCATAAGCTTTGATTGCGTACTTTACTACAAGCCAGTGTTAAATAAACTCAAAGACTAGAATTATTTTCCCCTTATTCTTTGGACTAGAGGAAGAGATTTCGAGGATAACTAAATATCGTACATATCAATATTGCCTGAAAGTCGTGTTTATGACCTCAAATTGTTCAGAATTCACTAACCAACATACTGGTATAATTGTCATATCACCTCGTTATTTTGAAACCCTTTATAGTAAAAATGTTAACAATACTCATAATTATATACTTAGTATATAGTAATAAGTTATGTGTTTTGCTGTCTCCGGTCATAGCCCCCCCAAAGTTGATGGTTTAGCAGTCTCAGCCCTCCAAAGTTAATGGTCTAGAACATTTCAAATGTGTATTTAAAGTGAAGTTCATGTGGCACAAGTCAGAGTAAACTTTAGAAGAGAAGCAAAATAATACATTAGATCTTCTTAAGCAAAATTATTTTGGGGGGGCTCTGCCCCCACATCGTTAACATTGGGGGGGCTCGAGCCCCCCCAAGCCCCATGGAGTCGGCGCCTATGCGCACGAGTGCAGAGAGTCAAAAAGTGCAGAAAGCTAGACGGGGCTATTTGTGCATAAATGCCGGATTACTTACTGTACAGTAAAATTAAGACCATTGCGAGCAAAACGCAACACAATAGTCAATAAGATTTCTGTAGTCTTCTGAAGCTTAGGTGACATTGAAACTATTAAAAAAAACTCTATCCATTCTTATGTCTTTGTTGTCTTCCGCAAGTTTCGTTTCACATACATTATTATTTCCGCTTTGTAATACTAATAAACTTAGATGTTTCCTAATATCTCGTAATTTACGAGAGCTTAGCGTATTTAACTTTTGTTACAATAGCCTTTAAAGAAACGAGAGTGGCGAAATGGGCCAATACTTAGCCCACGTCTGATGCACGAGTATGTTCCTATAGAAGTTTCAGAACTTCAGTGGACGCGGGCTTTGCACTGCTTCAGATAGCACTGTCAGTGAACTTGATTAATTTTGCTCTTTTAAGTACAAAACTCCATCATCACTTAGTTTCTTCCAATCGTGAGAGGTATTCAGTAACGAAGCCATTTTCTGTGTGATGAGGAAGGCATATACAGTCACTGAAATGAATCAGGGGTAAGAGGTGAAATAGTGTACAAATAAGAAAAGTGCTAGAAAAATGTCAAAATGCTCATGCACCAAAATATGCAACTTATATTTGTTTGAGGGAAACAATGTCTGCATGAATCCCCCCGTCAGAGAATGGATCCGGTAAAGTAAAGTGCTCCCCTGTGCTTTGAACCACGCCATGAAGGCGTATAGGAAGTGTGAAGTTGGGGTCCCACACTTTCTTGATCACGGCCGAAGGTGGGGATGATGTGATCAGCACCACGCCCCTGGCTGCCTTTATCCCCAGAGTTTCCTCCAGGTACCCACTTTATACGACGCTGGGTGGACGCCGGAGCCGCTCGAACAGGAAAAATTCTCGGTTCTCCACCGCCCTGGATCGAACACGGGTTTCTGGCATGATAGTCAGACAGACGCCATAACGACTTTTTTGTTAACAAAAAAGAAGAGGAATAGTCCTAGGTGATAGTATCGCCCCATTTTTCACTTTTTTCCCTGAATTTTCACATATCTCGATTTTTCTCAATTCTCAATTTTTTTCTCATTAGAACAAACATTCATGTCTTACCCGGGATTCGAATTCGGGATCCCTGGCGTCACATCGCGCTGTGTCTGAGTTACCGCGGAGATCCTGTGTAAAAATTAGATTAGTATACAAGACTAATGTTCCACGAATGCAAGATAATTGCAGTCATTTGAATCTTGGTTTCTCATGGACCTTTCCTTACTAGTTGCGTTTGAGTTTTTACTTTAAGTCCACTTTGTGCACAGATAGCTTAATCAGGACAGGACCTACAGTTTAACCAGGGATTCCTTGATTACAAGGCAACGACGTTACCACTGTTCCATCATGTATGCACTTAATAAGTGCGTAAATAATGTCTAATTGTAAATTGCTTATTCTGTCAACTTCTTCGTGGATAAGAATTGTAATTGGTCGTTTAGTTTATTTTTAACTACCTTGTACAGTTTTCTGTTAAAATTGATTCTAATTGCATTGATATGGTATTTGGGCATGTTCCAAGCCCGTAATCATGCACCTCCGACAAACAGAAAATTAGATTTGTATATCCATAGTTTGTTACACAAACAATATCCAGTACTGGGACTAATTGTGTAATTATCCAAGTATTAACTAGATTAACACATGTTGAAATCTCGTTGCAGTAACACAGAGGACATTCGGTCTAGAATATAACATAGTAATGACGAGTTGTCTGCTTAGGCGAGGGAGGAAGGTATGAGAAACACGTTCGATTAATTAGTGGTTTGTCCCTTTCATTATCTGAAATTAATCTCATGGCAATGGTTACTCTGATAAAAGGTCATCCACACGCTGAATGCTGTTTGAGGGTGAATTTAAAATTCCTGTTAGGATGCTTGGATACTTAGGATTCCTTTATCAGGATACTTGCTTTATTTTCGATGATTGCTCGAAATTTATTGTCTGGGAAGATTAAATGTCGATGTTACGAGAATTTACCTAGAAAATGTGCTAAATTCATATTTTTGTGGTGAAGGGAATTTGGCAACAGCTTTCTCAAATGACAAAATTGTATTGCCGCTTGACAATCACTTTACACTCAAAAAGCCGTTTTAAAAATTGGACTAAACTTCTTCAAAATTTGATATGCTTCCTTCTATATTTGACTAAAAATTGGGGTGTTTTTCAGATCAGAAAATATTCCTGACCAGAAATACAGGGTGAGCATAAAGTCTTTCCCTGATTAGAAACTTTTATTGCTAAAGAACTATGCTAGATACAGATATGCGCTTTGTTGGAAATGGTAGCTTAACTCATAATGTTTTGTTATCAGTGGACATGTGCTCCCTTTGTTGCCCTTAGAACGTCTAGGCAATACTCAATTTCTCTCCATATCTTTGCCAACACCTCTTCCGTCACCGTCTCTATAGCATCCCGTATTCGTGTCTGAAGAGTTTGTATATCAGGAACTGGTGAACTAAACACTATGTCCTTAACGTAACCCCATAAAAAAGGTGAAGAGGGGTTATGTCCGGCGAACACGGTGGCCATGATAAGGGACCGTCTCTGCCGACCCATCTGTCTGGAAAGGTGTCATGCAAGAACTGGCGAACAGTTAACTCACAGTGTGGCGGTGCACCATCTTGTTGAAACACTACCCATGGTTGAAATTCCTGTAACTGAGGCGCAACGTAAAGTTTCAACATGTCCAGGTAAACTGTTGACGTATAGGTAGGCTCAATGAAAAAGAACGGTCCAATAATTTTGTTGTACATTACGCCACACCAAACATTCACTTTCGGGCTGTCCCTTATGTGCTGTAACACGACATGTGGGTTTTCCGACCCCCATATCCGGACATTCTGTCTGTTTACTTTCCCGGATATGTGAAACGTCGCTTCATCTGAAAATTAAGCTAACTGAAACTCAAGAGAAGAAGAAATCAGACAAAAGAATAATAATCAGACAAAACAAAGAAATGATAAAAAAAGTGATGTATTGCATTACTTATTGCCATAGGTTTTATTTGCCTATCTACCGTGGAAGTTGAGATATAAATATTCATAATCAGGGAAATACTTTATGCTCACCCTGTATGTCTCCTATGAAAATAGTTTATTAGTAAGTGCTATGAACAGGAGTAAATATACTTCTCCCTTATCCACTTGCTCCCTGATGAACAATTGCTTCGTCTCAACGAAAGCAACAGCGCCTCTAGTAAGCAACACAGGAAGCTTTTTGATATTTTGTTACCTAATGTGATGATACCTTTCTTGTCAGGAGTAACAAAATGGTTCTACTTGATCACGAATACGTATAAACTGATGGTTCTTATTTTTTAAAGATCGGCTAATCAATATTAATTTAATTTGAAGAATTTACACCCTCCTGTCTGCAATAAGGAAAGTTTCAGTGAAAGGCCGCAAGAGGGCAGCAGAGATTCAAAAATAATCTCGTTCGCAGAAGTGAGAGACCCTTAAGTATAATTTGATACGAAGGCGTTATAAATAACACACTTCTGTTAGTGAGAAAGATTCTTGACGTTGCGCTATTCAGTCCACACATTCAAAATGTACGGGAGAAGATGTTTTTAATTTCCGCTGAAACCTTCTCTAAAATTTCCAGCTTCTCCAATTTGCATTCTATTTAAAACTGGCTTCAATGGGACCATTGATTGCCCACATTTACTGGGAAACGCAATGCTTTGCGTTCAAGGTAGACTTGTGTTAATTACGTCGCTCAAAAGCTCAATCTTCACTTTCAAACATTGTCCCTGTGTGGCTTTGCTCTTTACACCGGGCAACAGGTGAATGTGGATCTCAGTATTGAAATATTTATTTTCGTTTTATGGTGAATAATTTTCCGTACTATGGAAATGTTTGTCGAGTGTGTTAATGAACTTATAATAATTTCAGTAAATTTTCTTCTAGTGAAAAGAAAACATCCTGGATGTTTTCTATAATTGTATTTTAAATATTTTTTAAAGTCTCTGTAGCTCAATTTTGGTAATTTTTTAACGATAGTTTGCGAAATATCAGCTTACATGTTTATTTACAGTTTAATGATAATGACACTATTTACAGTTTAACATTAGTATTTTGTATATTTTTCTACACAAAATGTTGCTAGTTTTGTCTATAAAAATATTTAAATTAAATCAACAGAATTTAAGTGTGTTTACAGTTAGCCTATTAAATTTCCTTTCGTATGAGTTTCACCCTATCAGTACATATATTTTGTTTCCTTTATTTCCTTGCTTAGAGCCTAATAAACACTATAAAATGATTACAAGATTAATATATTTTCACCAAAAGTGATTATGATATTTAGAAAATCCTTATGCACATTATTCTATAACTTATTTATTTAAAGTGATTTAAATCAGTGATTTTTGTAACAAAATCTCCTTCTTAAAATCGCGATTTAAATCAACCCATCTTGGATATAAATTAATCTAACAAAAAGACTTTGCTACTGGTCCTGGAAGAGATCCATGAGAGGCGCAAAAGTATCTTAAACTTCGCTTTATGCTCTGCTAGGCTTAACGGGACTGGACCTACGGTTTTTGAAGTCTGATCCGCACAACTATATGCCTTCACGAGGTATCAAACTCGGAATACTTTGATTAGAAGGCAACGAGGTTACCACAACAGTACCGGGGAGATGAAATTCGCTCTGGCAAGTCGGAACTGAATTCTTGCTGTAAGTTTTTCACTTTGCAAAAAGGCTTCCATTTTTTTTTACTTTTTCCAAGATGCATGCTACCCTTCAGAGGACTATAACAAAAATCCACTTACATTGACTGCCGATCCGATTTGGGTGATAGGTCCCTGTATTTTCTGATAAAGGAAAAAGTAGATTTCTCAGTTTCTGACCTCACTCTTCGCCATTTCTTTGAGGACCTGAGCTACTTTTTTTCCCGCATTTGAAGGGTTGGTAAAGTCACTTACCTTGTCTGTATTTGTATCTTAATGCTGTTGGTTCTTAGAAAAAGAAAACTTTGGAAGCGAAAAACCCTCTTCAGGCAATGACACTAATCCGATATACGAGAGAAGCCTCCCAGTTTATTTCATTTCCACGCCCCCATGCAGGTTCTCTATACTATTAACCAAAGCGCACTTCCAAGAAGAAATAATAGGATTCTGGACTATTTTTGGAGTTGCGCTGATGTGTATTTAAGTTTTCTGAGTAGGTCCACTGTCCACTTCAATGACGCTGTCATATTAAGGATCCTTAATGCCAGGATAGCAGAAATGAAGATTAGGTGTGACATGTCCTTCCCGGACGTATGAACAGACTGTTGAAGACACCATCCCGCCTGGTATATATGAATCTTGTAGCTGAGAGTTACGAGATTAATGAAAGTGCACGACAGAAAGATTGTGCTGTTACTGTGATTATTTTTGTGAGTTTCGTTAAGATGTACAACTTTCGATCTTTCTAAATTGCATAATCAAGATAAATAGATTCTAAATTCATATGTTAAAACGTAAGTTCTGTGTTTTTGTGTCTATTTACTGCAAATCTTAATGTTTTTCCCGTGCCCTGGGAGGTATCACGCGTATACCAATATATGTACAGTCTCATGTTGCTCATTCTCAATTTGTATTGAGATAAATATATTCGTATGACTATTAATGTCCTATGGTTGAATCTGGCACGACCGTGCCAGGTGTAAAGTACGGAGGTCATATAAAACAATAGCTATTATAGAATGTGGCTGAATGAAATGCTACTGGAAGTTTATACATTAATGCGTTTTCATATTTCGCGAGGGAAGCTTCACACTATTAAGCCCACCCCTGCTGCATGGCGTTTCTCGTCCAGTCCCTCTCGTCGAGAAGTTATTCTGACCAGGCTGCGTATTGGACACAGCCGTCTAACGCATGGTTACTTGCTGCAAGGGCTGGACCCTCCCGAGGTGTCGTGTTTGTAATGTTGTTTTAAGTGTTCGGCATATTCAAGAAGAATTTGCCGACTTTGCTCTCCTAGGACACACTGTTAATCTTCCCAGCTGATTGTCATCCCTGCTGGGTGATGCCAACAGTGTTTTGACAAATGTTTTTTTTTAGATTTTTGCTAATAGCTGGTCTCTTCCACCGTCTGGGAGGAAGCTGTTAATACATTCTGACTTTTTAAAGTGTTGTGCTTGTTTTGTGCAGGTATTTTTACAGCCTTCAACTTTTAATTTGTTCCAAGGGGCTTTTTACACTCCATATTTTAATTTTTCAGTCAGAATTTTAGATAACGGGATATTTCCCCGTATACATAGAAGGGTGCAAAATGGCCCTAAGTGCCGACGCACCCAAAACTTTTATTTAAAAAAATCAATCAATATTTCGCGAGGGGCTTCCCCGGTGGCGTAATGGTAACGTCGTCGTCTAGTAATTATGGGGTCTCGAGTTCGATACCCAGTGGAGGTCCATAGTGGTTCGGATCCCACCTTAAAGTGTAGCTCCAATCCCGATTAGTCTATCTGTGCATAAAGCGGACTCAAAACAACTCATATTTCATGTCGCTGAGGATGAATGATGACTTATTGATTTATTTATTTAGTTCATTTTGCTTTGCTCTTCTACCACTTTTGGATAATTGCAAAGATGAGGATGAGTGATGAAAATGATAAAGGGACACTCACAAAGAACACACATGTACAGGGCATGATTCAAATCTGGGACCCCTGGTGTAGGATTAGTGATAATTAGAAGAATTACACTCACAAATAATACCCGGGATTCTAACCCAGTAACTTTGGTGGTGATATCGATAGTCTACCATTAACGCACTCGGCCATCAGACCGACAAGGATGAATTACTGATTACATGAAATTGATTAAAGGATACTGGCAAAGGTATTCCCGTGCCAGAACTCCAATCTGGAACCAACAATAGCAAAAGAAAGTGCTAATATCGTATTATTCATGTAGGCTACAGTACAACTTCTCACTCAATAACGGACAGTCCTGGGGAATAATAAATGTCCGTTATTAAAAAGTGTCCGCTATTCAGAAAAAAAGTGTAGGATGTTACAAAATAGGATAAGCATATTACAGTACGTACTTTACGAACATAATGTTTGTTTCCTACATTCAAGGAACAAAATACTGTACTACATACGGTGAATTTAAATTTACTATAGTATCCCTACATACATTACAAATTTCAAAAAAGAAAATACAGTACACGTAGTGTAATCCTTTGTTAAATTACTGCATTCAAAATGCTCTTTCATTTTCAATAGGCTCTAACTATTTCTGGCAAGACCCAGATTGTCCAAAATAATCATTTAACTTTTGCTTTTAAAGTCAGTCGTTTCGTTTCTGCGACATCGTAGCAGAAATGACACACACTTCTTAAGATAACACATAGAATACTGTCTACTGTCTGCACTTTTAAAAAGAAATACGTTCGGTGTAACATGAAACAATGCGCGCTAGTTCGAAATACTGGCCATTGTTGTGTCGAATTCCAGGAATTGCGACCGTTTTCTTTCAGTCTGTCCGTTATAAAGAAGTTGTATTTACGTTGGGGAGGTAGTTTTTAGTGTTAAAGAATGTCTGTTATTGAGAATTAATATTGCCATTAAACGCCATGTATTTCTGCCGGGGAATTTAAAAATGTCCTTAATGTAGAGGTGTCCGCTATTCAGAGGTGTCCGTTAGGAGACGTTTTACTGTATATTTAAGCAAATATTAGTGTATAATGTATCTGTCTAGTCTGAGAGGCATTAATTCCTTTGTGGAAAGTTAGCGGTACCCTTTACTCCTTGGAAAACACATGCGATTGAAACAATAGATGTGTCGAGGCCATTCGGCCCCGTGGGTAGCTGCAGTCGCCTGTGTGTCGGTGGACACTTCTATAGTCGTTTTCACATCATCAAGGCACAATGAACTCTTATGGACAATGCTTTTCTTTTAGGAAAATAATTCGCGCTGTTGCCAAATATGGCGATTTTCAAATTTATGTGAAGAAAAAACACAGTGAGGTAGGACATTTTATGTAGAACTCGATGGTAAGGACGAAAATTGTTAACTTTATTACATATTATTTTTAATAATAAAAATGCAAGTTTCCATTCAAACCAAATTTTGAACATCTTTTCCATTTAGAACGTTAAACCATGCCGTAAAATCGGAGTAATTGCTACGAATAGATCAAAACTACTGTGCAGTTGTCATTGTTGAGAATTTGTCAATATCTTTAAAAGTGTAGCTATCTTTAAAAAATATAGCATCGAATCAAATGTGTGGATTTCTTTATTGTCTCAGTGAAAAATGTCTACGTAAAACCTCACAGCGACAAAGTTGTAAAATTAATAATTTTTTTGTCTTCGCTCAAAGGTCCGCAGAAAGGTCCTTGTAAATGTAGTTTGTTTTTAAGCCGAATAGCGCGCGGATTCAGGAGATGGACTGGAGGCTCAGTCATGTGTTATCGCAGTTGACACGTTGTGCAGTAAATGTTACCGATCATGACATTTAGGTATAACTATGTTCCTGTATAAACGCATTCCATAAATGTATTACTTGTGAGATAGAGGAACTGTGCTTGAAGTTCATAAGAGTCTCCCCGCGTGTTTTGTTAAATCTGATTACTAATAATAATAATAATAATAATGGAAAACTAACAACTATAACAAAGGAACAACAATTACAACAATGTACAATCTATACAACATGTTATTTGTTAAAGGAAGAAAGCGATAACAGGCAGCGCACCTTAAATGGCAACACTGCGCGGTTTTTTCAGAAGAGCCATTGTGTCTTTACGACGTGAAGGCGTTATTATTATTTTAGGAAAACTTATCTTAATTCATTTTCAACCCTAACCTGTATGCAACCCGCACGCTTCAACTGTAATTCTGTTTGTATAAGATGCAGGCGTGAGAGGGAGTACAGTCCATCATCCTTCACCGAGATGCCGAGGCCATAGCACCTCGGAACTTTTCCCCGCTGAGGCAGAACGAAGATTGTTCGGCTCCGCACTCCCCAGCCATGGAAAGGGGGAGGCGGAAAAAGAGAATTCGTAAAGAACGACAAGAAGAAGACGAAGAGGGGGATGCAGCCTCCAGCAGCGAGTCAGATTTTTTTTTTTTTATTGGCCTTTAGAATGTATACACACATACATATTCATACATATATACATACACATATACACATACAGCACATATACATATCTAAAGGGGGAAACCTCCCGAAGTAGCCCGTCTCCACCCGCGTACTTTCGAGGGTATGCTCTCAATGTCCTGGTACCTTTAAATAAACCAGGACGTCAGTTTCCTGAATTTAAACGGTTCCCCCGCCTTTTTATCCTACTTCTTCTCATCTTTATTTTCATACATAAAATACAATTACAAAAAAATAAAATAAAATACATGGAGATTCTATACATAGCTACATTTAATAATTTTTAGTTTGTATTATTTTAATAGACCGTTCTGGTGACCGGAACAAGTCTTAAAGATTTCTTGTAAATTTACTGTGCATTTGTATGATTGGTAGTTAATTAAATTTGTTAATAGTAGTTATGGATAAGTTTATGTTAGTTTATTGGTTAGTTTTAGTTATCGTATAGATAGTACTATAGGAAATGCTATGTACAGGAGGGACAACCATTCTGGTATCCAGAACTGTTTTAAGCTTGAGGGGAGAGTATGATGGGGTGAGAGTTTAGATTGGGGTGAATGATTGCTTGGATTAGTCTGCACGGACGCAAGTTCCCTGTCTGGTTTCCAGATCAGGCTTTGTTGTAGTGTGTGGGGAGAATTTGCTATTTGGAAGTTAAATGCACTGAAATACTGGGCTAGTTCATTAATTTAGTGGATGTCGATTCCTAATATACACTTACTGTAAGAGGTTTTGTAGTTCCTTATTTATCTCGCCGTTGTTTCATTTATGTGTTGAGGTGACATGAGTCAGATGCCGAGAGCCATCCAGAGCCTCAACAGAAGACGCCACCAGAGAAGACCTTTAAACCTCCTTGTATTACCATATACAACACGACCAGCCAGGAACTGGCAATGAAGATCAACCCACTAGTCGGCACACGATGCACCTTTCGCTACATCAGAGGGAACTGCCGAGTCAGTTTCAGCAATCAGACGGACTTCAATACTGTAATTGATTTCCTAAAGGATAAAGGACTAGACTTTGCTTATGGCTCGTCCGCGGCAGCAAAAATAAAAGTTGTCATCCGACATCTTCCGATGGATACTACTACTGCGAACATACAAGGATTCTTGACACAAAAACTTGGATTTTCCATACATAGTGTCAGTCGCTTAAATGTGTCCGACCGTCACCGGACGAACAGAAATGCAGAGGACCAGAGTTCCCGACCGACCAGACGACCACTACCCCTCATGATGGTCGTCCTACCGAACAACATGAAATCTCGCCAGATTTTTCAACTTACCAAGATAGGTATATTCGCCATAAGGGTTGAAAAATATCAATCCAAGATGATCTTACAATGCCATGCTTGCCAGAGGGTCGGGCATGGGCAACGCCACTGCTATGCGACGCCCCGCTGCGTTAAGTGCGCGGGTGCTCACCGCTTCGCAGACTGCCCGGAAAAGGACCGGGCCACACCACCACGATGCGTAAATTGCAACCAGCAGCATTATGCCAGCTACAGAGGCTGCCCGCTCTTCAAAAAGATCAAAGCAGAGAGGAAAACCCAATCTGACCAACGACGCCGAGCTCCAACCCGGCCACTTCGACAGGAAGTTCCAGTGACGTCAGTCTCCACGGCTCCACGACCAGCACCACTGCCGAGACCGGCCAATCAGTGGCCGCCACCAAGCAGAAGAGGCCCCAGGACTCCGGCACCTCGACCAGCTACCAGCCCCGCTGCTACAAAATCGTCGACTAGTCCTCAAGAGACACTCCTGGACTTGCTTCAAAAACTCGCACAACCCGACATCTTAACAGGGCTGATTACCCTACTTCAAGGTTTGCTTCAGATTCGGCAGGCGCCGGATCGTTCGACTCGGCAGCGGGTTTTCACCCATTTAGTCGACACTCTGGTGCCGTAAGGTACCACGTAATGTCCTGTGCCGTCCTTTTGTATGTATGTTTGGGAATTTTTTGGGAACATTAGCACATCACCCCTCTTGCGACAGTTGCAGAGGGTAATTGTACATTATGACTGTAACCCCTTTATTATTGTAAATAAAATTAGCGACACCTGTTAATGAGTCACATGAACAAGATGCAGGTTACATCAAGTGTCCGGTACAGAATTAAAAGGTCGCCGGAAGAAACTGTTGTTCATCCATACAGAAAGAATTAATGAATCGAATTTCTGTCACACCTGTCGTGGCGCTGACATTTCCCACCTCGTGTGACGTCAGCGGACTAAATGGAAGGGAGATAACCTTTTTTTCCTATTCTCTTAAATTAAACCAGAAAGCCTTGACAAATATAATAATCCCTTACCTGAATTTAAAGCATGGCTGTTAATGGTCCAGGAACACACAAATTCAGGACCGGAAACTTTTTCTCTCGCACAATTTAAATTCGGTAAAAGTTGCGTATTGGTTCGTTGTAAAAAGGTTCCTTGACCGTATTTAAATTGATACAAAAAATGTTCCTGGACCGTATTTAAATTGATCTGGTAAAAATGTTTCTGGACCGAATTGATATACTTTACAGATAAAAAGGTTCTTTACGGTCCAGAACCCATTTACTCTTGCTGATTTTCTCTCCTGGACCGGAATTGAATTTATTTGAAATTCCTGCACCTTTAACAACCCCGCTTTAAAGGCTAATTGGGAAACACAATGGATTGCTGTTTATTGATGTTTTGGATTCGAATGGCATAACAGTTTTATGACAGGTTTTGACTGAACAGAGAGTGTTTTAACTATTTGAAATGTTTTACCGCTTGTAAAAACTGTCTATTGATTTATTCATGTAAGTAGAATCAAAAATACTTACCGTCGTTTTTCATCGATTTTCTGTCATTTTTAATTATGATTAATGTCTTTTTAATTCATTTCGAGGGTGACGCTATTGTTAATTAATCTAGTGCCACGTGCCGGGGGTGGAGGAGGAGATGAGTCATCGATGACTCATGCACACGTGTGAGTTTGAAATTAATGGTTTTCCATTAGTGCACAAAAGATACTATTATGTATTCCGTTTTTGACCTAAGCTAACCTTTTGTTGTATATTATTAATGCGTTTCTGCCGGATATGAGTCACAGATGATTTATACAGACGTTGGAGTTTGGAATTAATGGTTTTTCCATTAAGGTACAAAAGACACTATTGTGGAGTTCGTTTTCGGACTATTCTAACACTATTGTTGTATATTATATATGCGTTTCTGCCGGATATGAGTCAGGGGTGCTTTATGCACACGTGGGAACTTGGAATTAATGGTTTTTCCATTAATGTACAAAACACATTTTCGGCCTATTCTAAGGCGTCACGTCCGCCCATTTTGGCGTCGGTGGTGAGTCATATTTGGTATAATTAAGGATCCGGATTTACCCGAATTCAACCGGTGTCGACGCGTTCGATCGGAGGTAGAAGATATTATAACACATGTTCGCTTTAAAGGCGAAGAAATTGAACGATGTATCCTATATGCAAACGAAGTATGCGAGCGGAATCCATGTTAATAATATTAACCTGTTACGGAAGAACCTGTTATGTGGTTGCATTCATCGGCACCCCCAAACCGCGCGCGTTCATGGACACGCGTGGGGGAAGAAAGGGTCGCCATTGTTACGGCCCCCTTCGCTTGGTCTTCTTCCGAAGTTGAATGGAAGTCAAGTGTCGCCAAATTTTTACACACGAGTATTGATTTTTTTTGAGGTTCCAATTTTATTTGGTGGAAGTAATCTACGCGGTATTTCTGCCGCCTTTCGTAACATTGCAAAGACTATTTGACCAAAACCGTAAGGAATTTGGCTGAACTAGGAACATTCAGTTCCAGTATCTACAAGTTAAAGTGGATGGTATCCACTATTTGCCCTTATTTCGGGGTTGCGAACCACGGACCATTTGATTATTGCCTTATAAACATCAGGATTCGCGTAAAATTGACCAGATGTTTTTACTGTTAGAGACAATATTTCGCATTTTTTGTGTATTTTTACTCAGAAAACGCTATTTGAACGATTCAAGCAAGAGTTCGAATGGCAATTTAGACACACAAACTGTGTTTCTTCAACTTTAGCTGAAATTTAGGTTTATTTTTTTACTCTATTATCACAATTTCTTCTATTCAGGCAACATTTTTTATTAAATTTTGGACTCACAAAGACATTTTTCAATTTTTAACTTGCTATTTTAAAAGTTTATTTCCATTTTTTACTCTAATATCACAATTTCTTCTATTCAGGAAACATTTTTTATTAAATTTTGGACTCACAAAGACATTTTTCAACTTTTAACTTGTTATTTTAAAAGTTTATTTCCATTTTTACTCTAATATCACAATTTCATCTATTCTGGCAGGAGTGTTTATTCCAGTTTAGACTTGCAAAGATAATTTTTTCAACTTCTTTTATTAATTTTTCTATTTATTGCCTTTTGTATCTTATATTTATTAATTCTTAACTTTGAGTTTTGTTCTTTATTTAAAAAATTTCTCTAATCACTAAGGAAGAAGTACTTTTAAGTAAAACTGTACCCACAAACTTTATTATTACTATTATTATTAGTATTATTATTATTGTTGTTGTTTTTGTTTTGATGTAGTTGTTGAATCTTGTTGTTGTTGTTAGGGTTTATTGACTTCCACTACGCTATTTTTGGTTTGCTTCGTAGGAAAGTTTGCTTATTTTAGAGTTTCCTAGGTATTTTCTTACTGTTAGGGTAGGTAAAGTTTCCTAAATATATGAGTAGGGTTCCATATATTCTTGTTCTTGCATGTTTTTCATATGATGTGATCACCACAACTCTCCAAGGGCTTTTACTGCATGTTTCCATTTTTATTGAGGCTTAGTGATTCCTAGAGCCACTTTATGCATGAGAGAAAGCTTGAAAATTTTGATCTCAGATAGCCGTCAACCTTATGTCAGAGTATTTTCGAGTATATTTTAGTCTTATTATGGCCCACTAGAATATCACGGCTTGCTTTTTTTTAAGTATGTTGCGCAGTTATTGTATTTTTGCTTTTGCTTTCTAGATAAACTGTATGAAATGTTTAATATTTGTACTTTTTGCACTTATAAGAGGCCAAACTTTTACTGTAACTAAAATTATTATGTCTCTGGGCACTGAAACCCCTTTACCAAGAGTACTATAACTGCATGTTTATTAATATTGTTTCTTTCATCCCTCAAATATAACAATTTAACAATATAATGACTAATCACAGGACAAGTCGATGTTAGCAGATGACTACGTGGCTCTTAAGTCCACCTGCCAAACTTTTCTTACCATGCTATTTACCCTTATAGTCTTTTATTCGGGGTACGTTTCAAGTACTATTGAATTTTTGAGTGTTTGATTAACACCAGGGGTTATTTGTATCTGTTATGCTTTATTATTTGAGGCTTCTTTTTTATTCTACAATCACTATATGTCCCTGAGAACTAAATTTCCACTGACTGAAGCTTAAAGCTTACGCTCTGCAGCATGTTGAATGGTTAAGCACTGGTCAATATGAATTTTACAGAGGCTAGTAGGAGGCATAGGAACACACGCCAGAGCATTATTAGCGTGCAAGAACCACTTTCAGGGAGTACTACGAGGAAACGAAGTTGATTTTTTGAGTGCTTTACCAGTTACACAGCCAATATTTGTTATTTCAAGTAACTACAGGTACCAAAACATTTTACAGCCCAACACTAACTAGACTTCAATTTATACTTTATTAGGTGCTAAATGTAGCAAGAACACTGATTGTACATACTTTTGAGAATCCAACTATTTCAGGATTTTTTCTATGTAAGCATATTTTTATTGATTACTAACTTTAACAGACCAATCAGGAAGACGCCAAAATTCACTAAACTTAGTACTATAGTGTAGGTGATTGCATGAAAAGTAGAAATTATAACAACCACAAGATTTCGCTTTTTTGCTTTTGTGACTAATTGTGACGCTGAGGATGAATGGATGGCCAAAAATCTTAAGGACTGGATGTATTTTACCACTACAGACGCCTATGTAGAAACACTAGAGTACTGTTAGCTTTCAAAATTGAGGATATACTGTACTGTTTCTTAAATATTTTGTACTTGGCACGTTACACTTATATCCATTTCAGGACAAATATTGCTAAAACTCTCAAATTTACTGGTACAAGTTGATATTTCTGCTATCAGAGGAATTAACAACCCTATTTTACAAACAAATGGTATTGTTTACACTTTATTTACTTCAATCTGAGACTAATATTTTACAGTAATTGAATCATTCAGCCCTAGTCAATACTTTACTGCATCAGAAAGTTTGTTATTAATCTAATAAGTATGCTATTTTGTGATATTCTAATGCAAACGTTGTTTAATTCACTGGTTATAATGCAAACTTTTGCACAAATTCGATATATTCACTACCTTCAAACCAAACAATTGTACTTATTTAGCGCATTTCATTTATATTTCTTGTAATTAACTTATGTTTCTTATAATTAACAAACTAAACTAATTACTTTGGCATGTTAAAAACCTTATTTTTTACTATTTCCTATTCTATCAGGTTCTATATTGCTGTTTTTATCAATTATGTAAGACCACACTCTGGTAAATGCACATAGAGTATTAGTAATCCCAAAGTGGTGTTTTTGGTGTCCAAGTTCAGATGAGAGTCTGCTATGTGCCTTTTGCAGGGGATTGCATGTGAAGTGTATGCATATTGAGCATTATTGAGTGTGTAGGCTTCCAAGTTTTGCTGTTATTTTCCTATAATTCTGCGAGACTGTAGAGAGTTCTCCCTTTTCAACCAGTTTTCTTTCATTGATTGGATACTTTTTGGGAACTTAGCAGTTTTTTATGTTATGAAGCAGATTGTTGTAGAATATTTTGCATGGTCTTTTGTGATATTGAGTGCCTGCTGTAACGGAAGTAAGTATCTTTCCTTCTTGTGTTGATGTTCTCGTGTAGGTTTCCTATTTTCGGTCAAGTTGCAGTAGGGAACTTAACAGTTTTTTATGTTATGAAGCAGATTGTTGTAGAATATTTTGCATGGTCTTTTGTGATATTGAGTGGGTGCTGTAATGGTAGTAAGTATCTTTCCTTTTTGTGTTGATGTTCTTGTGTAGGTTTCCTATTTTCTGTCAAGTTGCAGTACTTAGAATAATCGCTATTGTCTTATTGATCTACGAAGCTCCTTTGAATAATCATTTGCATGTGACCCTATACTCCACGCTGTACTTTGTTCTGGGAGCTATCTTTTGAAGCCTTGGCATTCTGCTAGTACAGTATTATTATCGTAGAGGTAAATTAGTTCGTGAAAATATGTATTTTTCTGATTAACTATAGTCGCTTAGTTGTTCTAGCAGGTATAAGTAGTTACTGCTGATGTTGTTAATTTTCTATTCGCAGGGGCTATGTATGATGTAGCGTATTTGTGTTGGCTGTCCCTTTTATTCCTATGTTGTTGAGTTTCTCCATAAGCATGTCCTGTTTTACTCTATTCTATGCCTTGTTGCTGCTAGATATCTGAGGTATGTTGCTGGTTCATATCTGAGGTAGCTTGTTTGACTATCTATTATTTTTGCTATGGCTGTGGCTATTGATGTCCCTTTCTGAATTCCATGTTGGTTTCTGTTTATCCTTGTTGCTGCTTGTTATCTGAGTTAGGTTGTTTGACTTCAGGACTATCCTTTTTTAACTTTATTGTTGATTGCTGTTTTGTTTATTTCCTTATTTGTTTTTATTTGTTTACTGAATCTATTTGTTTTGTGTCTTGTAATATTATTTACTATAGTAACAAAATTATTTTTAAAAATTGATATTTATCAACATACTTGTATATTTCTTGTTCAGTATTTGTCAAAGTTTAATTTATTTTGTCCGCTATCTTTAGCAAGTAACACTATTTTGAAATTTAATATATAAATTCATGAAAATTTACTGTAATTTTATATCAACTAACATATTTATTTTAACAACAATAACAAAATTGTACAAAAGTTCAAATAGCAGAAGAATTGTACTCTTAAATTATTAACTTTGAAAGAATAGTATTTTTAAAACATTAACTTTGTAAAAATTGTACTTTTAAAACATTCACTTTGAAAAAATTGTACTTTTAAATTATTAACTTTGAAAAATTGTACTTTTAAAACATTAACTTTGAAAAAATTGTACTTTTAAACATTAACTTTGTAAAAATTGTACTTTTACACCAGAAATAATCAAATATATGGGAAAGAAGGAGAAGTTCTGTTGCTCAGAATAATAAATGTTGGATGGAAGAAAAATAATTTTGTTACTATAGTAAATAATATTACAAGACACAAAACAAATAGATTCAGTAAACAAATAAAAACAAATAAGGAAATAAACAAAACAGCAATCAACAATAAAGTTAAAAAAGGATAGTCCTGAAGTCAAACAACCTAACTCAGATAACAAGCAGCAACAAGGATAAACAGAAACCAACATGGAATTCAGAAAGGGACATCAATAGCCACAGCCATAGCAAAAATAATAGATAGTCAAACAAGCTACCTCAGATATGAACCAGCAACATACCTCAGATATCTAGCAGCAACAAGGCATAGAATAGAGTAAAACAGGACATGCTTATGGAGAAACTCAACAACATAGGAATAAAAGGGACAGCCAACACAAATACGCTACATCATACATAGCCCCTGCGAATAGAAAATTAACAACATCAGCAGTAACTACTTATACCTGCTAGAACAACTAAGCGACTATAGTTAATCAGAAAAATACATATTTTCACGAACTAATTTACCTCTACGATAATAATACTGTACTAGCAGAATGCCAAGGCTTCAAAAGATAGCTCCCAGAACAAAGTACAGCGTGGAGTATAGGGTCACATGCAAATGATTATTCAAAGGAGCTTCGTAGATCAATAAGACAATAGCGATTATTCTAAGTACTGCAACTTGACAGAAAATAGGAAACCTACACAAGAACATCAACACAAAAAGGAAAGATACTTACTACCATTACAGCACCCACTCAATATCACAAAAGACCATGCAAAATATTCTACAACAATCTGCTTCATAACATAAAAAACTGTTAAGTTCCCTACTGCAACTTGACCGAAAATAGGAAACCTACACGAGAACATCAACACAAGAAGGAAAGATACTTACTTCCGTTACAGCAGGCACTCAATATCACAAAAGACCATGCAAAATATTCTACAACAATCTGCTTCATAACATAAAAAACTGCTAAGTTCCCAAAAAGTATCCAATCAATGAAAGAAAACTGGTTGAAAAGGGAGAACTCTCTACAGTCTCGCAGAATTATAGGAAAATAACAGCAAAACTTGGAAGCCTACACACTCAATAATGCTCAATATGCATACACTTCACATGCAATCCCCTGCAAAAGGCACATAGCAGACTCTCATCTGAACTTGGACACCAAAAACACCACTTTGGGATTACTAATACTCTATGTGCATTTACCAGAGTGTGGTCTTACATAATTGATAAAAACAGCAATATAGAACCTGATAGAATAGGAAATAGTAAAAAATAAGGTTTTTAACATGCCAAAGTAATTAGTTTAGTTTGTTAATTATAAGAAACATAAGTTAATTACAAGAAATATAAATGAAATGCGCTAAATAAGTACAATTGTTTGGTTTGAAGGTAGTGAATATATCGAATTTGTGCAAAAGTTTGCATTATAACCAGTGAATTAAACAACGTTTGCATTAGAATATCACAAAATAGCATACTTATTAGATTAATAACAAACTTTCTGATGCAGTAAAGTATTGACTAGGGCTGAATGATTCAATTACTGTAAAATATTAGTCTCAGATTGAAGTAAATAAAGTGTAAACAATACCATTTGTTTGTAAAATAGGGTTGTTAATTCCTCTGATAGCAGAAATATCAACTTGTACCAGTAAATTTGAGAGTTTTAGCAATATTTGTCCTGAAATGGATATAAGTGTAACGTGCCAAGTACAAAATATTTAAGAAACAGTACAGTATATCCTCAATTTTGAAAGCTAACAGTACTCTAGTGTTTCTACATAGGCGTCTGTAGTGGTAAAATACATCCAGTCCTTAAGATTTTTGGCCATCCATTCATCCTCAGCGTCACAATTAGTCACAAAAGCAAAAAAGCGAAATCTTGTGGTTGTTATAATTTCTACTTTTCATGCAATCACCTACACTATAGTACTAAGTTTAGTGAATTTTGGCGTCTTCCTGATTGGTCTGTTAAAGTTAGTAATCAATAAAAATATGCTTACATAGAAAAAATCCTGAAATAGTTGGATTCTCAAAAGTATGTACAATCAGTGTTCTTGCTACATTTAGCACCTAATAAAGTATAAATTGAAGTCTAGTTAGTGTTGGGCTGTAAAATGTTTTGGTACCTGTAGTTACTTGAAATAACAAATATTGGCTGTGTAACTGGTAAAGCACTCAAAAAATCAACTTCGTTTCCTCGTAGTACTCCCTGAAAGTGGTTCTTGCACGCTAATAATGCTCTGGCGTGTGTTCCTATGCCTCCTACTAGCCTCTGTAAAATTCATATTGACCAGTGCTTAACCATTCAACATGCTGCAGAGCGTAAGCTTTAAGCTTCAGTCAGTGGAAATTTAGTTCTCAGGGACATATAGTGATTGTAGAATAAAAAAGAAGCCTCAAATAATAAAGCATAACAGATACAAATAACCCCTGGTGTTAATCAAACACTCAAAAATTCAATAGTACTTGAAACGTACCCCGAATAAAAGACTATAAGGGTAAATAGCATGGTAAGAAAAGTTTGGCAGGTGGACTTAAGAGCCACGTAGTCATCTGCTAACATCGACTTGTCCTGTGATTAGTCATTATATTGTTAAATTGTTATATTTGAGGGATGAAAGAAACAATATTAATAAACATGCAGTTATAGTACTCTTGGTAAAGGGGTTTCAGTGCCCAGAGACATAATAATTTTAGTTACAGTAAAAGTTTGGCCTCTTATAAGTGCAAAAAGTACAAATATTAAACATTTCATACAGTTTATCTAGAAAGCAAAAGCAAAAATACAATAACTGCGCAACATACTTAAAAAAAAAGCAAGCCGTGATATTCTAGTGGGCCATAATAAGACTAAAATATACTCGAAAATACTCTGACATAAGGTTGACGGCTATCTGAGATCAAAATTTTCAAGCTTTCTCTCATGCATAAAGTGGCTCTAGGAATCACTAAGCCTCAATAAAAATGGAAACATGCAGTAAAAGCCCTTGGAGAGTTGTGGTGATCACATCATATGAAAAACATGCAAGAACAAGAATATATGGAACCCTACTCATATATTTAGGAAACTTTACCTACCCTAACAGTAAGAAAATACCTAGGAAACTCTAAAATAAGCAAACTTTCCTACGAAGCAAACCAAAAATAGCGTAGTGGAAGTCAATAAACCCTAACAACAACAACAAGATTCAACAACTACATCAAAACAAAAACAACAACAATAATAATAATACTAATAATAATAGTAATAATAAAGTTTGTGGGTACAGTTTTACTTAAAAGTACTTCTTCCTTAGTGATTAGAGAAATTTTTTAAATAAAGAACAAAACTCAAAGTTAAGAATTAATAAATATAAGATACAAAAGGCAATAAATAGAAAAATTAATAAAAGAAGTTGAAAAAATTATCTTTGCAAGTCTAAACTGGAATAAACACTCCTGCCAGAATAGATGAAATTGTGATATTAGAGTAAAAATGGAAATAAACTTTTAAAATAACAAGTTAAAAGTTGAAAAATGTCTTTGTGAGTCCAAAATTTAATAAAAAATGTTGCCTGAATAGAAGAAATTGTGATATTAGAGTAAAAAATGGAAATAAACTTTTAAAATAGCAAGTTAAAAATTGAAAAATGTCTTTGTGAGTCCAAAATTTAATAAAAAATGTTGCCTGAATAGAAGAAATTGTGATAATAGAGTAAAAAAATAAACCTAAATTTCAGCTAAAGTTGAAGAAACACAGTTTGTGTGTCTAAATTGCCATTCGAACTCTTGCTTGAATCGTTCAAATAGCGTTTTCTGAGTAAAAATACACAAAAAATGCGAAATATTGTCTCTAACAGTAAAAACATCTGGTCAATTTTACGCGAATCCTGATGTTTATAAGGCAATAATCAAATGGTCCGTGGTTCGCAACCCCGAAATAAGGGCAAATAGTGGATACCATCCACTTTAACTTGTAGATACTGGAACTGAATGTTCCTAGTTCAGCCAAATTCCTTACGGTTTTGGTCAAATAGTCTTTGCAATGTTACGAAAGGCGGCAGAAATACCGCGTAGATTACTTCCACCAAATAAAATTGGAACCTCAAAAAAAATCAATACTCGTGTGTAAAAATTTGGGGACACTTGACTTCCATTCAACTTCGGAAGAAGACCAAGCGAAGGGGGCCGTAACAATGGCGACCCTTTCTTCCCCCACGCGTGTCCATGAACGCGCGCGGTTTGGGGGTGCCGATGAATGCAACCACATAACAGGTTCTTCCGTAACAGGTTAATATTATTAACATGGATTCCGCTCGCATACTTCGTTTGCATATAGGATACATCGTTCAATTTCTTCGCCTTTAAAGCGAACATGTGTTATAATATCTTCTACCTCCGATCGAACGCGTCGACACCGGTTGAATTCGGGTAAATCCGGATCCTTAATTATACCAAATATGACTCACCACCGACGCCAAAATGGGCGGACGTGACGCCTTAGAATAGGCCGAAAATGTGTTTTGTACATTAATGGAAAAACCATTAATTCCAAGTTCCCACGTGTGCATAAAGCACCCCTGACTCATATCCGGCAGAAACGCATATATAATATACAACAATAGTGTTAGAATAGTCCGAAAACGAACTCCACAATAGTGTCTTTTGTACCTTAATGGAAAAACCATTAATTCCAAACTCCAACGTCTGTATAAATCATCTGTGACTCATATCCGGCAGAAACGCATTAATAATATACAACAAAAGGTTAGCTTAGGTCAAAAACGGAATACATAATAGTATCTTTTGTGCACTAATGGAAAACCATTAATTTCAAACTCACACGTGTGCATGAGTCATCGATGACTCATCTCCTCCTCCACCCCCGGCACGTGGCACTAGATTAATTAACAATAGCGTCACCCTCGAAATGAATTAAAAAGACATTAATCATAATTAAAAATGACAGAAAATCGATGAAAAACGACGGTAAGTATTTTTGATTCTACTCATGTAAGGTATAGTGGTAGATATTCACAAATTATTTTTATGTAGTATAAGGTCTCCATTTTTACTTGTTGGGACAAATACATTCTCATTTCTTGTTCAAAACCCATTAATTCAGTAAATATTTTGCAAGATTTGTGTGCGTGTTTTTTAGTACTTTTGACATTTACACATTAATATGCTCAGTGAATATTTTAAAAATATCTATTGTATTCATTAGACTTGAATGCACACACACACATATATTTTCAGACTGTAGGGTGTCTGTCTATCAGCTGGGAGACCCAGGTTCAATGCCCAGTGTACGTGATGATATCTGGTAGGAATCATTCCAGCCATATTCTTACTCTGGGGTTTAGTCAGTCTCTAAGTGGGGCACTTGCGGGTAACCCTTGGAGTTAAAGGTGTTCGGAGCGTGGTGCTGATCACATCATCTCCACAAATACACGGTATTGTCAATGTGTGGGGCTATTGCCTTCCCACCCTCTATGCCTTCATGGCATGTTGCAACCCTCCAAGACAGTGGGTGAATTTCGGATGGAACAAAGGCTCATCTTCTGTGAAGCCATAAAGGAATGGGGTATATGAGTGGTGACGTCACAGCAGACGACAAACCAGGATTTGAGTCTAACAATGGGCAAACATGTTTTTCTCATATCCAAATCAATGGGATTTTTAATCGGAAGGGGTAGCTTTAATTATTGTGACAGCAGTTACGAAACAAAATTATGATGCGTATCGTACAGCAATGTAAAGATGAGATTTCGGAAAGTACGTGTATATATCACACATACCATGCAGAGAATAAGGTAAAGAATAACCGTTGTAAGCATTTTTATACGAAAGTTGGACATTCCAGTTCCGAGCACAGCCGAAGCCGGCCCGAAGATCACCCGATCCCAACTGTCACGCTGCCGCTATGGATGATGGGAAACTAGCAGCCTCAGGCGAATGAACCGACGACGCCCATTGGCTGAGATTCCTTTTGGAGCATTCGCTTTACTCTACTTCCTACTCCACTTATTCTATACATTCTCATCTGTAAGGTATATGTTGCGTTACGTTTCCACAACTGCGGGGTGTGAGCGACTCAACCCTAGGTCTGAAAACAGACCCACGCAGGCTCGGATACCAAGAAACAACAACTCCTTTAGAAATGAAATTTCGGCGTATTTATACCCGATCTCTGTACTCTCGAATCCCTGACTAGCAAGTTATGAAGACAAAATCTTTCTTAAATTACAATAAAATGAGCAGATTATACATAAGTTGGATTTGATAAATTATGCAAAAGGTTCTGATACATCTTTTTCAGTTAACAAATATTTGTACATCGATACAAAAACTTCCGCCATTAGTTTCTTACATAAAGGTTATTACATCAGCATCTTTTTAAATTTTAGGTAATTGGCGTTCATTCGATTACGTCATAACATTTAGTTTAGCGGAGCAATCAACTCTACTCTTTTGGTAATAACATTTATTTAGTTTTCAACTTTGCACCTTATACATTTTATCTTTCTTTATAAATGATTTAACAAATTTATCAAATTAAGCAAGGCGTAACAGTTATATATAGACGTATTCTCCGAAATCTCATCTTTACATTGCTGTACGATACGCATCATAATTTTGTTTCGTTAACTGCTGTCAGCATTCTTAAAGTTACCCTTTCCAATGGGAAACGCAATGGATTTGAGTAGGGAAAAAACACGTTTTTATTTGTTTAGACTCAATTCCAGCTTGTCTGCTGTCACGTCACACTAATATGGTCCATTGCCTCGAACGGACAAACTTTGGTTCGTGATCATTCAAGTCGTAGATAATGACAGTTGGACAATCTTTTGGATATTAAATAATTATTTGCCAAGAAACATCACGGAAAACAGTCATTATTGAAAAACAAAACTAGGAAAAGAGGTAATCTTGGAAGCGAAATTCTGCAACACACTAAATCATAAAGTAATGTAAAATGAAGAAAATCCATATAGAGAGATATGAACCAGGTGCCAGTTTTCGCACGCCGTTCCACTCCGGCACGAAATGGTTTAACGCTCTTCGTAAATCACGTGTTCACGCCTTCTGTCTTCCTCTCCTGTAGCACACGTTCAGGAACAATTCACCAGGTGCTCAAAATGTTAAAAAATTTAGTGTATTTTCATGCTTCCCCATAACATGATTTAAATGGCGAATATATGTTACAGGAATGGTTTTCGAGTTTACGTCAGGAGATAAAAAGTACTAGGCTGAGAATCATTTCTACGAGTTTCCATGCATTAGTCGAAGTGTTTTGTGCAGAATATCGTCATTTGTGATGAGTAAGGCTAGGATTTTTATGACCTAAAATTCACCAAAATATGCAAAATAAAATATGCTCTTATGATCTAAAATTTTACAAAATATGCACTATAATTTGAAAAAGATGCCCTTATAACTGGACTGTTTCAAACATCAATATCAAAATGCTGAGATATTTTCACATATGTACTATTTTTATTTATTTTATGGGCTCTGAGATACAATGCACAATAAATACTTTCTCTAAATTTTGAAATAAAAATGACAAAGATTTTGCTACAGTAAAAGCAAAAAAACAACTCTTGAGTAAACATGGGAATAAGAACGAATCCACTTCGAAAATGACTCTATATTTCTTGAAAATGCAAAAAATATGCTGAATATGACCGAAATCCATCAAAATATGCTATATCACACAAAAATGGCGAAATATGCCAAAATATGCCCTTAAAAAGCGCCTTAACGTAATTAGTTTCTTCATGAAAGTCATGATAATCCTAGCTCTAGTGATGAGCCTTTTTATTATTGATGTATACAATTAAGCATGGGTGTATATATAGTTCACGTAAGGGAGGGTTTAACTTTTGGTATGATTGGGGTTGCTTTATTTCATAAGTGAAAATCCAGGACACTGCTGACCGGAAGGTTGTTGGGGAGCGGAGCGGAGGAAGGGGGTGCTGGACCCGACAAAGTTGTGTGTATGTAGTCACGAAGTCACACTACTTAGTATGGATACTTTTCTGGTCATCTTGTGCCAAACAACTTGAGAATGACACGATGTTTACCTGTTTTTTTCGCACTACATTTTTAAAAACAAATTTCTTTAAGAAGACTCGACGGAAAAAGATTATAACTGATGTGAAAGTCCCAGTGCAGTTTCTTATCGCAGAAATTCCGAAACTATCAGGAAATTTCAGATCTTTTGTCTGCAAACCCATCTGGTGTGTGGAATTACGTAATTTCCTTCCCATTTGTATCCCGTCCTATACGTCTCGAATTTAGGAGAATAAAATACGTCCGAAGAATATTTTATAAACAAGGGGATAGAAGAGGTAATCTGGTATTTTACTGAACCGAAAGGGGAGGTTGGACTCGTTGAACCAACCCCTTAAATACTCCCATGCAATTAAGTAATGAGACTGTTGTCCCACGTGTACATTCTATCTGTGAATAATTGTGTAGTCTGGTCCATAATATACAATCTCGTGGCGGAGTGGTTAGCACATCGCGCTACGACGTCAGGGGTTCCGGGTTCGAATCCAGGCCTGGGCTTGGATGTTTGTGAGTGTCCATTCATCATTTCATCACTCACCCCAATCTTCGCAAATTAGCCAAAATTAGCACAAAAAGCGAAGTAAAATAAAGCAAATCAATCCATCAATGAACGTCCTGGAAAAAACTCATAAACTTCCGATGTGCATTCTTGGAATTGCCGCCATGTCGTGAGGAAGATGTCTTCATGTAATCGCCATGGAACAGCGAGTGAACATCAGGTTTCATGAAAGACATTATGAAACTGCTTTCAGGAATAAACACTCCTTGAGTTCCATTGCTGTGAAGGAGGAAACAGCATTTTCTCTACGGTCCTCCTACAAGACGACAAATCGCAAAATGGAAATCTTTAAATTTACCAAGAGGCAAGAAAATGAAGCTACAGAAATCAAAGGAGAAGACAATATTGTGTCTCTTTCGACAGCAAAGACATTATTCATCATGTATTTGTTCCATGTGGTGAAACTATAATTGGCTGTTACTATCCTACTGCCCTGAATGATTATGAAAGAAAACTGTCCATGTCCGACTTCAATATCTTAAACGGGCAGTTGGTTTCTGCTCCATGAAAATGCACGGTCCCACAGAGCAGTGGTTGTCTAGGTATTCCTAGTCCAAATGCAAGTGAGTGTGTTGAATCATCCTCTCTACTCCCAAGATTTATCTCCCTGTGATTATTTACTGTTCCAGAAAGTAAATATGCTGCTGAAATTACGCACTTTTGATGAACACGAGAACATTCAACAGGTTGTGACGTTAAATCCTCAAGTCATACCTCATGAAGACTTGTTGATGTCATGTCAATCGTTTTCCAACAGTTGCTATACTGATGCAACAGATTATACAGTCACCTGCAATAAAAAATGCGCATCTAGATCCTGAAATAAACGCTTTCCTGCAAGGCGCTATGCGTGATGCCTAACTCTAAGGCGGTGGTAGAAGCTGCCATTGAAAATTTGCTATTAACATCCACTTATAGTCTCAGTATAGATTAGGCAGTTCTGTATTACTTGCCTGTTTATTCCAAGGTTTTTAGAGGTTCAGGAACCATTAAATTCTAATAGGTTCTACTGGGTTCCGCTGCAGGACCGGAAACCTTTTCTCGCACAATTTAAATTCGGTCCAAGTTGCGTTTTGTTTAATTGAAAAAAGTTTCTGGACCGGATCTGGAAAAGAGGTTCCTGGACCATATTTAAATTGAGCCGGAAGAAAGGTTCCTGGACCGAATTGAAATACTTTACAGATAAAAAGGTTCTTTACGGTACAGAACCCATTTACGCTTACTGATTTTCTCTCCTGGACAGGAATTGAATTTACTGTATTTAAAATTCCTGGACCCTTAACAACCCTGGTTGATTCATCTCTTTCAGGTCCAAATATCGTTCTTAAGATCTTAATGTGATCAGTCATCATCTCTAAATTCACTTCCGTTCCGTGTTTCAAAATTTAACGCATGTATCTATGACTACAGGTATAATGGATGTTACCTTTGAACAGAAAAACCTAACGGGAACAACTTTCCAACCATGACAAAAAGTAACGTTATTAAATGTCTTGACATTGTTGAAAATAAATTAAGGAAATATTCACTCTAATTCTTTCCCCTTTGCCGAAGCCTTGGAAACTCAATGTAAACACAACTGAATGGAAATAGAAACGGGGAATAACATGTTTCAATTTGTTGATTTTGAGTTTTTCATTTTCCAGTTCCAACCAATGATATTAATTTTCCATTGACACCTTTCCTCTATCTGAAATCCTACAAATTACGCCCAACAGTAATCATGATTTCTTTCTCCTTCAATTGAGGGCTTTTATTTGATCTATGCGCGGCGCAAACATGGTTGAATTGAATCTCAGTGGGGAAATGTCATTGCAGAATCCTTTGAGAATTGAAACGCAATATGTTTGGCATTGACTACTCTATTGCTGACGTTTGTAAATACTCTGCCCATTGTACGTCCAATATGTCCAATCAGATGAAGTAACGAAGTTATTGTATATCGTTGGCGCTTCTATTGTACACTAAAGGATGGAAATTTTGATGATTTCTAGCACACTGATTCTCAGTGACCCGAGATTGTTTCCTGGCTCAAGCGACATGTGATTATAGTTCGTCTGCACACGTCAGGATCCTATTTATTACTGGTGACTGTACCTAACTCTTCACGTTGCTGCAAGTTAAATCCGTGTAATGGTGTTTTATTTCATTTCTACATTTGATTCATTGTAAAGTAACAACAGACAACTTCTTAATGTAAATGCAATAAGGCAGAGACATTGCACTCTAGTAGAGCATTTTAAGTCATTTATTGAATTGAATTGAAATGCATTTATTTAAGTATTCTTAACAGATATACATCTTTATACAACACCGTGTGTTTAACATATATACGTAAAACTATTTTACAGAGTAAGGTTATATACATAAATAAGGGTTGTAATAATATACAGTCAATATATATATATATCAGAAATTAAAAATAAAGATGATACGAAAGTTAAAACACAATTGTTCTTAAAATACCTTACCTTATTATCGAATTTCATTTCCATACATTGGGACATTTACCTGTACTGACGATACCAATTTGTCAATCTAAGTGTTGGATTTCAAGACTGAAGTTGCAAATACATTATGATGTCTTCTGGTGTTATAATTACCTTGTTAATATAATTTGAGAGTTATTTACTTTGTTTGCATTATATTGTTAGTAAGGCTCTATGAATAACTGATTGATCTGTACATATACGAAGTAGCTATATTTTCCTCTACATTAGCTTCTTGTAACAAACATTAACGCAACATTTTTTTCTTCTTACAGGTATGTACTTCAAATATTGGATTAGGTCTTTGAGAAGCAACGTGACAACTGTGTCCACCGTACATGGCAAGTATCATTAACTTCTTTTTAATCAATTTGGAATTCTCGTTTTTCTTCTCTTGTAAAATGTTCATAACGGCCAAATACAGGGTATTTACACATTTTCGATCGCATTTCAATTACACCAATAGTATCAAGGAATTTATTGAACGGTATTAATCAAGCTAAACATAATATCAAACCCAATTAAATTGTTAATTACGATACTAGATGACCATAGTGCATAAATAGTGTTGTGAACTGATCACGTGCAAGATAGTTTGCAAGCTCGACTCGAAACTGAACGTAGCACAATAAGCTTTATAGTGATTTTCAATTGTTTTAAAAGTTTGTGAATATGATTGAGCTGCTCCATGATTAATGTAAATGCAGCTGGATAAAGTACTTAGTTCTGGTACTGTTTATCACTGAAATGTCCTATCACTGAATTTTTTAAAGTTATATTAACTGCTACGTTATAGAGCAAGGTTTTACCTGGTTTTTATTTCAAGGAAATATATATACGAGACATTGATTATCGCTTGAAATTGAAAACATTTTATGTGACTTTTTTCTTCACAAATGTAAAACAAAGTAGTGGAAACACAAATAACTTCAGAACAATGTACAGTTCCAGAAAGTCTTCTTGCAAGTCTAGGTATTCATTAGCCTTGCTGTATTTTGATGGTATGGAAATGTAGAATTTTATTAAGACGATCGAGAGACAAGCGGGACGATAGGAAACGGAAGTAGGCCTGTACGATGAGAGCCGAACACATTAAACCGGCTCTTATTTAATTTTTACGGCAAGATACGATCGACAGTATGGGACACGGAAATATACGATGAAAGCTGACCGATCGTCGATTCATGTGTCCGACTCGTGTTCGATTTGTAAAGTCGACGCGCTAGTTACGTTAACGACCGGCTGTCTTTAAAGTCCACGGAGCGCGCCCACCAGCTGTAACAATCACATTAAACGCACAGTGTTGCCACACAACTACTCTTCACAGCTACTCTACACCACCTTGTCCCTCCGCGCACAAGAACCTTCCCACGGTGTCAACATTGAGGTTTCAAAGTCCGGCAACAGAGTATCCGCAGTCATGTGACCGAGACTCCACGTGGAGTAGACGAGCAGAATGACAGCTGCGCCTATTGGCCGAAGGTTGAGTGTGATTGGACGAAAACAACTCGCCCGCTATTTATCCCCACCAACGTTTGTGGCGGCGGCTTTCTTTAGTTCTTCGACGTTAACAAAGTAGACACGTGGACTTTACCGCGAGAGGCGATCAGCAATCTGGGGCACGATAAAAGCCGAACACAATCGACCCGATCGCTGATTCGTGTGCCACCGATTCGAGTTTGTTTCGTACCTCGATCAACGACCGGAACTCTGAAACTGGAAAGTTAAACAGTAATAGCCTAACGTAGAACCTATCGCCAATTCCCAGACTCCAGTTCAAAATGCGAGCAGTGTAAATCTAGTTAACAAAATTCTGTTTTCCCTGAGCGCATGTGTCACTCTGGTGAAAGCAGTAACTTGAAGTTATCGAGCAATATAGCCACATTTCATGTAAGTAGTTAACAATTTTGCAATACACAATTAATCACCATGAAAGTTAATTTAAACAGCAACGCTTCGAGTTCTTGCTCATTTGCAGCAACGTTCGTTTGTCAGTGTCGACAAGGGACAAATTGGTGTGTAATTGGGAAGAAAGTTTTGTCCAAAAAAGACCGTAACTCGAGAACGAATGATTACTCGTGTGACATATCAAAGCAAGTTTACTGTTTATTACTTCCCATTGATCAGTTTGACAATTGTAATGGTAATATGTTATATATTACCAACCAGAGTAATTACAATGCAGGGGGATGATAAACAAGCGTCATATCATTTTCAACCATTTCCATATTTTTAGTAAGTTTTATGAGGAGATATTTGACCCTCTAGAACTTGCTGGATTTTGATTGGTCACATAGCTTAAATATATTTCCAGAAATGCTACTTTTTTCAAAATTTGCATTTTTTCTACAAACGTTGTCTCAGAAACTACAGGGTGACTCAAAAAAAAGTTTACCGAAACGTAACCGTTACCTTACGTGTTCGGTTACTTTTTCTTGGACCACCCTGCACATTTCTGACAGAGATATACAAGCAAAAGTACTGTGCAGTTTATGTACAGTCACCGGCCAATAAAAGTGGGACAACTAGAACCTGAACTCGCTCCTTGGAAGGAGTTATGAGTGTTGCCTAACTCTGCGGCAATAAGTGGATTTTAATAACAAATTTTCAATGGCAACTTCTACCAGCGCCGTAAATTCAGGTAACATCGGTTGGCTTAATTGAATGAGGATATTAGCGAATATGTCTATTTACATCTGGTCCACTCAAGGTAGATTCCTTCCTAGTCCACAAAGGAAGTGTTTTGTCAAAGAAATATATTCCCTGTAGTATCGAAACTTCTGGGTATTTACACCTGATATTTTACTCTCCACCCCCCTTTGATTACAAACTTATCGCATCATAATACAGGGTTATTCAAAAAGAAAGAGCAGATTTCAAATGTTTATTTCTCATGAACTATATAAGATAGAAACACGTGCCATACATCAATGGATAGATGACGGATCAAAGTTGTATTGTTGAAAGTTTTAATGTATGCACTCAGCACCATGTGTTACCCGACAAACATCAAAACGGTACTCACTTTCTTGCCAAACACGAATTAAGTGGTCCCTAGTTATTGAATTGGTAGCTAAAACAATTCGATGTGTATTGAATCGAACTAATAGGCAGGATCAGAAAACTATGAATCATTCTCTATCCATTGATGTATGGCACGTGTTTCTATCTTTTACAGTTCGTGAGAAATAAACATTTGAAATCTGCACTTTCTTTTTGAATAACCCTGTATAATTACATTAGTTGAAGTTATTTGAACTTATGTTCATTGAAGGTTACAAATTTTAAAAGTTGAGATATTCTTTCTTTCAGCATACTTTGCAAAAAATATATAATTTATAAATTTGAGCCATAAGTGAATTACATTCAGGTTAGTTACTTCCTTAGAGTTGAGATTTGATTCGCGGAACACATGAAAATGTCCAAAAAACAATTACGTAATGTGTTACAAACTTCTCAATGCCATATTTGTTACAGAGCCGTAACAAGCGGAATCGTTGATTTTATTCGCTGCATTTCTATTGATTCATGTGGTTTTACTGCTGATAATTATCTAATTATTGTGATAAGGAAGAATTAATGAAAATAGCTAGATAAAACATGGACTACGCTCTAAAATACAAGCATCTGAGTTCTGCTTTTACGAGCCCTGGAAGGATTCCTCACAGAGGAATCAATTGATCAGAAACGAAAATGGATTAGGCGGAAAATCATCTTCTGAGAAGAAGATTGTCCCAAGATCATTCGATGGTGCTAAAAGTGGTCTCCTTGTAATAGTCACCGAGGCTTGGGAAGATAAATTAATTTTCTCCGTACATAACAATGGTTTCGACATTGGACGGAGATGTATTCATTGAAAAGTACGTATGTTTGATCGCGAGTGGTTCTCTCATTGTACTGCTAACGTTTTTCTGACAAGCTTCCGTTTTTTCTGCCATTGTGGTTACCGACCCAACACAAATGCAAACAAGAAGTAAATATAGCATCTTAACAGCACGAAAGCTCGCAAACATGACACTATTTCCCAGCATTATGGATCTTTGATATGCTTATTGGCAAGTACAGTGGGATGCAAAAGTATTACCGTGCAGAATATCCACTGTCCGTAACTATTTTCACCAGGGTGGATAAAAATCATGACTTTTATTTAGAAAATCATTTTTGTTGATTTTTTTATTCAAATCGATTTTTTTAAATACGCTTAAAATTGATTGCATGGTTTTCGGCATCATGCACATAGATATATATTTTTTTTATAGAAAGATTTTTTCTAGAATATTTGAACAGTTTGATTAGAGCAAATGAAAAATATACGTAAACAAACATTTTTCTGTTTCCGATACTGTAATTACTATGGAAATGTTAGTTGAGTTTGTTAATGAAACTAATAATAATTTCAGTAACTTTTCTTTCAGTGAAACTAAAACATTCTGGATGTACTCCATAATTGTAACTTAAAATATTAACTTAAATATTTTTATAGTCATTGTACCTGAATTTTGTAGATTTTCTTAATGATAGTTCGAAAAATATGAGCTGCCATGTTTATTTACAGTTTAATGATATTTACACTATTTACGGTTTAACAGGATTAGTATTTTGTATATTTTTCTACACAAAATATTTGCTACTTCTGCCCATAAAATTATTGTATTTTAAATCAATAAAAGTCCTGTGTTTAAATTTCTTTTCGTATGAGCTTGACACCATCAGTACATATATTTGATTTCCTTTAATTTTCTTAAAAGATAATAATAACCATTAAATGGTTACGAGAGTTTTGTACTTTCACCAAAGGTGTTTCTGATATCTACAAAATCCTTATGTACATTATTCTATAAATTATTTATTTAGTGATTTAAATCAACGTGGTCTTGTGTTTCAATTCATGTAGCTCGGATTGTCTAAAGCAAAGTTAAGCACAGTGATGGACAGAGATAATACTTATGCATCTCTCGGGCCTTTCCGATGGCGCAGTTTTAGCGTCGTCGCCTTGTAATCAAGGGTCCCGGGTTCCATACCCGGTGGAGGCACATAGTGATTCGGATCCCACTTTAAACTGTAGGTCCAGCATATAAGATGATGCACACAGACAAAATTGCGGAGTTTGACTGTGGATAACATGAAAAAAGATTTTTGCCTAACTATACGGCGAAGAATGGTAAGTTCTGCCATCGCCGTAGGGTTAGGCAACACACATTACGTTATGCAAGATAGTGCGTATTTCAGGATATAGGTGTCCGATTTTCATTGCTGGTGACTATACCTAATCAGAAATTTTGAACTATTCGAAGTTTTTTTTCAACGTACTTCATGATTTTTCGAGCCTAACTTAAGTTTTTTAGGACCTATTTTAGGAATTTTAGAACCTATTTTAGGATTTCTAGAGCCTATTTTAGGAACCTAAAAACACACTTTTTAGAACCTAAAAATCCGAGGTCTAGTCATAAACCACTGATGTCGTTTTGTAGAAGTTTTCTTGAAAGCATTTACCACGATTACTCTCTTGCTGTCCGTCTATCGTTGAAGAGACTTTTCTTGATGTGTAGCGCATGGTGCGGTGTGGCTGTTCGACTGCCAAATACAAATGGTTAGTCTAGTAAAGTGCGCCAACAAAGTGAAGTTAATCAGTGAGATTGACATGGCTGTCAGAAACCTATTATTCTCGAACTCAGTAGAATGCTTACGATGCAAGTAGAAGCACAAGGAACAGTTGTTACGAAAGCAGCAAAGTGGATTAGATTCGATTTTGAAACGTTGCGAAATGATTCTGTGTGTCTAGTTCTCAATATGTTTACATCTGTTTAATGGGAAAGCAAGTTAAAATTGCGTTGAAAGTCCGTTGACTCCTGACCAATGGCCTCTTTCGAGATAAACAAGTGAAGTTTCTTCTATTTGGTTAATGTTCTTTTAGGTCAGAACTCTCAGTGTAACATTAGAACCTTTGTAGGGCCCAAGCTGAAACTATCATTCTTCTGACAATCAGTCAAAAGCTTGTTTTAAATCCACTCTATCCTCACGTGGGCTAATTGGGACTGAACTTTGTTTCGTACCTTCGAGGCTGTTCAGGAATTTGCTCCTCTTGTTGTGATTAAAAGCATCTGGTCATCACCAGTCATGGTAACAATAACTTCCTGTTTTACTTTAATAAAATGCTTATTCCTCGTAAGTGCATTTAACAACAATTTACAAAGATAAATACACATCGGCATTATTGTCGATATTTCTTCTTCTTCTCTTGGCTCACACCGACTTTAAGCGATTTCTAGCCAAAGGTACCGAATACTGATTTTACTGTCTATATTTCCACACTACAGTTTTCTTGTTGCTACATTATTTTTAGCTTGTTCATAAATCTCAACTCAACAAAGTTTATTGTACTTTACTTGTGGCTGTTTACGCCCAGCATACATTTTAAATACATAAGATATATTTTTTATATAAATTTTACACACAAAGTTCAAATATGCTCTTAAATACCTTTTTTATATAACTACATTCACTTATTCATTAACAAAACTAAATTTTATATCAGCTTGTCCAAAAAAAAAACTAGTATAATATATCAAATTCGAATATCTGGTGCAACATCTCAATACAACTACATGTATGTGCATCCTACATTATAGTACAGTCACGGACACTTTTGTGTTGTAATTATCCCATTGAAAGCAAGTGGTATCATCACAACCCAGAACTGTTCGTGACTGTACATGGTATACACTTTGTCGGCAATTCCAAGAAATCAAAAAATCTTGTTGCATGAATCTAATAGCAATTTTAAAGTTTCAGTACAACCTGTAATAACCACCGCCTAACCTTGGTTAAATAGTTTTACTTTAAAAAAAGGAATGACGTCACTGTAAGCTATTACAGTTAGTTTTATCACTATGTGATGTTATACAGTATGACGCAATAGCCGTGTCAAGGGTTTTGTTTTGCCAAATAATGGGCCAAAACTCGAAAACTGTTAGCATTAGGTAGAAAGAATATGATTTTAGATTTTGAACATGTGCGAATTTATGTTTGATACCCGATGGAGGTACATAGTGGTTCGGATTCCACTTTAAACTGTAGGTCCCGATTAGCCTTACTGTGCATAAAGTGGACTTAAAACACCAACTGAATCAATCAATCAAGTATGTTTTTTATCCGCAGTGTATCTAGACCTGTAGCTTTTAGTTGCGGAATGCAGGAGGGTCAAGATATTTTTTTTAAAAAAATGATTTTTTGCATGTTTATGTTAACCTTTGAACAATATGTAAAGCATACAGTCTTCAAACAAATATCCTACATATACAGGCTGGCGCATATTATATCTACCAATATCAGTTGGCAACCCTGTCGGAACGGAGGTTTGCATACGCTGAAGCCTCCCATGCTTAGGCAATTAAGTCGCTCAATCAGTCTGCTATGGAATTTTCATCTGCTCAGACACAAATCGTGGCAGTGAAGGCGTTCATCCGAGCGGGTTCCATTCAGGAGATGCAGAGGGGAATGCGATGATGATTCAATGAGGGTCACCATGAACCCGAGCCAGTGCGTCACAACATGATACAATGAGTCAGAAAATCATCTGGCGTCATGATGCTTCTCAGTGCAGAGCCCTCTGCTTCTATTGAATGATACCTGTCGGGATGAACGCCTCCAGTTCCACGATTTGTGCCTGAAGAGGCGAACGTTCCATGCCAGACTGATTGCGAGACTTGCAGCTGCCTAAGCATGAAATACTTCTGCGCATGCGCACCTACTATGCGAACAGGGTTGCCAACCGATATTGGTAGATACAATATAAGCCAGCCTGTAGTTAAGTCATTATTTGTTGTTCTATTTATCTATAAATGTGCATGTATACCATATCATTTATACGTATATCTTCAGTTAAATAACACTTGAAAATATTAAAATGTTCGCGAAGTACTTCTCTTCTGGTGCTTGTTATTAATTTGAAGAGAATAATCACAAACATGTCAAAGTGGCTAAGGTGGTTACTGTATCCATTTGTTAGTGCAATGGTGATTTACTTTGCAAAGTTGCGTATGCTGCTCTCATTGTTCTGTAAACGAGTTGTTAAAGATGCATTCAACACATCTAAGCATCCCTTTTTTCTCCCGCATGGTTGTGTACACGTTGTGTGAACCGCCATGGTTGTTAACCAGGAATGGCGCAGTTTCGTGGAGCAAATTATCTGCAATAAAAGCATTAAAATCTCCTAGCAGCGCTTCCGTGGTTAAGTACCCGCAATTCAAGTTGAGCAATTAGTTAAACATTCCATATGTAAGCATGGTGCGTTAAGCTCAGGCGTTTTGTGGACGATTATCCGCAGTGTCAAAAGTGGAGTTTTCTGCGCACGTCTCTAAATATCTGCAGCATTCGCGGATATAATGAACTTGTACAGTGGGATGCACAAATATTGCTCTCCAAATTGTCCATGTCTACTTTCATTAATTTTCCCATGCTTGTTTAACGTTTTTTAAATGTTTTAAAATTTCTCATTTCATAAAACAACGAGAATAAACATAGTGAGGGACAGTTTTGTTGGTAATACTTATACGCTGTACAGCCAAACCAGAAATTGAGTTGGAGTTCCCATATAAGTTCCAAAAATTTTGCACGATTTAATATATCTGTGTCATGTTGCGTTGTGACTGCCCTCTGTGTGTTAACGTTTTGCTGTTCGAATCAAAACATCTGTATGTTGATCTGTGGTTTCTTACCAAGAAAGTTTGTAAATTATAACTATTCTTTATGCTTATGTCTTATAATAGGGAAAGAAATATAATTATATCCCGTTAATAAAAATATGACGGTACACGAACATACGAAACTAAACCATAGTTTTACCACATGTAGTTAGTGGTTAATGAATGGCACTTTTATAATATACTACAGGCATTGGCGTATATATAATTCACGTAAGGAGGGGGTTCAACTTTTTGTTTCATTAGGGTTGCTATATTTCATAAGTAAAAATCCGGGACACGGCTGATCTGAAGCTTGTTCGGGGGTGGGGGGGTGGAGGTGATGGACCCGACAAAGTTGTGAGTATATACATATCCATTATTATATTCTTTACACTTCTTAAAAGCAGACAGATATCTATTTCGAAGTAGCTATATCATTGACATAGGCGTGCGCAGACCCTCTGATTAAGGGAGACAAAAGCTTTGATGAAAATTGGAACGTCCCCCGGTTGTACACCAGTCATCACAAAGTTAGTCCGCTACTCCTTTAGTCGGGAACATGAGAATCTGCAAATCATCAGGGCTTGATGGGTAGAAAAGAAACACAACACTGTTTTCAAAGTTAAAACGCAGTTTTATAATCGCGTATATTTCATAATCACTTACCAGTAAAACACTAGAATATTCAATACTAACGTTGGGCAATTCACTCACATATAGCGAAAGTCAAAGTACATAATTAATTACTTACTTTCAACTTATCGGCAAGAAGAAAACTCGAAAACTCAAAATCTATACTTGAATGCTCGCCGTTTCCAAGTTCTTATTGATTCTTCACCTTCACCTGTCTTTCAAACTCAGTCTGTCGTCAGGTGAGAAACATTCAGGTTGGTTCACTTCCTCTGCTGAGATGAGAAAGTGACGTCAACACGAACAGATTTTGACGTATTTATAAACATATATAAAAGTTCCAACTACAACTGTATCAATCTAACTATAATTGTCTGTGACAACTTGCACATTATTTGAAGTAACAAACATTTTAAAAATCTTAACTTCTTACAAATATAAAACCTTAAATTCTCAGGTTCGTTACAAAATTCAGTCTGGAAAAAAAAAACTCATTTTATCTATCTTTTTTAGTTTTAATGCATTGAGGGTGTGTGTGCATATATATATATATATATATATATATATATATATACATTACATAATCAATTCATCCTCCCCACAACAAATCAACAGCAAAAATGACATAAATTGTCTCTGAAATGTAGCGCGTCTTTAGCTCCGATCAACTGATTGATTAATTTATTATACTTTACTTCACTTTTTGTGCAATTTTTTGCTAATTTGCGAAGATGGGAATGAGAGATATTATGTGAAATTCATGAATGGACACTCACAAACATCCATGCAAAGGTCAGGATTCGAACCCGTCGTAGAGCGATGTGCTAACCAGTCCGCCACGGGGGTAGGCCTCCGAACAATTGTTCCTGCATTTAGGACAGAACTGTTTAGCAGCAACAGTCTGAAGTTCTTACTTGTTATAATTTCTCTCTCTCTCTCTTTCTAGTAATTTACAATGCAGTACAGAAAGAAGCAAAACGCAAGCGAAGCGAGCAAGAAAAAATTCTGATCCAAATCTTTGCAAACTGAATACAACATTGATTTAATAGGGCACAAAAAAATTCATGGGGTATCATGGCATTCTATTTACATTTTTTTCATTTAGATTGTTTGACGCCGAGGGCAACTCCCGTAAAATTTTAACTTGAGTCTGCAGTTACCTTTCTGTGCCCCACTGCAGGTTAACTTGGCCTTCTGGAAGAAATAATGCAAGAGAGACGTAAAAACTAATACCATTTTGAATGTACTTCTGTCCTGCTACCCTTAGATTCGACTATCCTTGCTTTCTTTTACTTAAAAATTTACCCCCCAGAATAGATTTCCGTCCACTGCACCCCCTTTCCCCGTAGTTGCTTTGAACTTTCATCAACTTGAAAATATAATATCGTTTGATAACGGCAATAAGATTTATCTACACTAAATTTCTGGGAGAAAGTATAATACAGGGGAATGAACATCTGGGGGGGGGGACAAGGATGGCCACACCTCCCCCTTAGAAAACTAATGTCAATCTAAGAGTAGGATATTTCACACGTATAATTTGATTTCAGTTACAGTAATGTACATTAATTATTATAATGGGAATGCAATAATTTCAAATTCAAGTGATGTTTTTTTGGGAGCAACACTATTATCGGGCTAATATGCCCCATGGAAAAATACCTTGCTTGTCCCTCCGTGGAAAAAATCTGCGGACGTCCATGATTAGGGGGGGGGCGATTTTTTAATGTTCACAGTACCGCTTTTGAGGTGCCCAACATGATCTTGGACTGCATGAAAACAATTTGGTAAGAACTAGTGAAAATGCTTCAAAACTCCCCTCAGGTTACACAGTGAAGAAACTGAAGAGCTTGCTGAAATATTTCTCTTCTACTAGAAAATTTTAAGGTCCGTATAATATTAGTGAATACAATTCCACAAGCTTCGCTAGCTACTTAGTAATGATGCTTTTATGTTCATCTTGTGTCAAACAACTTGAGAATGTTACAGTTTCTCACTGGTTTTCTCGCACTGCGTTTCTGAAAACCAAATTTCTTTAAGAAAACTCAAAGGAAAAAAATATCACTGATTTGACAGTCCCAATGCAGTTTTTATCGCAGAAATTCCGAAATTATCAGGAAATTGCAGACATTTGGCCTGCAGTCCCATCTAGTGTGTGAAATTACGTAATTTTCTTCCCATCCGTATCCCGACTTATACGTCTCGAAGTCAGAAGAATAAAATAAGTGCGAAGAAATTTTTATGAACAAGCGGATAGAACAGGTAATCTGGCAATTTTATTGAACCATAAGGGGGAGGTTTGGATCCGTTGGACCCCCCCTTTAAATACGCGCATGACTACAGGACATTTGATTACTTATCCCTAGTCTACATAAGAGCTTAAGATCCGAAACACAATAATTGCAACACGAACAATGGAAACACAATAACAGCAATCCTACTTCGTCGAACGTCTCTAGTTGACTGACTATCCAGTCATTTGTACATGGCACTGACGCCAACCAGTTGTGCCAACTCACCTATTCCAAATACTCGTCCATAGGCGAAAACAAAGGCGGTCCAACTTACGCAACGGTCCAATTTCGGCAACTCTCCCCTATGCATTGTCAAACTCTACGATAAGTAGATTTTAGAAATAATTTTCAATTGCAAGTTATACCACCGCCATAGTGTTATTCCATACGCATAACACCTTGCAGGTAGGCGCGTATTTCAGGATCTAGGGGTCCAATTTTTTTTGGTGGTGACTTTACAAGTATATAAGAAAAAAACAGTACACTTTTATTTATTTATTTAATAGAAGATTCCAAGTACAGCGTTAGCCATTTTACATTGGAACGTATTAACAACAGAAAATAACAATAAAAGTAATTGTATAAAATAAGAAAAATAATAACATGAACTAAACTTACATGTGGTTAAGAGACTTACATACTTTTAGTTAACTTTCTTCTAAAACTGTCTGCAAGGTCCCTCTAGTGCACTTCTTAAAATAAACTTATACCACGGCTACATATATATCTTAATCTCATGGGATAGGTTCTTTATTCGAGAATTCCAAATAAGAAAGCGTTTTATAGCCAAGAGGATATAGTTAAATGCGGATCTATATTCTAAAAAACTATACACAATACAGAGAAAATATATAGCGAAGCTTGTATATACATTGAAATATATATATATATATATATATATATATATATATATATGCTGATTCCAAATTTACGTCGGTTATATTCTTCTTATACATATATGAATAATTGAAAGGAAATCTTCTTCTTCTTTCTTCTCGTAATTTCTGTGAAAAGCCTTCTTCTTCTTTTCTTTCTATTTTTGTGAAAGACTACTTCTTCTTTTCTTCTTTCTATTTTTGGGAAAGACTTTTCTTTTCTTCTTCTTTCTATTTAGGAAAAGGCTTCTTCTTCTTTTCTTCCTTCTATTTTGGAAGGATATCTTCTTCTTCTTTTCTTCTCACAAATTTGGGAAAAAGGCTTCTTCTTCTTTTCTTCCTTCTATTTTGGAAGGAAATCTTCTTCTTGTTTTCTTTCTTCTAATTTATTTTCTTTCCTTTTAAAGCGTAATCTCATTCATTACATATATGCGCTCGCTTTCCCCGCTTCAGAAGCTATACTTATAGAAAGATTAGGGGCGTCTAAACTGACCATAGCGCCACCTCCTATGTAACGACCAAAGGGGGAATAGCCCAGGATCGCTAACAGCAAGCGCTGCCTATGGCCCAGTGCGTTTAATAAGAAGCGCAACCGTAAGTGCTTCGGGGCGTCTAATTGAACACAGTGCCACCGAGGGACGGACAAATACAAAAGCTGACGATATTCTCCTCGTCAGAGGTACTAAATCAAATTTTGATCACTAGGATCAAAAAGGAGATACGATACATTTCTGAATTCATTTGCTCACTTATTAACTTTCCTAATTGTTTCATATATGAGCATATTCTTAATTATCTTAATTTGCTATTAACAACATTTTATTCACTCCTTCTATAATTTTTATACTCTTCCTTTATATATTTTTCATTTACTATAATATATATAGTCTATATAACGAACTCTGCTCTTATTTATATGGCGTGCTGCCATCTATCGTCGCTTTCGGGAAATATTTCTTCCTTGTGTTTTTCATTGAGTCGTCGGAACTGACAGGTCCAGATTTTCAAAAATATCTATTTGGCTTCTTAGATTATTATATTGGCTGGGCAGCCTATGGAACAGAGAACGCTGGATGAAGCACAAACAATCTCGGCTTCTGAGAACCGATAAGTTGAGTGCTTCTTGGAACTCGATAGGGAATTTCCTGAAGAAGGCGGTCACTTCTGATGTCGCCATTCACTATTTTATGCAGAAATATATGGTCCGCCAGTCCATGTCTCTCGTGGGGAGTTTGGATACGTATTTAATATCTTCAGAAGAATAGGCTTCTGCAAATGTTTTATGGATGGAATTCGGTGTCGACCAATGGTCAGGAATACATTTATACGGAATTTAGTCTATCTAACTTTGAGGGGCATGGCATAGACCATATCGGAGAGCAGTATTCAACTTTTGGTGAAACAAAACATTTGTAAAAAATGCTGAGAGCAGTCAGGTTGTTTATTTCAGTGAAACGATGGAGTAGACCTAGCATACGCATGGAACCCTTAGTGACTGTGGCGATGTGGTCAGAAAAGGAGAGTTTCTCGTCAAATATAACGCCCAGGTCCTTGAACACAATTATTTTTTATGAAATATTATGTATTTAATGTGTTTTTCTTTAAGGAGAAGGTCATCATGGTACATTTTTGAGGGTTGCGTTTTAAGTTCCATAATTCACACCACTTTATTAGAGAATCTAAATTATTTTGCAGAAGTGCCATGTCATTGAAAATTGAGATTTTACTATATATTTTGCGATCGTCAGCGAACAAGAGAAGGTTTTTACATGAGCCGGAAAGATATTCTGGAAGGTCATCAAGGTACAGGATGAAGAGAAGAGGTCCTGCCTTGAAGTACACCAGAAGATACAGCATGATAAGAAGAGGGGATTCCGGAAAGAACAAGTTTTTGTTATCTATTTTGGAGGTAGTGTTTTTGATCAGAGATAGAAATTTTCCATGAATGTTGAATCGATGAGAATTTATGTAGCAGGTAATTGTGGTTTGTGGTTCATGGAGTCAAGAAGCATGGAATATAAACTATGCCAAACATATTAAGAATCCCTATAAGTAGGGAGACAAATTTATGGTAAATAAAAACTGAGGAGAGCGGTAAACAAAATGTTAGATCAGCGGTATATACCAGCGGTGGAAAAAGAAACAGACTAATCTTATCGCTGCTACAGCTAGCAAGTTCAATGAAACTGGAAGTCAAGTAGACATTCAGGAGAAGAAAGGAATGCAGCTTGACTGGGAGCGAAGTTTTCGAACTGAGATTATGTGCATGGGAAATTCCAATTTGCAGCGTCTTCCTGATGGGATCGAAGTCAAAAAAGTTCTTCAGCTGCAAGTGGTAAGAAACTTTAGGCAAAAGTTTCGTTACAAATCGACAGTTTGAGCGCAGAACCTCGATTGCCGGTTTTTGCGTGTTTTCTACTTAATTTGATGATATTTCACAGTTATTTCGCGAAAAATCGTTCATTTCGTGGAAAGGCACACATTTCGCATTACTTCGCGAATAAAACTCATGCATATTTCATCATTGGGGATTTATTTACGTCCAGAATGTTCAAAATTGCATCTTTTTTCACATTTCGTGATTTCGCGCATCGCGAAAATTCAATGTCCCTACTTATAAGTAACCTTTGATCTATGACAAACATATTTTTCGTCAGAAAAAGTTTCAATTTGTCGTATTACCTTTTGATACACGTGGATAAGAGTTACATTTAACCTTGCAGTTGAGTATTGAAGATATGTAAGCATTCCATTGTGTGGAATTCTCATTTTCAAATATAGAGTACGGAAACAGCCATTTTCCCTTTGCCCTATAAACGATCCGTGAAATCTGAATGAAACTTAAGGAATGCTTCTTTATCTTTTATTATCCACATTGTACTCGTAGCCGTAGCAACCAGCTTCAATACAAACGTTCTTTTCACAAAGGAAATGTTTCTCAACTGAAGACGGGAGATTCCTGGTGTTACTGAACATAAAGACTTTCTTTCATGTGACTATTTTTTCCCTTGATTGTTTAATGTTTAATTTGCTTTTATTATAAGATATACAAATATGGGTATTTTACCCTTATAAAATAAATTGCACTCCCCATAATCATGCTTCAATAGTCTTGGGCAGCAACAGGATTTTTCTTACTAGTTCTTCTTATGTTTTTTATTAAATTACATACATTGGTCCTAATTATAAAGCAATCTAGGAATACACTTTATGAAGTAACATATTAAACCACTATTATAACGTATAAAACCCCACACTGGGTTTTCGGGATCGAATCTAGGCTGTGGCAGCCTAAAGCAACTCGCCTCTGTGAGAGGTACCTTTTATATGTAAGAGGACTCACCCCTATGAAATAAGGAGAACACGAACGACATTCAATATCTAACACTTCTATTGACTGGACATGGGGAAAGGGGGATCTTAACAATAGAAAGGATGTTCGTTTATCTGTAGATTCCTGTAGAGATGATCCTATCCGCTGATTTGGTAGATAAGGCATGGCCGTGAAATGGAACGTCTTTAGGGAGCGCAACTCCCCGCTTCTATCTCTAGCGTAGCACCGATATTCAATCTATAACTTGGAGACAACCACTGTTTACTCTATAACTCTCGGGCTACAACTGGGGGCGGAGATCTGTTCAAGTTCCCGATCGTTAAAGCCGTTGAGCCAGTTCCATCCTGTCGTTAACCGTGCTTTTTTCATAAGGCTGAACTTACGTTATTTCAACGGATTTCTTGTCGATTCCCGTTTCAGGGGAGTTCAAGGATCAAATGAAGGTCGCCGGTGTAATATGCTTGTAACAAGATACTTCCAGTGCTTCAGCCGGACCCCTTGGTGAGGTGATTAGACTATCGAGCAATGACGCCAGGGGTCTAGGATTCGAATCACGCCTTTGGTCTGATACGATAACTTGCATGTAAAACTACCCGAAGTTGCCCCCATGTACCCATTTATTCGAGGCTGGGTGGGCCTCAGAGCCGCACAGAAACTGGGATATGACTGGAAAAATTGCCTGTCCAGATCACCTGACCCGGGATTCGAACCTAGGTCTTCCGTGTGGTAGCCAGATACTCTACCAACTTTTTTATTTCTTTCTTTGAAAAAGGAAGACTCTTACCCGACAGTATCCCCCGTTATTCGCTTTTTAAAAAGTTTTCACGTATCAAATTCTCTGTTTTCTCATTGGGACAAACACAAACATCCATGTCCTAACTGGGATTCAAACCCGGGACGCCTGGCCTTACGTTGACCACTTCGGAACGGAGGCCGACAACAACTGAGCTACCACGGCTTGCATACAACAACCAACCAACTAACTAACTCTTTCGCCTTCTTGAACCCGACGGTTCATGGCTGCAGCAACACAGGCCTTCATCTGTCCCTATCCTCAGCAAGATCTATATACTCTTTCCCATCCCTACCGATTTCTTTAGGTCCATCTCAACATTATCCTTCCATCTTCGTCTTACTACTGGTCTCTTACCATCAGGTTTCCCAACAAGAATCCTGTAAACTCTTCTTTCCTCTCCCATTCGTGCCACATGACCTGCCCACCTAAGTCTTCTTCATTTAATCATTCTAATAATATCTGGACATGAATACAAATTATGTAGTTCTAAATTATGTAACCTTTTCCACTCACCTCTCTCTTATCCCTTTTAGGTCCAAAGATTTTCCTAAGGATCTTATTTTCAAATGTTCTAAATTTATGTTCCTCTTTCAATGTAAGGGACCAAGTTGATACGTTCAAGGCCTCTGTTATTATACTATTACACGTATTATTATATTTATTAATATTAACTTAATAATAATCAGCGGGGAACGATGAGACTCGGTGAAGTACACAGACTCCTCTCAGGTACATGGATAGTGTTTGGCAAAGACAATATTCACAGCACACAGAAATAAAACCGCATTACTGCAGTATGTATAAACTGAAAGGATTTATTCTTTATTTATTGAAATTATAATGCAAATATACTTGAGACGAAGGCGAGTATTTCGCTTTGTCGATAAATTGACTCAACTAAAACGCATATCATCAATGCATGGCTATCGGCGTACCTATGATCACATAGGCCTAGCTTTCACCCCGAACTACCATACCAGGATGTATGCACAACACCGAGGAGTTCTTTTTAAGTTTAAAATCTTCGTCGATCCGTGGCGAATGTGTGATATTTCTTACGCGATATCCTTACTTTTGTACTATTTGGAAAACACAGATTCAAGTACATATGAATCACTCACTATTTACAAAAATATCCTACCAACAAAACTGACATCTACACATGTTTAGAAATACAAATTCACATAGTGCACTCTCGCAAACATGAAGATACATTAAACTACTCATAATAGAGCATAAAATACAATAAAAATTAAACAAAATATATACATTACAAACAAGGTGCAATATTACATATAATAACACAACATTTACGTGTCCTTTCATAAAAGTATAATATATCAGTGACATATTTGAAACTTGTGACGTCACATAAAAATATGGAGCATATCATAGTTTCTCACCCATATAATACTACAGGCAAAATTACTGTTTTGTACATTTTTTTAACTTTTAGTTTTTGCATACAATAAGTAACTCGAAGAGAAAAGTAAGTACGATGCTCATTTCACCCTTGTAAAATCAAAACACCGTGAAGAGTATAAATATAATTAGTTGAGGAACCAGGCAACCATTAAGATTGCACTAGATTCCATGCATATAAACTCACTGGCAGTAGTGTTCCTTTTTATTGAATCCTCCAGGAAAGGGGATGTGAGTGACACTTTGCGATGGGAAGGCATGACTCTTTAGGTTAGGCTTCCCGTGCGGACGACAGATCTCATGTTTTCGTAATGAGGATTGATTCTTGGCAAGAGGAAAAAATTCTAGTTCTTCGTTTTTCTGCCCTGATCGCTTTCGCGGGATGCTTTAACTATGCATGAAACAGCTTCAGGAAGATTTTTCTCTTCGTAGAAAAAATACAACTGGAGCTTGATGCTGACGACTTGGGATGAAACCGGCCTCTGTGCTGAAGTCGTCACTGTAAATCTCCACGAAGTCAGCTGTTCTGGTCCTGGATATGACATGGTTGTGTTTGTCCAGGGCCGCCGAGAGAGGGGTACAAAGAGGGCTATTTTCCTCCTACCCCTCCGAGAAAAAGAAGGCTGCGAATGAACAAAAATAATAAAAGTGCTAGTTTCATTCACAGATGTAAATTCATTCATGGATGGAAATATATGCAGTACATAATTGCGTTTTGTTATAAGAAATTATAATACTGGAGGACGAATCCTGTTTTCTAGCAAGGAAAAAAATGAAATGAATAATCATTTGTACATTACACTTATTTTTTAAATTTTTTAAGACATAAATTTTACTACAGAGCATTCCCTCACATTCGCTACGAGACTCGGCGGCAAGCGGCCCGGCGTCAGCGCTTGTCTTTCCCGGTGAACGGGGTCTGCGCCAGTCGCTAGAGTTGGCTACTAAAATTACAGTTTTCATATTGTGTACTAACCTTGACTACAGAAGGTGTTGAAAATGATGTCCCTCTGCTGCAACACATTCCTGGCATCTCCGAAGGAAAATGGCATTTATACGTGCACGTCTACTGTAATTCTCCCGATTTCTCGTACAATACTCTCTTTTAACTCACGTATGGTGTGCGGATTGTCTTTGTATACTTTAGTTTTTAGATTTCCCCATATTTTTTTACACTTTTATTCAGAACTGACCCTGTTACTCTAAACTTTTTTACGAGGTTTAATATAGTGGCCTAATGTGGAAAGGGAACACCAGGAAATTTCGTTGCAAAACGTCGTCGCACTACTCCACAATTCCTCTTTCTCTCACACTCGACAAGATAAATCCTTTGTTGTAATGTAAACTTTTGTGGTGCCATATTAAGCCACTATCTTCAACACACGGACACGACACAACTTCCGAGAGAGGATTATACTGGCTTCAGTCTGCAACGTCAACAGAAAGGGAAAGAGAGCGAAGGCAGGGAGAGCGAAAAAAACAGACTGTAGCGGACCCCGTTCACCGAGAAAGACAATCTCTGACGCCGGGCCGCCTGCCGCCGAGTCTCGTAGCGAATGTCAGGGAATGCTCTGTATAATTACATAGCTTATCTTGAACATCCTTAACCCATTAACTGCGGCTGAGCTAAATATAGACTCTCTAAAATTGGACCTTTTTTTATGGAGCGTCTGTATATAGACGGTATTTCAAGATTAGCGGTTCTTGTGTTGCGGCAAGTCATTTTTATAGACACCGATTTTTTTAGCTATTATTAGTCTATGTGGGCTATTAGCAATCAAATAATCCATTGTTGATGCTTTGTCAGTTCCTGAAAAATATTTTTTTACAATACGGAATTAGAGCCGCGGTGGTCTAGTTAGTAGGGTGTCTCTGACTGCAATGCAGGGTTCGATTCGTGGGGTGGGTGTTCTGAGGTCGGAATTTTACCGACCTAGCCGTTTTGGCTCTGGGGCTCACACAGCCTCAAATCAATATGTACTTGGAGGAAACCCTTAAGGGTAAAGGCAACCGTGTCATTTTGAACGACCAAATGCAATGACCCATTTTGCCACTCACTAACGTCTTTCTTCCGACCCATCCCGAACTCGGGAAACACACGCTCGTCATGATCCACAGATTCTATGGGCCACGAACCTGACGATTCCCTTATCACCTGCAGCAAGTGCCACAGGTAGTGGATACTGGTGGTGCGAACATAACCATTCCGTATTCTCCTGGAGGGGTCTAATTTTTTTTGTCTGTGCATAGAGTGTCGCAGAATATAATGATAACTTGACCGGACCTTTTGTATTTGAAGCTGCATTATCCATGTTGAGTGTGTGTGAGTGCTCGTAGGCATTCTGTTGTTTTTAGATCGTCACAGCCTGCCAGACGGTAGGCATTAGTGTACATAAAATGGCAGAGGTGAGCAACGGAAGAAGTATCGAATGTCCACCCAGATCTCCTAATTTTACAACGTTAGATTTTACCTGTGGGGAACTGTGAAGAACGGCGTGTATGGCACTGACATTGGGTGGCATGAGACATGCAATTGAGACTACCTGTGCTTCCCTTTCCTTGGAAACCATACCATGTCGATTTGTAGATCTGTGTTACATCGTTGCAGATAATGTATTGCTATCAATGGGCATCTGTAACTTTAAGGTAAGTGACACTGAAGAAAGTTCAAATTTGCGGTTATTAGTGTACCTGTTATTAGCGTTCAAAGATTGTAAATACTAATCTGGGACACTCTGTATGTATTTGGATCTACTCTATTTTCCACAGTTTCGGATCTGCCTCCCTCCAAAAATCCTGGAAACGGGCCTGCCTCAAGGCCAGTAAAGAGGAGAGCAGGAGTGGAGTAGCCACTTGCGTTGAGGGGTAAGAAACACTGCTTTTCCTCTCATAATTACACACTGCACGAATAGGGCTGTGCGATATCGATTTTTCTATATCGATTGAATATTGATTTCAAAGTTCGATGTCGATTGAATATCGATATCGAGTCGATATATCGAATATCAAATATCGATATCAACGATCGAGACAATACTGACACATCTATATTTTTCAATTTGAAGTTTCGTCCCTGCCCTCTACCGGACCTGTCCCTCCTTAGCGTCGAATCTATGCATCAAATAGAAAAATGTTATTACAAAAAATTTTGTGCCGTGTGTATGCTGTATATCGAGGTGAGACCAAGAACGAGACAATGATTTATAATTTGAGACCGAGTCTTTGCCAAGTATTGTCTCGTATCTTATCGATACCATCCCTATACTTGGGCACACAAGAGTAACCAGCAAGTTCTATAAAGTAGGAACCTTGTTATTTTTATTGGTTGTTACACGTATTTGCTTTGCATGTAATTCAGAGGCAATCTCTCATAATTCACCTCCCAAGTTCTGTCCCCGCGTTGTGAGCGGTTTACCTGTTATCTTAACTTATGCTTGACTTAACGTACGTAAGGAATTCAACACCACCATACGTCGATAATATCGATATCGACGTCGATAGTTTCGATATCGATATATCGACGTCGAAATTTTTACGATATCGCCTCGATATCGATATATCGAAATATCGCACAGCCGTACTTACGAATCGGATGGCGATAAGTTTGACACTGGGCGAACGCAACCGACAAAGCGTCCTTACTTTCCGTCCATGTTACAACGCTACAGCACCGCTGTGCGCTTTGCAGTTCTCACGTGCATACGACAGCGGTCTTCCACAAATACGACTGGTTGCCCAGGCATGGCGAAGATGTTGTAAGATATGTCTTGCGTTCAGAATAATTGAATAGAAAAATTAATATCTGTTAGATTTTTATAACTCAGCGAGAGAGAGAGAGGGAGTGGGAGTGGAGGGGAGGGGACAGAAAATCAATATCCAATCATCGATCTCCCACGTCTCCAAACACTTTTACATGCAGGAAACGCACCACGGCTGTTGGTTTCTTATTAAACTCCCGCTCAAACCATCCAGGAATTCTTCCTCATAAATTTGTCCAAGATTACTCCGTTCTTGACAATATTGCAGTGGAAGACATCAACATTGCCCACCTGGTGCTGTCTACACCACCTTCCCGCATACAAAGGGCAACAGGAATGACATACATTTTCCAGGCAACGTGGATGAGTCCTGAACATTTCCGCAACGGCTGCATCTCGCTCATCATTCTTCGTGCATACCCGGCGTCCGATTGCCTTTTCGAAGGCCGCCACTACGCTCCAGGGAGATCGTTGTTTGTATTCAGCTCACGTACGAACGTAGCGTGAATTTCAAAGAAATATTGCGCTGCCGACAGCGCGTTTCGCGAGATGATGAAACGGGTACCGCTAACTGGAAACGGGAAACAAATGGATGCTGACTGAAACTGTGCTAATTGACTAAACTTTGTTCGTGAAAAGAAACAATATGTAATCATGAGCTTAGATTGGCTGAAGATCTGCAGAATCAGAGTCAGGTAATTATGGACAATCAGAAAAGATGCGATGAATTTGAATGCGTACTATACTCTGTCCCTACAATATCTGGAGCAAGCGAAGGAAAGAAAGTCTGTGCGCAAGTAGTGACTCGAGAGGGCTCGACCAATGAACGCGTGAAAGTGAAAAGTGTTGTAAACACAGCTGCTGCAGCTACCATCCGCTTGCAGCAACGCGCATGTATAACGCAATGTTAAAACTACGTTGGGATCGAACCAAGAACCTTGAATCTTCGATTGGGTGATGTACTTATTCATCATTCATCTTTCAGATAGTTATCGGGAACGGTACTTTATGTGCTAAAAAACTCAGAAATATTTATTTTTTTATGTGTCATAAATGTTGAAAATATGTGATAAAAACATGAAAATATGTGACAAAAATAAAAAAACATTTGGTAACAAAACAAAATATTACATGCATTTTAAACACCTAAATGCTTACCTCTTAGCGAGCTATTTTTTTTAAAGAGTTGTAGTGGATCACAATAGTTTTTTTTCCAACTTCTCCATTGTAAATCTGTGACGATTATCTCTAAAAAGCATTTTATATTGTGAGAAAGATCGCTCCACGTCACAAGAAACAATTCTTGCATATTTGAAGCACGAAATGCCACTGACGCTGAAGTTTTCCAAAGCTTCCTCTTCCTCTACTTCACCTTCCAAAACACGTGCAATTTGGCACAAAGTTTGAAAACCTTGTTTTTTCCCAAAAAATTCTGTACATTTAGACATTAGCACTTGTGCGTTAGTTCCAGTGGGGGTAATTTTTCCCCCCAATAGGATCGTAGGCGAGCCCCCAGAAGTCTGCCAGCGAGCGTGTTCAAAGACAAAACAAACCTAGCACTCTCGATATGAAAGAGGTGCGGAGAAACCTTTTTTCCTTCGAGGATTTCGAGGTAGCTGAAGGCAATGAGCGATGTATTTAAAATGAAAATTCGCAAAATATGTATTTTCATACGGAAAACTGGAAAATATGTGTTTTTATGTAAAATAACATTGTCTGTATTGACATATAAGGCTATGATCAGAATTTTGGCAAAAACGAGGGTCTCTATCTTAAAAGATATTTATTTACCTAAAGTTCCGTTCCCTAGTTATCACTGGCTTAGCCTAAAGTATGATATATGCGAGAGGTTACATTCAAAGGAATGGCAAAATAATTCACATGTGTAATAATTGGATTTCTGTACTCTCCATGACTGAACCGATATGGATATTGGTAAGAAGAGGATAATACTTGCCTCACAAATAGATAAGGTTATTTCCACACTTGTCCTCTCAATTGTCACTTGTCTGACCTTAGTCAGAATTCAATCTCTTCACGCACCATTGTCCAATAATCGCTTCCCACTTCCCTTCTCTCTCTCACAATCCGCAGTCCTTACTCTCTCTCTCGTATTCTCTCCAACTGATCTCGCTCCATCACGATTCCAATGCTCATTCCTTAGCCGTCTCTCAAGTCACTAACCTAACGTTTGCCTAATTGCTTATCCCGCATTCTTTTCTCTCCTTCCTGCCATGTTAAGAATAACATAACACTTGTAACTTCTTACCCAATACCTTGGGTACGTTTCGCATGGCTTTGCTCCATCAACTCGCTTTCTCCCGTTCTCTACCGTTACGTGCGGCCTCCACAGATTTCCGAAACAAAATGTAAAGTTGTGAATGTACAGTGACTCAATAGAAAATACACTCACTGCTTGTTCATTTAGACAGGTCAATATCATTCTTACGAATAGAATCGTGCCCTTGTATTTACTGGGTGTTTTTTTAGTAAATGTCCTAGTATTTACCAAAAGCATTTACCTTAATCATGTCGTCGACCTCCATGGTGTAGTGGCAATCACAGCGCGCTACAATCCGGGTTCGAATCCTGGACTGGGTATGGGCGCATAGATGTACATACCTTACTTATTAGAACAATACCTTGTAGTCAAAGGCGCCGCAAGATTTTTTCTCAGGGAGAACAGGGGTCATAGAAACGTTTATTAATATTATTTATTATTACTGCTTTTATTGTTGCTATTATTATTATTACTACTACTACTACTAATGTTCTTTTAATACATACATTTGTAATTTTCATGTTCTGTATAAGCTATCTATATACAATTTGTATAACTATATACTGACAAGAAGCTGTTTTTTATAGTTAGATAATCAGTGTAAAATAGACTATAATTTAACCTTACTACTTATAATTATAATAATATTAATAATAGTTGCTTAACTTACGGCCTAGAAAACAACATTTTTTGTTATAAAATATCGCTACAATTTCACTATTCGAATTACATTAACTCTCTCCAGAAATCTCAGGGGGAGCAAGTGCCCCCCGGCTCCTCCCTGCAGGCGCCGTTGCTTATAGTATTATATTTACCTTTAATAATACTACCATAAGAAAATTTCGTAACGGTGATTTTTATCAATACCGGTATTTCGATAAAACATGGAGAACGAAAGGTGATTATTGAATTTGGAAAAGCGTTTAATCTATGTTAAACTATCCCGTGGTATATTTATACAATGATATGCAAACAATATATACACATATATACCAGTGGCGTAGCATGAGCATTTCGGATGGGAACGCCAAGTTAGAAGGAAGGCTAGGCCTTCTTTTTTTTGCTTAAGAGTTTACTTATGGAATTAGCCGACATATGTATTGTCTATTTAAAATCTCATTGTGTTGATTACATTAAGTCAGACGGGTTCCGATAAAACATGATCCATGCTTGTTTTATGTAGAAAATAAGATGCCTCAGTGTGCAATAAATGCTTGGAGCACTGTTGTTCTATACCATTTTTAATTAGATTGCTCAAGTCAGAAACACCGTACACCATTCGGAGTATTTTGCTCCACACGTAACACATGTGTAGCAAAACAGTATTTTATAATCAAGGAAACCTTTCGGCATGACGCAAGTAATTAAAAAAACCTACCTCAATCACAAGCGCCTCTAGAACAACAGTAGACTTCATTGTTGTGGATGATACAACTATTGATTGATTTGGTTTATTTTACTTCACTTTCTACCACTTTTGGCTAATCGCAAATATGAAGATGAGTGATGATATTGATGAAGAGACACTCACAAAGAACATGCGTAGGCCGGGATTCGAACCGGAAACCTCTGGCGTCTTAGCGCGCTGTGCAAAACACTCTGACACGAAGGTGGGTGGATGATCCAACAATCGTACACTCTACTGACGTAACAGTGCCTATTAGTAGTAATTCAGAGTTTCAGACCACTGTTTATTGTAACTTGAGAATGCTGATAAACATTTTAAAATAATTTTGTCAAGAGATCATACGATGTTAAGAGTTTTGAAACGAATGCTAAACATTTCCACTGGCACAATATTAGGCAGTTAGATACTAACGAAAAAATATTGTTTTTAAATAAATAGTTTTGTGGGTTAGGTGATAGAGCAGCCACAGGCTGAACTTCTACCATGAGGACTTTATCAACTTGTTTGACAAAAACTTTTTTGTTCTTTTAATTTTTAATGCACTTCACTGTTCTTGCGATAAATTACGCAATGAAGTGGTCATTAAAGATACGTCAGTCAATATTGTGTATTGTAGCATCACACAGCACGAGCAGAGGCACGAGCGCGAAAAACCGGGTAGAAATTCTACTTCTGTCGTCTGCATCGGAAGTACAGCGCCTTGAATCGGAAGGCAGGAAAGGTCACATGGCCCCTAAAACCAATCAGGTGCTCCGCTCCGTACGCCAGCGTAGGGCGAGAGCATTTCGCCCGTGCTGTAGAGATCCAAGCCACAAGCTTTCCCTCCTTCTCTCTGCCTACAGGCAGGCATGGTCCTGTACGCCAAACCTAGCGGGCGTCCGGCAAGCAAAGACATTAGAGAAATGCTACAAGGAGAGCTGTTAGTGGAGCGTTGTAGACGGATCGCGAAAAATAGCTTTTATAATCCCATTATGCTCAAACATGTATGTAATTAGTCACGTTTTACTTTATATTTACAGCATTTTCGAATTTTAATTTTAAATCAGGGAACGCCGGGCGTATGGGCGTATTAGGACGCTACGCTACTGATATATACTCGAATTCAAGACGTCATCTTTTCAAGGAACACCCAAAATTTTCAATATCCAAAACCAGAAAAAAACAGAGTGGAAGAAATACGGTAACAGTAATTTCTAAACTTAAATTGATATATGAATTTTTCTATATTTAGAATTTAGAATTTAGAATTTCTTTATTCATGGGCGAAGTTCAGCCTGTGGCTGCTCTATATACTTATTATGTTATGCAGCAGTAACTTTACTTAAATTCAACTCTTTTTAAAACGAATAGCCATGAACTAGTGGCTCGGTAGGTCCAGTTTCGATTAGCCTTTCTGTGCATAAAGTGGACTTTACATAAGCGTGGCTATTTGTCTGAGTTTACTTTAATGAGAAATAAAGTTTTGGCGCCATCTATGGACGGTGTTCCAATGAGTCATCCGTCCTTTAAGATGCCCAAGAACATCGAACACTGTAATATACTCGTAGCTTCTATCAACAAGGTCAGAAATTACTCGACCGTATCTGATTTCATTCAACAAAATACTAATAATTGAAGAACAGGAAGGGAAATATAGAAATATAAATATAACTTCTGGTAGAAGGAGATTTATGTATGAGTATGTTTAGGTGTGGAAATACAGACCTTGGAGTGGACCTGCTCATAACAGGAGCTAACAGAATGAACGTGGGCAAAATGTCATTTTTGTCACTTACTTCCTGGGTAAACAACCAAAAAATTACCTGGCGTAATTCCAGAAGGAACCGCTCCTGCTTCTCCAATCATTACCAGCATTTTCGCTTCCTTAAGAGATGCGGGGGTGGGGTGGGGAGATCGTCGACGAAAGTGCACTTTCTTTCGCTGCTCTCGGGCTATCAAACACATATTTAGCTCCCCGAGCCTTTAGTGCTGGTCATTTTGCTCCTTCTCTTTGTTTCCGCAACGTCGCTATCTTTTCGACAAAACAAAACCGTTAATGCGCGCCAAATGGAATGTATTTTTTTTTTTTTGCATCCTGTGTGAGGTAAAAGAAAATCAGTAAAAGTAATTTTTCCATGTTGATCTGCAATTTATCAGTTTTTCAAATATTTGGTCCGTATCTTTTTCATGACTGCAATTTGCGATTTTCTTTTCTTTTTACTGCATTTTGGGTAACACAAGGTCACCAAGTTCGACCGTACAGGGGGCCAGGGGAGTACCTGCCTGGTTGTTAATGTTCAGGAATTTCAAAAAAATCCAATTCCGGTCCAGGAGAGAAAATCAGCAAGCGTAAATAGGTTCTGGACCGTAAATAACCTTTTCATCTGTAAAGTATTCCAATTCGGTCCAGGAACCTTTTCTCCTATTCAGTTTAAATACGGTCTAGGAACTTTTTTTTCCCGGATCAGTTTAAATGGGGTCCAAGTTCCGTATTGAAATGAAACAACTTGCAACTTCGTCCGAATTTAAATTGTGCGAGAGAAAAGGTTCGGGTGCTACTGCGGAACCCAATACAACCCATTAGAATGAAGGACGTATTTATGGAGGGTCCATGGGGTCTGGAACCCCCGAATGACTTCCTAAGTATTGAAATTAAATAATGAAAGTAATGAAATAATAAAATAAATAAAATTAAATAATGAAAATATGCATATTGTTTAATCGAAAGTTATTTATTACAACCCAACTAATTGGAAGGCAAATATTATATTGGTATCATGAATGACAGTCCCAAAAAAAGATTTATGCAAGATCTGTTACTACTTACAATAATATACATAAAATATTACCAGGAACTTTACTTCTCGTCAACTAGATCTAACATCCTTTTTTGATATTCAGAATTCTATTCTTCACCTATCATAATTTCATTGCCAGTTTATTATTTTTTCAAATATTTCCGACCTTGGCTATACATGAATAGATAATGAATACGTGCTGTTATTTCACTATCCTTAACCCGTCTATTTATCTATTGATGTAATAAAAATATAATAGTAATTAATTTAAATATTTTAATTTAATATTATTATTTTGAGACACTTCGTTCAGACCCCCCTCGAAATATTTTTTCTATATACGTGCCTGATCAGAATTATAACACCATTAAGCCTTGTTTCCATGATATGAAAAACTCAAGATGCTGACCAAGGCAGAAATTTATTTTATTATAAAACATAAACTAAATGTAACGTTTCAACCTTCTAGCAAGGTCTTCTTCAGACTCTGCACCAAGTACAAAAGTAACAAGGTACAAAACAGGACGATATATATACACAAACATTACTCCCCTCCAGACTATTAGAAAGTTGTTCTGGAACATTCTAGCAGGTGGCTTTCCCTTGTCAACTTTACTTTCACCTGAAAGTGACTGTGGTTGGACTCTTTATCTCACGCTCTATTCCCTTCAGTCTTCTTCCTTCTTCTCTCCTCTTTCGCTCTTGTCCTTTCCACTCTTTCTAACACCTTCTTCCATTCTTTGTTTATCATCAATCCCCCATTCCAGTTCATTGTGTCTTCCTCTCCTTTCTTCTCTATTTCCTTGGCCTCCTTCCATTTGCTCACTAGTATTCTCTTCTCCCTTCCTATCTGCTTAGCCTCATCCCACTTTATGTCATGTCCTGTTTCTCTCGTGTGTTTAAATATTGCATTTCTCTCTTTCTTAAGTCGTACATCATCCCTATGTTGTTTCAACCTATCTTTCAGCCTCTTTTTCGTTTCTCCTATGTACACACTTTGACATTCTTTACATTTCACTTCGTAGATAATCCCTTCCTCTTCCTCTTCTCTGTTTTCCATTTTCTTGTTTGCATTCTTCGCTATTCTTAAGATGCTTCTCCCTCCCTTCCTGTAAGTTTGTCCTGTTTTGTACCTTGTTTCATTTGTACTTGGTACAGAGTCTGAAGAAGACCTTGCTAGAAGGTTGAAACGTTACGTTTAGTTTATGTTTTATAATGAAATAAATATCTGCCTTGGTCAGCATGTTGAGTTTTTCTGATTAGAATGTATGGGTTTCTGGATATTTAAGAATCCCAGGGTTGTTAAGATCCAGGAATTGTAAATAAATTCAATTCCCGTCCTGGAGAAAAAATCATCACGTGTAAATTGGTTCTAGACCGTAAAGAAACTGTTTTATGTTTAAAGTACGTATTTCAATTCGGTCCAGGAACCTTTTATTCCGGATCAATTTAAATACGGTCCAGGACCCATTTTTCAATGAAACCATACGCAACGTGTACCGAATTTAAATTGTGCGGGAAAAAATATTTTAATTCCTGCAGCGGGACCCAATAGAACCCATTAGAATTTATGGATTCCTGTACCTTTAACAACCCTGGCACTTGATATCAATGACTGGACCATTAATAAACATGAATGATTTTTCAATTGTGTTCGTTACATACTTTTAAGAAAACCCAATATACCTATAACAAATACATAATACAAAAAAACACAGTCAAGATGGCGCTAATATTGGTCCCAAGCTTTCGACTCGTTCCCGAATCCATTATCTGCGACTGCATTTTGTAGAGTGAGATTATTTCCGTAATAGATCTGGCCGTTCTGCGCTTGGACCTTGGGAGCGAGTCATAACTCCCGACGCCTCCAATCAAGAAGCGAACCGCTATCGTCATCTCTACTCTGCGCCTATAGCTAACTCTATTGCTCATGCTGTACACTGCTCGTAGGTTCGCTGGCTAGACTCGCGCAGTCAGCTGGAGATGTTCCGAATGCACTCGGACTCTAATTTGTGATAATATTTTGGAAGTCACAGAGAAAGCAATGGAAGAAGGAAATAAAAATAACATGTAGATTCAAAGCAGAAAGCCATGGAGAAAGGTATGAATTCCTTAAAAACATCTTTTATTTTATAAAAATTTAAACACTTTATAGTAATTATAATTTGCCCTCAATTATTAATTTAAATAATCATTCTCTTTAATATAACTGTTTTTGTACAAAAATAGAACATATTTCATTCTTAATAAACTCGTGTTTTGTGTTCCATTTGGAGGCTAGATAATATATTTCTTAATAAAATCACAGATTATATTTTAGAAATATTAATTTATCGCTAGGTTTTAATTGCATTGTCAGTAATTTGTCCGTTAAGTTAGTAAAATTTTACCTTTTGACTCTGCCCCGTAATTAGATAGTTTAGGCAAGATTGTGGTTTGCCACCCCCTTCCCTCACACTACAAAGCACGGACACTTTATGTGGTATGCCCAAGGAGGGGTTAGTGAGGGTTGTAACCCTCTCTATGGCCCAGTATTCCTAAAAGAAAAAAAGGAAGTCAAATGCAGGAAATGAAAATATTGCAAAATGAGGCCTGACTACTTAGAAAGTATACGTAACTCTCCCCCCTTTTTTGTGTTCAAAAATCGTCGGCACGCCACTGCTTACACCCTACAAATTTTGAATTGATGAAACAATATGGGTTATTTAAAGTTTCGATGAATATAAAGTTTAAGAATATCTTTAAGAATATTTCAGTTTGTCTTGGTGCCTGAAGGGAAAATTTAAGCAGTGTGTTCCCAGAATATGCCCTTGCCAAATGTAAATCTATCCGTTGCATCCTCTGGCTTTATCTTTTTTTAAAAAAAGCTTTGAATAGCGCCCTAGGCGTCAGCTCCCCTAGCCTACCCCTCGTCACGGGCCTACTTTGACTATACGCTATGCCAGGTATCTCTGGAGCAAAGTCGCGCATAACGGAGGAGAAGTGGAGTATAAGAGTGGCCAGAGCTGGAAGGAACACGCTCGGGCAAACAGTTGGTAGCATCATGAATGTGTGCCAGTCAGGTAACGGTTATAGTCGACGTTAACGAGCGGCTGGCTTTGAAGTCCACGGAGCGCGCCCGCCAACTGCAACAATCACATTCAACGCACAGTGTTGCCACACATCAACTCTACGCCACCTTGTCCCTCCGCGCACAAGAACCTTCCCACGATATCCACATTGAAGTTGAAAAGTACGGCAACAGTGTATCCGCAGTCATGTGACCGAGACTCCACGTGGAGTAGACGAGCAGAATGACAGCTGCGCCCATTGGCTGAAGGTTGAGTGTGATTGGACGAAAACAACTCGCCCGCTGTTTATCCCCACCCACGTTCGCAGCGGCAGCTCTCTTTAGATCTTACACGTTAAGCAAGTAAACGCGTCATCTATAACTGCATGATGCACATCAGTGCTGCATGTTCAAAAAGCGGCAGCCATCTTGAATCGTGAATGTTGATCTCATATTTCCCATCAGGCCATTGGTCCCGCGCGCCACTGGTATCTTAAGCAATACGGCATATACTATCGGTAGCACTACTGTCTACTACGCAAATCGAATTTCTGTATTCCTTTTTGACACTGCCTCACACACTGTATATGTAGTTGATGCGCTGTGTAAGCTAATCACACTTCTACATTTAGCCTTTCTTTAACAACGCCTTTCACATTCCGGAGTACATTTCGATTATTGATAAGCTTTTTAGGGCGGTAATAATGTCCGTCCATTGTTGCAAACTATCTGTTATCCTGACTGCCCCCCCCCACCCAGGGTTGCCACACTTCTTCTAAGCTGCTCATTCTCCATTTCGCGCGTTGTACGTATGCTGTTGATTTCGTCGGTTTAAATTGTTCCTTAATTGGCAACACTGAAGGTAGATGGCGTGACCTTGACTGGACTGTTTTCATGGCGAGAGCCCTAGTGCTAGAAAGAACAACTTTGTTTGACTGATATACCTATCAAATAGATACTCAACGCAACACAGATTAACTGGATCGCACCATCTGTCTGGCCGTGAAATTCAACAATCGATCTAAAGGAGACTGTGATTTCTCGGCAACTAGCAGACGTAAAGATTTGAAGTTTTCTAAAATTGGAGACCAACAAAATACTAATTGAAAGCTGTGTATATTATACCGGGTGTTCCATAAATAATTAAAGAGTTACAAAAATTTTTTTTTTACTTTTACAAAAATTTATTGCAAGTAAACTATTGAATTTACGTTAATGAAACCAGTCGAGAATGATCAATAAACGCAAACAGTTTGTGCGTGTGTTTTGTTAAGCTGAGAGTTCATATCCCTCCCGCTAGGCGACACTCAAATCAACCACATCACTCACAGTAAGGCCTCCCCGATTGGGCGGAGGTAGCGTCATTGCCTTGTAATAAAGGGGTCCCGGGTTCAATACCCGGTTGAGATCCAGTCCCGATTAGCCTTGCTATGCATAAAGTGGACTTAAATTCCAAATCAATGACTCACTCAGAGCGTTTTGTGCAATGTTTAGGTAACCAAGATCACCGTACCTTAAACCGTGTGACGTCTTTTGTGGGGTTTCATCAAAGACGTATTCGTCTCACAGCTCCCACGTGATATTGTAGCCCTATGGAAGCGTATCATCGCAGCGATAGATGTGAGTGTGGCAAGAACGAAACTATCGTGTCGATGTGTGCCGTGTCACCCGTGGTGCATACATTGAACATGTGTTAAAAAACTGTTTTAAGTTTCTCGTTCGTTATGGGCTGGTTCCATTAACGTAAGTTGGATACTTTACTTGCAAAAATTTTTGTAACGACTCAAGTATTTATGAAACACCCGGTATATAGATTTGCCAGCTCAATCTTAAGCGACATGTGTTGCTCGTCACTTCATTATGAAAGTTACTTTAAGAAATTTACACTGAAACGACAACCGACACATCTCACTTGGAAATGGACCAATCACCAAGTTGGTTTCACACAGCAGCTCAAGCCTACAACTGATTGGTGAAATTCTCAAGTCACCGCCAAGTTGCAAATGCCGCTGCGCATGACTGTAGTTAAGGGGAGAAAGCGACTGGGTGGAACAAAGCAGTGCGCGCTACTGCAAACGGCTGGTAGCTGCAGCTGCGTTACCCGCTCCATGCAATCCTCTCAACGTTCATTGGTCGAGCCTTCACGTGCTACTTCTTAGCCGACCAATGGGGCGGAGTGGTTAACACATCGCACTACGACGCCAGGGGTCCGGGTTCGAATCCAGACATGGGTATTCTTTGTGAGTGTCCCTTCATCAGTTTCATCACCCATCCTCATCGTCGCGGTTATCGAAAAGTGGAAGAAAAGCGACGCAAAATAACAAAAATCAATTCGTTTGATTGTTCCACGGGAGGCAGGAGGCTTCGTCGATCGCGTTCCTTCGTTGTACAGACGGGAAGCACACCGGTTGATCAAACCTTGTCGACCTTCTACCGTCTCCCATACGTTCATATACTGGTCAAAAAAAGTTTTGCATATTGCAAGTTGGCCGCAGTGGCTCAGTCGGTAACGCGTCTGACTACCATGCTAAAGGTCCCGGGTTCGATCCCCGGCCGGTTCAAATCCGGGAACTTTTCTAATGTTGGAAGCGGCCCCGGCGCCCACCCAGCGTCGAATAACATGGGTACCTGGAGGAAACCCTGGGGGGTAAAGGCGGTCAGGGGCGTGATGCTGATCACAGGGGAGCACTTTACATTTTACCTTTTTTGCAAGTTTTTCATATTCTGCATCACTGACGCCACAAATCTCCATACCTTTGAAGCGCACACATCAACCGAAGGTCAATTCAACACACAAAAGAGCAGGTACATGTCTGTGGCCGGGTTTTGAAGCATGTTTCACATTTGAACCTCGTGATTCACCCACCGATTGTATCGCAGTTCGTGAGAAGGGGGAGTATAAAGCACTGGGCGTCTCAAGGAAGGTTGTAATGGTTGTCATGGTGTGAGTTTACATGTTAGAAATGCCACGAAACACACTTTCGGCAGTGGATAGAATCAGAATAGTGACTCTACTACAGAAAGGTATGAAGCAAGTGGACGTAGCAAATCGGGTAGGCTGTAATCTTAGTGACATTTCTGGAGTGAGGAAGAAATTCCAGGAGACGCATTCAATAGCAGATAGGCCCAGAGAAGGAAGACCACGCAAAACAACGGCTGCACAAGACAGGCATATCCGTATTTCTGCTGGCAGACATCCTACGTCCACAGCAACCCAACTCCAGAAGGATCTCCGTGAGAGCTCAGGGATCATGGTGCCCACCCAAACGGTGTAAAACCGACTGCATGATATAGGGATTCATGCCCGGCGACCTTTGAAGGTTCCCCGACTCACTGCACGACATAGGGCACAACGCGTAAGATGGGCTAGACAACATGAAAATTTGACCCGGAAACAGTGGTCACAATCACTGTTTGCAGATGAAGTACGGGTTAGTCTGCACCCCGATGACAATACTATACGTGTCTGGAGAGCAAATGTGCAGCGTTTCAATTAATCGTTCATGGTGGAACTCTTCCAGCAACAGGGTGGTTCGGCACTGTTCTGGGCAGGAATCATGTTGGGTCGTCGGAAGCCATTAGTTCACATGCAGGGTACTATGGATGCACAGACATACGAGGACAGTGTTCTTCGACCCGTCGTTAGGGCATTTGCGCAGGATGTTGGTTCAGGATTCACGTTGATGGACGATAATGCCCGTCCTCGCCGTGTCCGTTCAGTGGACCTTTTTCTTCGAAGGCATGTAATCCGTCGGACGAACTGGGCAACAGTCTCCCCCGATATCAAGTGTATCGAACATGCCTGGCAACTTTGCAAACCGACCTCACCCACCACAAACCCTACGTGATCTGATACATTCAGGAATGGGGCAGTCTTCCACAACATGCATTGGATAACTTGGTTTTTCAGCATGCCCCGTCGTGTTCAAGAATGTCTGCCACTCACGTTACTGACTAGACGGCTACTGGTTTCTGATAGGTTTACTCACCTTGGTAATTGGTGATCATTTGGTTGCATCTTACTTTGGTTAGGAAAACCACTTTGTTTCTTTGGTTATATCTTTCAAAATTTTCTTTAACTATCTTTTGTGTTTTGGACTTTCATTTCCCTAGTCGGAGGTATCGACATGTGCGGCTTGTGTGATGCAGAAAATAAAAATTTTGTTATATGCAAAACTTTTTTTGGCCACTATATATAGGACACCTGTACGGTTAAAGCCATACGGTTGGCAACACTGTTTCCACTCACACTTTCGTTACGATCAAGAACGTCATCCATTTCTGACAAGCAGCGGCGAATTTATTTTTTTCCTCCTCTGCTCAGTGTTTTACTAACTGAGCAACGAGCACAGGGGCTCGTAATCTAGTTATACGCCTCTCTGAAATACCCCGCTCTCCCATATACCTTTTCGCTGTCGTATAGGGTGGTTTTTGTGCCCGCGTCTTGAGGTTGAATGCCGCCCGAAATAGACGAAACCGTGATTTCGCGATTTGATGGCCGCGGCGAGGCATTCATACGACCCTCCCATGCGCAACTTAACCTGATTTTACAATAAAAAACATTACTGTTTTCTCGTTGGCTCTATTCGACACTCGTTTGATTTGCTTCCGTAAGATTTTTTTTTTTTTTGTCGGCGTCTTGCCCGGCCCATTTTTCACATAGCGTTATGGTTCGAAGTGTATAAATAGTCACTATAAATGAACGTGCTTCTTTGGTTAGCTTGTGGACTGCAACAATGGTACGCTTGCAACCGTATTGCCAAGGGGTTCAGGGTTTGAAGCTCGAATTAGGTATGGATGTTTCGCGAGGGTGATTATCAATGTGGATTTAAACGTAACAGATCAACTACAGATCAAATTTTTCACATCAGACAGACACTTGAAAAAAAGTGGTAATATAATCAAAATGTCCATCAGCTATTCATTGATTTCAAAAAAGCATATGATTCCGTCAAAAGAGAGAAATTATATAATATATTAGTCGAGTTTGGAATACCTAAGAAGCTTGTTAGTATGATAAAAATATGCACCAGTGAAACAGAAAGTAAAATTCGTGTGGGTATTAATATGTCTGACAAATTTACAATTCATGATGAAACAAGGAGATGCATTATCTCCATTGCTCTTTAATTTTGCCTTAGAATATGTTAGGAAGGTAAAAGAAACCAAAGAAGGACTAAAATTAAATGTTGTGACTCAGATGTTAGCATATGCAGATGATGTAGACTTACTGGGGGATGATGTGAATACAATTAAGAATAATGCTAAAATATTTTTCAAAACTGCTAAAGAGATAGGTTTGGAAGTTAACAAAGAGAAAACTAAATATATGCTTACAGGCCGAAACCAAGTGTTAGGTAATAATCAAAATCTAATTATTGATAACAACTCGTTTGAACCAGTTTCCAAATTCAAATACTTAGGAGTAATATTAACAAATGAAAATTATATTAAAGAGGAAACAAAAAGTAGGCTTAATTCAGGAAATGCATGTTACTTCTCTCTTCATAAACTTTTGTCGTCTCGTTTAATATCTAAGAAACTGAAAGTTAAAATATACAAAACATTAATTTTGCCTGTAGTATTATATGGGTGTGAGGCTTGGTCCCTTACATTGAAAGCGGAATATAAATTGAGAGTATTTGAAAATAAGATCCTTAGGAAAATCTTTGGACCTAAAAGGGATGAGGAGACAGGTGAGTGGAGAAGGTTACACAATTTAGAACTACAAAGGTAAAAAGGTAAAGTGTTCCCTGTGCTTAGCACCACGCCATGAAGGCGTATAGGGGGTGTGGAGGTAACGCCTCACACTTTCTTGATCCGGTCGTGAGTGGGGGTGATGTGATCAGCACCACGCCCCTGACCGCCTTTACCCCATGTTATTCGACGCTGGGTGATCGCCGGGGCCGCTTCCAACGTTAGAAAAGTTCCCGGATTTGAACCGGCCGGGGATCGAACCCGGGACCTTTAGCATGGTAGTCAGACGCGTTACCGACTGAGCCACCGCGGTCACCTACATTAGATTAGAACTACATAATTTGTATTCATGTCCAGATATTATTAGAATAATTAAATCAAGAAGACTTAGGTGGGCAGGCCATGTGACACGAATAGGAGAGGAAAGAGGAGTTCACAGGATTCTTGTTGGGAAACCTGATGGTAAGAGACCTGTAGGAAGGCCAAGACGAAGATAAAGAGACAACGTTGAGATGGACCTAGAGGAAATCGGTAGAGATGGAAAAGAGTATATAGATCTTGGTCAAGATAGGGACAGATGAAGGCCTGTGTTGCTTCAGCCATGAACCTTCGGGTTTAAGAAGGCTAGAGAGTTAGTTAGTTAGAAACAGGTTAAAGCACTAACTTGTTTGTGCTTTTAATGCGCATGCGCAGTTTACCATTTCTCAACATATAGCATTTGTTGATGTTGGTTCCCTCAGAAGAAGATAAATTTGGGCCACTGCAAGTCTTTTCATCAGTATAGTCCCGTTTCGCCTAATTGCTTATCAGCACAAGATAATGTGATGTATGACCTGCCCGTCATTTTTAAGTGAAACGGGATATTCCATTTCGCCTAAACTGGTTCAAAGGGAAATATTTCAAATGAGAGAAATTTAACGGCCTGTTCTGTTTTCTTATGTTAGTTCATCCTGATCTCTCCTTGATATCATACACCTATTTAGATTAGATAAAACAAGAACAAGCAGAAAATGAAGCGTCAATGTAGGTGTTTGAAGCTGGTAATCCGGCTAAACGACAGAGATTGAAATAGAGATGTGTGAACGTGACTTCTATGCCCACTAAAAGATAGACTAAGAAATGGAGTCATGTTGTCCATTATTTATAGAAAATACGACAAACATCCGCTTAGTTTTCCATTGTTACAAGGATAACAATACATAGTTACAGGCAAGATATTTTTTTTTAAAAAAATTAACTGCTTTTTCACTTATTGCAACATTTCATATGTTCTGAATAGCCATCTTGGGAATTTCTGTCCAAATCCGTACAAATATAGTATTTTAAAAATGTAGAACAAATTTGGCCTATCTCAAAACTGATTCTCACAAATAATTTAAAATGATAAATTGTCACGTTCCCCGGATTATTCTCAATAAACTTACGTTTATTCCTCAACGGCGAGCCTGAGACTTATCAGCCTACTTTGAAGCCCTCAGCAATTAAACTTCTTATTACAAATAAAATTGTATTAAGGTCATAATACCTCAGATAATACTTCTTGACTACACAAATTAACACATTCACATTTCCAAAATCACTTCCATTATCTACTAACATTCATAATATCTCTCTCCTAACGACCCCACAATCAAATGTTTTAAGGTTAGTCCATAACCATAACAGACTACCTAATTGAACAAAACAAATTACGTCATCATAGACAATTAACATATTAAACACTTAAAATGATACAATAAGTATCAAAGTTTCCATACAGCTTGAGGGTCGAAACAAGAACATGAACAAATTTCGCGAAACGATGTTGAAAGCTTTGTTTGTTTATATTTAAGTTATCTAGTGCTAAAACGTCTCTTTGCTCATTTGTATGGAAATCTAGGAGAGATTCGTCTCCCGGTCTAGGCTTTACGAATAATCCGAGGGAGTTACTGAACCAAACCACATACTGAGAGAAATATGTCCATCATCAGAGTTATTATGCTCTGTGAAATAATGAATATTGAAAAATGAGCATTTGTTCGAGAGTAAATATCAAATGAGCAAGTTTTATCGCAAGGAAGAGCATGTGTAAACAGGGAGGATTTGCCACTAGGCTATCCTAGGCTACAGCTTAGGGGCTGCACAAAACGCTGATGTACTATTAAAATTCCTTATTACAGATTACAGTAAAATATCGTTAATCCGGACCCCGATAAGCCGGACTTTGCTTAATCCGCACAGGCAAAAGGCAAAAATAAAATCAGAATGCAAGGTTTTAAATGTGACTATCGAGTATGGGTATTGCGTATTACGTACTGCATTATATGTACAGTACAATTGCCCTTTAAATACACCATAATAAACGTTTTATGTTGCTAAAAACTGAGTTTTAATGCACTTTCTACTGTTCGTTTAGGTTATTTAAGTTAATCCGGACTTTCGTTAAACCGGTCAACGTAACTCCCCATTAGTCCGGATTAACGAGGTTTTACTGTATTGTGATAATAGCCAAATAGATCAACATGTCAAGTCCTTTTACTTGCTTATTTCATGAGAGAAGGAGTTTTTAGCGTTTAAATAACTTCTTACATCTTAACCCTATTTTCAGTACTGTATTTTATTAGAAAGCGTGCAAGTATAAAATAAAATAAAATCCTTAATCAGATGTGTCTAATAGAAGTGATGTTCCATGATAACAAAACTGTTAATAATGATACAAGCAACAACGTCGGCAGGGTCCGAAAGGAAAGCCTAGGACCCTAAATTTTATATATCCCCCCTATGTGTAAAAATTTAACGAAGACAGTAATAGCATTCCTAGTCACAAGATGGCGATCAGTCAGAAGCACCAAAAAAGAAGCAGGCAATTGTCTTATGCAATATATAATTTTCCATTGTACCATATTATTTGTCAGTTATATGCAATTTATATACATCCAAATACCCGATAAGTTATGTGATATGTATTGTTTGTATAGTACTTGGGTACATAGAACTGCCATGGTAGCATGGCTTCTTATGTTCATTTTCTTCTTCCTTATGCTTTAAAAATATTGTAAACTCTTTTTCTTCTCTAAGGCTTCTTCGTATCACACAGAACAAGAAATGCATCAAAGAGATAAACTTGTAATTTTGGTTTCTTTGAATTGATTGTGTTCAACCTTCTCAACTGATGCCATTTTTAGTGCATCACATAGATCGTCTGATAAATGTATCACATGGTGCACTTCTCTGTGTATTTTTATGGAGAAAAAGTGCATCAGTAGCTGTTTATGCATTTTATTGTATTAGTGGTGTCAATATAGATACAATCTTAGTCATTTTAGGTTCTATGTGAGCTATTGCTCTTGCCTACTCTTACGGCGGGCACTCTACATGCTAGCAAGCGAGAGATACGACGTGGCGGGATGAAGTACTACGCGCACCTCGATCTACAGACCGCTGCGTTTCTTATCGCGCTGGATTTCCTCGCTCCCCTTGCCAGCATGTAGGGCGTCCGCCGTAAGACTGGACAAGACCTATAATCGGTTCTAAAGTGGAATCCGGACCACTGTACATTTGGCCTCCCCGGAAATTGAACCCGAGAAACCTTGATTACAAGGCAACAGCCATAGGCGGATCTAGAACATTTTTCTGGGAGGGTCACAGAATATTATGTCATCATAGAAGATGGAACACTGAAATTAGGATAATGGGAAGAATGTTCGGCATATTATAGAAAGCGTAAAATACACATCTGTGTGTGTGAGTTGGTATACCTGTCATTATTGGGAAGAAGATCAGAAAAATTACCAGCATTGCGAGGGACTTTTTTATTGCGAGGTATTTTTGGCGGTTCCTCGGAACGAGAGAGCAGATTATTTAATATTATGGCCGTACGGGCAAAGGGAAATGTAATACCGTGGTATTAATCGACGAAGGGGACCAAGATCTACATTTTGATATAAGATAGAACCATGTCCGACAATTGCGCTCGGAGTTATGCTACAAAATAATGCAGTTATGCTGGTTCCTCTTTCGGGGCATTGTACCTGTACGTGTGTATCAGGTGTTTATGGGTTCCTCTCAACGGAGATCTGTGCTTATCAGTAGATGTTGTCTCCGCCAGTGGCTGTCGCTATTTAATATTCGCAATTAATTTGCACGGGTGTTAATTAATTTGCATGTACTTAGAACTCATTTGCACGTACTTAGAACTAATTAGCATGTACTTAGAATACTTTACATTTATGTATTTGCTTATTTATAACTTTCATGAATATATAATTATTTATTTTATGAAAAATATGTATATAGAAGGTAATTAGAGGTACTAAACGCTATGCATATGGTTTTATATTCATTACTTCAAAGTATGTAATGTATAAAATGTTAATATTAATGTTTATAATATTGAAAATAAGTTTTCTATGGTTTATGAACCGCTATGAAAGGTGTTAATGGTACGAAAGAAGACGGTCCCGGTACTCGAACCCGCGATATGTAACTGTAATAAATGGTTAGGCCTATAGTGTATACTACGTATGTAATAATGTATGTTATTATATGAAAGACGGTGGTCTCAGACGCTAGACAGAATACTGTCTCCGAATCTCAACTCTGCGGTGAGGGTAGACGAGAAAGGAATTTGGGAGATGAGCGGTCAAGGTCAAATGACGTCAGAACGCCAGAACAAAGAAAGTACCCGATTGACCAATCAGAACCGGTTTTCCCAAGGTTAATTAGAACGCAAGAACAGGGGAAAGGTATGCAACGCCATAGGGCAGGGGAGGGATTGATCCAGACAACAAAGGATGTCTGGGAATGCGCAGCAATGGTCACTTTTTTGAAACTGTGCGTCGCTTGCATGCTAGAACATGTTTCTGTCTAAGTAGGCCAAGGTTTTCTAGAACACTAGAACAAAGGATGTCAGGGACTGCGCGATCTAGGTCAAATCTCTGAAGCTATGCGTCGCTTGTTGAACCGGTTTCCGCCGCCAATTAATATTCCGCTCAGGGTTGCCCCAAGGCACAGGACGCTTTAGCGCGGGTTTTAGACTAGAACGCTTGCATGTCAGAACAGGTTTCTGTCTAAGTAAGCCAAGGTTACCGAGAACACAAGAAAAATGATTTTTGGATACCCAATTAGATTGGAGCGAGAATTTTACCTTGAACAAGGAGAACGAAGCGTAAGGGTTTTTTATCTGTACTATGAAGAAGGGAGAGCTATCAGGGACTGGACCTACAGTTTTCACTAGTTGCTTTTATCACGGGGTAACGAACCTACGTATGTAATAATGTATGTTATTATATGAAAGACGGTGGTCTCAGACGCTAGACAGAATACTGACCCTTTGATTATTGATTTAGGTAGTAAATTTATGTTACTGTGTGCTATGTAACATAATATTGAGTTTATTTTTTACCAAACTTTGACTTTATGTCAAACATTTTCCCAGCTTATCCTTATTTTTATCAAAATAACACAATTCAATCTGTTCAAGAAAGACTTTTAGTTACATTTTCGACACACAAACTGGGTGTTCTCAACTTTTATCTGTTTATTTCACAAATGTATACCTATTTTTACCAAATTAACACTATTTATACTATTCAGGAAAGACTTTTAGTTATATTTTCGACACACAAAGCGTGTGTTCTCAACTTCTATCTGTTTATTTCACAAGTTTAGGCTTATTATTACTCAAATAACACAATTCAATCTGTTCAAGTAATACTTTTAGTTACATTTTCGACACACAAAGTGTGTGTTCTCAACTTTTATTTGTTTATTTCACACGTTTAGCCTAATATTTACTCAAATAACACGATTTGAACGTGTTTTTTTATTACATTTTGGCCACACACGCACTCACACACACACATCCACACACACACACACAGAGAGAGAGAGAGAGAGAGAGAGAGAGAGAGATTTTTTCCAAGTTTACAGGATTATTCTCTAGTTTACTCAAATAACACAATTTAGATGTGTTTTGAATTAAATTTTGTACACATGAAGTGTGTTTCGTCAAGTTTCACCCTTTTATTTTACAAGTTTAGGCTTAATATTTTACTCAAATAACACAATTTAATCCAGTCAGCAAGGATTTGTTATTATATTTTGGATGCACAAAGAGATGTTTTCAACTTTTTTACTGATTTTTTGAAGGGTATGTATTAATTTTTATTTATTTTGTTTTGTATCATATATACATTTACAAATTTTTAACTTAGAGTTTAGTATTTATTTAAATCTTTTCAAAAACACTAAAGAAAAAGTACTTTTAGCTAAAATGTAAGCCACAGAATATATTATTATTATTATTATTAGGGTTTACTGATTTCCACTATGCTATTTTTGGTTCTGTATTTCTATATGTATTTATTTAGGTCAGGTTACGCCTGCTACGTAGGAAAGTTTGTTTATTTTAGAGTTTGCTGAGTATTTTGTTACTTTTATACTAGGTAAAGTTTCCTAAATATATCAGGTAGGGCTCCATCCATATACTTTTGTTTTTGCTGTTTGGAGATGATGTGATCAGCATCACTATCCAGCTGCTTTTTATTTTATGTACCCAATATTATTTTGAGGCTTAGTGAATTCTAGAGCCTATTTTTGCAGGAGAGAGGGCTTGAAAATTTTGATCTCAGATAACCCACAACTATTTGTCAGAGTATTTTAAAGGATATTTTATATTTATTATGTGCCACTATAATATCAAAGCTTGCTTAATTTTCATGTCTGTAACGCTGTTATTGTATTTCTAGCTAAGGCTTACTGGATAAAGTACACGTAATGTTTATCATTTCGACTATTTACCTTTATACGAGGCCAAATTTTTAGTGTAACGAAAATTATTGTGTGTCTATAAAGACTGAAATTCCTTTACCGATGGGTCCATAACTGGACGCTTACCAACATTGTTCCTTTTTTTTAAAAAAAAAAATATAACCATTTATCAATATATTGTCAATTCACAGGACAAGAGGAAGTTCACAGACGACTGACTATATGAACCATAGGTCCACTTGCTAAACTTTTTTCTATGCTAGAAGAATAATTTAGCCTTATAGCCTTTTTCAAGGTATTTTTGAAGTATTACTGGTTTTTTGGGTGCATCAACACTTGGGTTATTTCCATTTGGTTTATTACACTAGGCTACAATCACTATCTGAACACTGAAATCCTCTGATTGAAACTAAAAGCTTAGGCTGTAACTAGGGACTTAGTATGTATATCGACAATTTATAAGGCAACACGAACCTTACAAAGGATTATAGGTGACGTAGGACCACACGCCAGAGCTTTGTTAATCTGCAAGAAGCATTTACAGCTAATATTACGAGGAAATGAGGTTGATTTTTACTGTTTCACAAGAATGCTATCTTTTATACACCCAATATTTGCTTTTTCAAGTAACTACTTGTACCAGAAGCACTTACAGGCCAACTCTAACTAGACTTCGACTTATTCTATATCAGGTGCTAAATTTATAAAGAACTATGATTGTGTATATTTCTGTGGAAGTACGCAAAAGCAGATTACCCGATTAAAGTATCTGAAAAACAGATTTTTCTATGCAAGTATATTTTTATTGAATGGATTATTTAACAGATCAAACAGGAAGACTGCAAAATTCATTAAATGTAGTTCTATAGTATAGGTGGTTTCAGAGATATAAAAAGAACAAATATAAGATTTCGCTTTTTTGCTTATGAGGCTAATCGCGACGCTAAGGGTAAATGGCGAGGAAATGTAACGGAGGAGAAACAGTCCCAAAAGTTATGGGCTGCATGTAAGTAAATACCACAGAGATATTACAGTAGGTGTAGGTTCTACCACCAGAAATTTTATATTATAATAATACTGGTTATACTGTACTGTTAGCTAAAGATGCTGATATTTGAGAAACTTAAAAGCTTATTTGCAAAATTTTAGATAAATAATAATCTGTTAGACTGTAAACATATTTTATATCCATTCTGCAAAAGATCCGATGACAAAATTTAAAAATTGTAATCGCCCAGACAGGGACTCGAACCCTGGACAGATAGGTTAAAAGCCTAACGCTATACCAACTAAGCTATCTGGGCACAAGGTATTCTTTTCTTGAAAAGTTAGTTATGTTAAGAAATATATTGAAACACTTGAGAACACTCTTGGTCTGGTTCGACAGAGAAGGAGACAACATTTCCAAATTTTTACAGACTGGGTGTATTTTTCCACTATAGAGGCCTTCACTATATGTAATTCGAAACGCTAAAGTTCAGCTAGCTTCCAAAACTGAGGTAAAGATTGTGTTTGGCGAGATTAACAAGTTACATTTATATCCAGTTACGGACAAATAAAGCTAAAACTCTCAGATTTACTGTACTAGCCAAGTTTTAGTAACATTTTCCTTCACTATAGTACAAATACCAAAGAAATTTGTATATTTTATTTATAATTTGACAAAATGTACTAGTATTTAATTCACAAAGTCAGGTAAAAAACAGTGTTTTTTAAAAATATTGTTACTACCTTCAAATTTTATGTTATTTAGCCACTAACAACTGGTTTACACTGTTTGGCATCCTTTAAATAGGAAAAGAAGGAATTATTTGTTTAGTATTTTTACTATTTTATATTTATTTAAGAAAACAATTCTACAGTTTAACTTAATTTTTAAGAAATTGTTACTAATTTATATATCAAAGTTATGTTATTTAGAGTGTATGAAGGCGTATAAAGTTAATATTTGTACTTATCAGTGCAACTAACAATTATATTTTATACACACACAAAAGATAATGTTTACAGTTAAATTACTTGAATCAGAGAATAATATTTTACAGCAATTGATTCATTCAGCACTAGTCAGTACTTTCATGCATCAGAAAGGTTTTTTTAATTTTCTATTACGCATGCTATTTTGGGCTATTCTTAAAATGTATTTCTAGGGCAAACTGGTTTAATTTTCTGCTTATAATGCAAAGTTGACAGTTTTCGAACAATGCTTTGTACATTTGTTATATTCACTACTTAAAATTCAAATATTATGCTTATTTAATATATAACTAACTAACTCTCTAGCCTTCTTAAACCCGAATGTTCATGGCTGCAGCAACACATGCCTTTCATCTGTCCCTGTCCTGAGCAAGATCTATATACTCCTTTCCTTCCCTACCAATTTCCTTTAGGTCCATCTCTACATTATCCCTCCATCTTTGTTTTGGTCTTCCTATTGGTCTTTTACAATCAGGTTTCTCAACAAGAATCCTGTATACTCTTCTTTCCTCTCCCATTCGTACCATATGATCTACTCATCTAAGTCTTTTTGATTTAATCATTCTAATAATATCTGGACATGAATACAAATTATGTACTTCTAAATTATGTAACCTTCTCCACTCATCTGTCTCCTCATCTGTTTTAGGCCCAAATATTTCCCTAAGGATCTTATTTTCAAATACTCTCAATTTATGTTCCTTTTTCAATGTAAGGGACCAGGTTTATTTACTGTATTTAACTTTTATTTTTTGTAATTAACAAAAATTAAAAGCTTATACTGTAGTTATTATATCTTTTTCTATCAGCTTATTTTGAAATTAATATTATTAGGTATAGTCTTTGATTTATAACTATATTGCTTTTTTATCTAAGAGTACACGCAGACAAACACATGTGTACACACTTTTATGTAAATAGATATGCCTTTTTTTCAATATTTTAGTATGAAGATTGCACTTTACCTATTTAAGCAAGGGTAGGAAAGGTAGGATTTCTGAGAATTTGTTGCAGGATTTTGTTGTCCAAGTATAGATGAGAACTGAGCCGGGAGACTGTTTTGAACCTTTTCATGAGAGTTTGCATGTGAACTGTATGCAAATTGTGCACTATTGACTGTGCACGCTTCTAAGTTTTGCTGTTATTTCACATCAACTCTGTGAGACTAGACAGTTTTCCCATTTCAAGTAGTTTTTATTGATTGTATTTGTATATGTTTTGGGGACTTATGTTTTATGTTATGAGGCAGTTTGTTGTAGAATATTTTTACCGGATTGTTTTGAGATATTGAGTGTCTGCTGTTTTACTTGTAATTATTTTCCTTCTTGTGTTGTGTATTTTTTATTTTTTTAATATTCTTTTACATAAAAAAAATTCAAAGTACATTGTTAAAGTCAAAGTGTGTTAAAATTCAATTTTTCAAAGTTAAAGTTTTAAAAATACAATTTTCTAAAATTAAAGGTTATAATAGTATATTTTTGTTAGTAGATGTTTTTATACTAGGGCAAATTATTTTGTTGTTAATGTAAAATTTCTTAGTTAATGTAAAATTAAAGTAATTAAAAATCAATTTTTCAAAGTTAAAGTTTCAAAAATACAATTTTCTAAAATTAAAAGTTATAATAGTACATTTTTGTTAGTAGAAGTTTTTATACAAGAGTAAATTCTTTTGTTGTTAAAGTAAAATATGTTAGTTAATGTAAAATTAAAGTAATTAAAATTCAAAAAAATAAAAAAAATACTGAACAAATAAGCAAATAAAGATCTAAGAAAAAAAGCAAACAACCTAAGTCAAATTCAAGCAGCAAGTGGAATACACAGAAACCAACATGACATCCAGAAAGAGAAATCAATAGTCACACCCATAGCACAGTTTAAAAAACTACATAGCTGAAACCTTAGAGAAACATAAAACTGCAAACACAATATATCTAGATTCTTCCAAGGCATAGGATAGAGTAAAAACATGGCTTGCTTATGGACAAACTCAACAACATAGGAATAAAATAGACAAGCAATCCTTTTTTCAGTAGAAAATTCCAATTACTCAAGTAAGCTACATCATACGTAGTACATAAGAAGAGCAAATTAACATCATCAGCAGTAAACCATCATGCAACTTCTACCTGCTGAAACAACTAAGTGAGTATAATTTATCAGGAAAATGCCTACATTTCAGCCTAAATTACCTCTACATTAATAATACTACCAGAATACTAAGGCTTCAAAAGTGAACACTAAGAATAATACAAATACAATCAATAAAAACTACTTGAAATGGGAAAACTGTCTAGTCTCACAGAGTTGATGTGAAATAACAGCAAAACTTAGAAGCGTGCACAGTCAATAGTGCACAATTTGCATACAGTTCACATGCAAACTCTCATGAAAAGGTTCAAAACAGTCTCCCGGCTCAGTTCTCATCTATACTTGGACAACAAAATCCTGCAACAAATTCTCAGAAATCCTACCTTTCCTACCCTTGCTTAAATAGGTAAAGTGCAATCTTCATACTAAAATATTGAAAAAAAGGCATATCTATTTACATAAAAGTGTGTACACATGTGTTTGTCTGCGTGTACTCTTAGATAAAAAAGCAATATAGTTATAAATCAAAGACTATACCTAATAATATTAATTTCAAAATAAGCTGATAGAAAAAGATATAATAACTACAGTATAAGCTTTTAATTTTTGTTAATTACAAAAAATAAAAGTTAAATACAGTAAATAAACCTGGTCCCTTACATTGAAAAAGGAACATAAATTGAGAGTATTTGAAAATAAGATCCTTAGCTAAATATTTGGGCCTAAAACAGATGAGGAGACAGATGAGTGGAGAAGGTTACATAATTTAGAAGTACATAATTTGTATTCATGTCCAGATATTATTAGAATGATTAAATCAAAAAGACTTAGATGAGTAGATCATATGGTACGAATGGGAGAGGAAAGAAGAGTATACAGGATTCTTGTTGAGAAACCTGATTGTAAAAGACCAATAGGAAGACCAAAACAAAGATGGAGGGATAATGTAGAGATGGACCTAAAGGAAATTGGTAGGGAAGGAAAGGAGTATATAGATCTTGCTCAGGACAGGGACAGATGAAAGGCATGTGTTGCTGCAGCCATGAACATTCGGGTTTAAGAAGGCTAGAGAGTTAGTTAGTTATATATTAAATAAGCATAATATTTGAATTTTAAGTAGTGAATATAACAAATGTACAAAGCATTGTTCGAAAACTGTCAACTTTGCATTATAAGCAGAAAATTAAACCAGTTTGCCCTAGAAATACATTTTAAGAATAGCCCAAAATAGCATGCGTAATAGAAAATTAAAAAAACCTTTCTGATGCATGAAAGTACTGACTAGTGCTGAATGAATCAATTGCTGTAAAATATTATTCTCTGATTCAAGTAATTTAACTGTAAACATTATCTTTTGTGTGTGTATAAAATATAATTGTTAGTTGCACTGATAAGTACAAATATTAACTTTATACGCCTTCATACACTCTAAATAACATAACTTTGATATATAAATTAGTAACAATTTCTTAAAAATTAAGTTAAACTGTAGAATTGTTTTCTTAAATAAATATAAAATAGTAAAAATACTAAACAAATAATTCCTTCTTTTCCTATTTAAAGGATGCCAAACAGTGTAAACCAGTTGTTAGTGGCTAAATAACATAAAATTTGAAGGTAGTAACAATATTTTTAAAAAACACTGTTTTTTACCTGACTTTGTGAATTAAATACTAGTACATTTTGTCAAATTATAAATAAAATATACAAATTTCTTTGGTATTTGTACTATAGTGAAGGAAAATGTTACTAAAACTTGGCTAGTACAGTAAATCTGAGAGTTTTAGCTTTATTTGTCCGTAACTGGATATAAATGTAACTTGTTAATCTCGCCAAACACAATCTTTACCTCAGTTTTGGAAGCTAGCTGAACTTTAGCGTTTCGAATTACATATAGTGAAGGCCTCTATAGTGGAAAAATACACCCAGTCTGTAAAAATTTGGAAATGTTGTCTCCTTCTCTGTCGAACCAGACCAAGAGTGTTCTCAAGTGTTTCAATATATTTCTTAACATAACTAACTTTTCAAGAAAAGAATACCTTGTGCCCAGATAGCTTAGTTGGTATAGCGTTAGGCTTTTAACCTATCTGTCCAGGGTTCGAGTCCCTGTCTGGGCGATTACAATTTTTAAATTTTGTCATCGGATCTTTTGCAGAATGGATATAAAATATGTTTACAGTCTAACAGATTATTATTTATCTAAAATTTTGCAAATAAGCTTTTAAGTTTCTCAAATATCAGCATCTTTAGCTAACAGTACAGTATAACCAGTATTATTATAATATAAAATTTCTGGTGGTAGAACCTACACCTACTGTAATATCTCTGTGGTATTTACTTACATGCAGCCCATAACTTTTGGGACTGTTTCTCCTCCGTTACATTTCCTCGCCATTTACCCTTAGCGTCGCGATTAGCCTCATAAGCAAAAAAGCGAAATCTTATATTTGTTCTTTTTATATCTCTGAAACCACCTATACTATAGAACTACATTTAATGAATTTTGCAGTCTTCCTGTTTGATCTGTTAAATAATCCATTCAATAAAAATATACTTGCATAGAAAAATCTGTTTTTCAGATACTTTAATCGGGTAATCTGCTTTTGCGTACTTCCACAGAAATATACACAATCATAGTTCTTTATAAATTTAGCACCTGATATAGAATAAGTCGAAGTCTAGTTAGAGTTGGCCTGTAAGTGCTTCTGGTACAAGTAGTTACTTGAAAAAGCAAATATTGGGTGTATAAAAGATAGCATTCTTGTGAAACAGTAAAAATCAACCTCATTTCCTCGTAATATTAGCTGTAAATGCTTCTTGCAGATTAACAAAGCTCTGGCGTGTGGTCCTACGTCACCTATAATCCTTTGTAAGGTTCGTGTTGCCCTATAAATTGTCGATATACATACTAAGTCCCTAGTTACAGCCTAAGCTTTTAGTTTCAATCAGAGGATTTCAGTGTTCAGATAGTGATTGTAGCCTAGTGTAATAAACCAAATGGAAATAACCCAAGTGTTGATGCACCCAAAAAACCAGTAATACTTCAAAAATACCTTGAAAAAGGCTATAAGGCTAAATTATTCTTCTAGCATAGAAAAAAGTTTAGCAAGTGGACCTATGGTCCATATAGTCAGTCGTCTGTGAACTTCCTCTTGTCCTGTGAATTGACAATATATTGATAAATGGTTATATTTTTTTTTTTAAAAAAAGGAACAATGTTGGTAAGCGTCCAGTTATGGACCCATCGGTAAAGGAATTTCAGTCTTTATAGACACACAATAATTTTCGTTACACTAAAAATTTGGCCTCGTATAAAGGTAAATAGTCGAAATGATAAACATTACGTGTACTTTATCCAGTAAGCCTTAGCTAGAAATACAATAACAGCGTTACAAACATGAAAATTAAGCAAGCTTTGATATTATAGTGGCACATAATAAATATAAAATATCCTTTAAAATACTCTGACAAATAGTTGTGGGTTATCTGAGATCAAAATTTTCAAGCCCTCTCTCCTGCAAAAATAGGCTCTAGAATTCACTAAGCCTCAAAATAATATTGGGTACATAAAATAAAAAGCAGCTGGATAGTGATGCTGATCACATCATCTCCAAACAGCAAAAACAAAAGTATATGGATGGAGCCCTACCTGATATATTTAGGAAACTTTACCTAGTATAAAAGTAACAAAATACTCAGCAAACTCTAAAATAAACAAACTTTCCTACGTAGCAGGCGTAACCTGACCTAAATAAATACATATAGAAATACAGAACCAAAAATAGCATAGTGGAAATCAGTAAACCCTAATAATAATAATAATAATATATTCTGTGGCTTACATTTTAGCTAAAAGTACTTTTTCTTTAGTGTTTTTGAAAAGATTTAAATAAATACTAAACTCTAAGTTAAAAATTTGTAAATGTATATATGATACAAAACAAAATAAATAAAAATTAATACATACCCTTCAAAAAATCAGTAAAAAAGTTGAAAACATCTCTTTGTGCATCCAAAATATAATAACAAATCCTTGCTGACTGGATTAAATTGTGTTATTTGAGTAAAATATTAAGCCTAAACTTGTAAAATAAAAGGGTGAAACTTGACGAAACACACTTCATGTGTACAAAATTTAATTCAAAACACATCTAAATTGTGTTATTTGAGTAAACTAGAGAATAATCCTGTAAACTTGGAAAAAATCTCTCTCTCTCTCTCTCTCTCTCTCTCTCTCTCTCTCTGTGTGTGTGTGTGTGGATGTGTGTGTGTGAGTGCGTGTGTGGCCAAAATGTAATAAAAAAACACGTTCAAATCGTGTTATTTGAGTAAATATTAGGCTAAACGTGTGAAATAAACAAATAAAAGTTGAGAACACACACTTTGTGTGTCGAAAATGTAACTAAAAGTATTACTTGAACAGATTGAATTGTGTTATTTGAGTAATAATAAGCCTAAACTTGTGAAATAAACAGATAGAAGTTGAGAACACACGCTTTGTGTGTCGAAAATATAACTAAAAGTCTTTCCTGAATAGTATAAATAGTGTTAATTTGGTAAAAATAGGTATACATTTGTGAAATAAACAGATAAAAGTTGAGAACACCCAGTTTGTGTGTCGAAAATGTAACTAAAAGTCTTTCTTGAACAGATTGAATTGTGTTATTTTGATAAAAATAAGGATAAGCTGGGAAAATGTTTGACATAAAGTCAAAGTTTGGTAAAAAATAAACTCAATATTATGTTACATAGCACACAGTAACATAAATTTACTACCTAAATCAATAATCAAAGGGTCCTAGGTTCGTTACCCCGTGATAAAAGCAACTAGTGAAAACTGTAGGTCCAGTCCCTGATAGCTCTCCCTTCTTCATAGTACAGATAAAAAACCCTTACGCTTCGTTCTCCTTGTTCAAGGTAAAATTCTCGCTCCAATCTAATTGGGTATCCAAAAATCATTTTTCTTGTGTTCTCGGTAACCTTGGCTTACTTAGACAGAAACCTGTTCTGACATGCAAGCGTTCTAGTCTAAAACCCGCGCTAAAGCGTCCTGTGCCTTGGGGCAACCCTGAGCGGAATATTAATTGGCGGCGGAAACCGGTTCAACAAGCGACGCATAGCTTCAGAGATTTGACCTAGATCGCGCAGTCCCTGACATCCTTTGTTCTAGTGTTCTAGAAAACCTTGGCCTACTTAGACAGAAACATGTTCTAGCATGCAAGCGACGCACAGTTTCAAAAAAGTGACCATTGCTGCGCATTCCCAGACATCCTTTGTTGTCTGGATCAATCCCTCCCCTGCCCTATGGCGTTGCATACCTTTCCCCTGTTCTTGCGTTCTAATTAACCTTGGGAAAACCGGTTCTGATTGGTCAATCGGGTACTTTCTTTGTTCTGGCGTTCTGACGTCATTTGACCTTGACCGCTCATCTCCCAAATTCCTTTCTCGTCTACCCTCACCGCAGAGTTGAGATTCGGAGACAGTATTCTGTCTAGCGTCTGAGACCACCGTCTTTCATATAATAACATACATTATTACATACGTAGTATACACTATAGGCCTAACCATTTATTACAGTTACATATCGCGGGTTCGAGTACCGGGACCGTCTTCTTTCGTACCATTAACACCTTTCATAGCGGTTCATAAACCATAGAAAACTTATTTTCAATATTATAAACATTAATATTAACATTTTATACATTACATACTTTGAAGTAATGAATATAAAACCATATGCATAGCGTTTAGTACCTCTAATTACCTTCTATATACATATTTTTCATAAAATAAATAATTATATATTCATAAAAGTTATACATAAGCAAATACATAAATGTAAAGTATTCTAAGTACATGCTAATTAGTTCTAAGTACGTGCAAATGAGTTCTAAGTAAGTGCAAATTAATTAACACCCGTGCAAATTAATTGCGAATATTAAATAGCGACAGCCACTGGCGGGGACAACATCTACTCTTATCACCTACACACAACGTGTGTGTCGTTCGGGCGACGCCAGAGACATCTGCGGTGTGTGAAAATTTGCGGAACTACATCAGCGGAGACGTCATGGTGGAGCGAGGGAGGTCGCAGGGGCGGAACTGCGGTTACAGAGAGCAGCGTTGGATGTTTGTGTGTATGTGTGTCTGTATATGTGCTTGCGTTTCCTTGTGTTTGTATTCACATCAAGAAATTACAAGGTCCAATTTGTGGTCAGATATACTAATCTGGATTGGATCTTCGAAGTGGAATCCGAACTACTGTACAATATATCTCCACCATGAAACAAAACCGGGACCCTTTGCTTATAGTGAAAGCATTAGTAGATTTTTGTAAAATGTAACAACAACTATTACAGAAAGCATGGGCGTAACTTTGGACCTAATTTTGAGGGGGCAGAATCAAATTGGGCCTAATTTTGAGAGGGGCAAAATCAAACTGGGCTTAATTTTGAGAAGGGCAGAATTCAATTAGGTCTAATTTTGAGAGGGGAAGAATCAAATTAAGCCTAATTTTGAGAGGGACGGAATCCAACTGGGCCTAAATTTGAGGGGGGTAGAATTAAACTGGGCCTAATTTTGAGAGGGGCAGAATTAAACGGCCTAATCTTGAGGGGGCAGAATCAAACTGGGCCTAATTTTGAGAGTGGCAGAATCAAACTGGGCATAATTTTGAGAGGGGCTGAATCCAACTGGGCCTAATTTTGAGAGTGGCAGAATCCAACTGGGCCTAATTTTGAGGGGGTAGAATTAAACTGGGTCTAATTTTGAGATGGGGCAGAATCAAATTGAGCCTAATTTTGAGATGGGGCAGAATCAAATTAAGCCTAATTTTGAGAGGGGCAGAATCCAACTGGGCCTAATTTTGAGAGGGGCTGAATCCAACTGGGCCTAATTTTGAGAGAGGCAGAATCCAACTGGGCCTAATTTTGAGGGGGTAGAATTAAACTGGGTCTAATTTTGAGATGGGGCAGAATCAAATTGAGCCTAATTTTGAGATGGGGCAGAATCAAATTAAGCCTAATTTTGAGAGGGGCAGAATCCAACTGGGCCTAATTTTGACGGGGGTAGAATTAAACTGGGCCTAATTTTGAGGGGGCAGAATCAAATTGAGTCTAATTTTGAGATGGGCAGAATCAAATTAAGCCTAATTTTGAGAGGTGCAAAATACAACTGGGCCTAATTTTGACGGGGGTAGAATTAAACTGGGCCTAGTTTTGAGGGGGCAGAATCAAATTGGTTCTAATTTTGAGATGGGACAGAATCAAATTAGGCCCAATTTTGAGAATGGCAGAATCAAATTGGGCCTGATTTTGAGATGGAGCAGAATCAAATTAGGCCTAATTTTGAAAGGGGCAGAATCAAACGGCCTAATTTTGAGGAGGCAGAATCAAACTGGGCCTAATTTTGAGAGGGGCAGAATCAAATTGGGCCTAATTTTGAGAGAGTCAGAATCCAACTGGGCCTAATTTTGAGGGGGCAGAATCAAATTGGGCCTAATTTTGAGAGGGGCAGAATCGAACTGGGCCTAATTTTGAGGGGTCAGAATCAAACCTGGAGCTTAAGTTTGGGGGAAGAGATTCGAAAAGTTTTCCATCCAATAGAAACAGCGTCCAGAATTATATGCTAAATAACTGTGACGTTTCCGAAATCACAAATATTACTCTTTATTACTTTGTTCCTCAGGTCCCCTAACTTGTACATTATAATAAACCGGAAAATGTTGGAGGGGCGGGAATGCCCCCCCTTGTCCTTGCCAAGTTACGCCTATGACAGAAAGGGTTGCCCTTGAGAATTCATTTTCGCAAGTGAAACTGTTATAGGCATGGGGAATATTTAATCTAGAATACTATAGTTTTATGTCCATGGGTTAACATTACCTTGCAACCAACACGCCCCGATTCCACTTCTGGTGCCGACTTAAATCTAACTAACAAACTCTCTAGCCTTCTTAAATCTCAAGATTTATCGCTGCAACAACACAAGCATTCCGTCTGTCCCTATCCTGGGCAAGATCAATCCAATCTTTTCCATCCTTACCCATTTCCTTCAGGTCCATCTCAACGTTGTCTTCGTCTTGGCCTTCATACAAGTCTCTTACCATCAGGTTTCCGAACAACAATCCCGTAAACTCTTCTTTCCTTTCCCATTCATACCACATGGACTGCCCACCTAAGTCTTCTTCATTTAATTTACTAAATTAATTTAGTAATTTAACCAGTAAATCTATTCGCAATTCCTGCTAAACTTTGTTTTATTATTTTACTACCTGGAAAAGGATTGGTCGAACTATTTCTGTTCCTTGTACTATAATGCTATCATGACTTTCCATAATACTTAGTCGTCCCTTTTAGGAGATGCCCGTGCTCCCGTGCCCTTCCTGCTAATCCGGCAATGGCAAACAGCGTTAGACAGTATGCCATATTGCAGACACTTGTTGTTATAATTCCTTATTAACCCTAGCTTTCCCATGGGAGCGGCTGTCAGGCCAACCAACCACCTTTATTTTTATGTTTTTTCAACTGTGAAAATCTGTTTTCAATATTTCTGTATTACTTTTCTTCATAAAAACACAAATGTAATGTAAGTAGGAGGCAAAATGCAATTGGTTGACTTATCAGGCGACATCTTTGAATGAGTCATTCGAGACACTCTTGCCAATGAGAGTGTAGAATTGGTTGGTAATGATGGTAATTTTGTAATTATTATAAATTAATAAACAATTGCATCTCTATAAACAAAAACATTAATAAAAAATATTATGTTTCTTGCGAGTTTTAGTGAATAATTAAAAATGTGTATTACACTGATGCAGTAATTGCTTATTATTTTTTGTTAATGATGGTAATTTTTGTAATTATCATACTTAATAAATTATTGCACATAAATAATCAACAAAGGAATCAATGATTCAATAACAAGATGGTTCCTTGAATTTTAATGATAAAATAAATTGTGAGCTTGTGAGGCCTTCTTCCCTCAAAAAAATAAGTTTCTCGTACGGCAAGGGTATGCTAGGGTTAAAAGAAGACCTACAGTATTAGCCATATTATGGGACTCATTAGTTGAAAAAATGAAACGCAGATTAACTCACTTTATGTAGAGAAATTTGACAGATTTATTTTTTTGTGATACACACTGCAAGTACTGTCAGTACTTCGCATGGCCACCTTTGGCTTTTTCTGAGCCAATTTTTATCAATGTTTGTACAAGGGTCGTTCAAGGTTGACCAGGACTTTTATTTCTAGACAGGAAATATACATACATAGAAGCACCAAACTATGTCAGTTTTTCAAAGTATTCCCCCTGAACATCCAGACACCGTTGCCGTCGTTGTGGAAGTTCCTTTATAAGAGCCCGAAACAAGTGGAAATCACTGAGGCATAAATCTGGACTGTAAGGACTGTGTGGTAAAACCTCCCAGTGCACGCTGGCCAGTGTTGTTTGAGTCAAATGGACCGTGTGGAGCCTGGCATTGTCATGGAGAAGAATGACCTGTTTCGACAACATTCCAGGTCTTTTCTTCCGTAAAGCACCGTGAAGCAGTGTTGAGTAATACTTGGCATTAATTGTGGCACCCTTCTCCACAAAATCCACATGGATAACACCTTTCATGTTCCAGAAGACTGTTCCCAAAATCTTACCGGCAGACGGCAGCGCTTTGCTTTTCTTGGGTGGAGGGGAACTTTTATGACACCATTCGTACACTCTTGCCCGTGACAGTGTTTGTTCACCATACTGTGCTTGCAGTCTACGCCAAATTTGAGCAGGTTTCACCTTCTCCTTCACGAGAAATTTCATTATACACCGCTGTTCCACAGCAACAGATACACTACTTGCCGCCATCTTTGTTTACACTACTGCGCATGCGCCAAATGTGTCGCAAAGGATCATGGTTACTCGCAAGGAATCATGGTCTGTCCTGCCCTAGTAATGCAGCGCTATATTGATTCATTAATATTTTACGCACGAAAGTCCTGGTCAACCTTGAACGACCCTTGTATTTCAATATTTTTCTAAACTTCAAACCATGTGGTTTATGAAATTACGCGTTGCTCCGACGATACAAATAAAGAACAACCTTTCAACAACCAGAATTAATATAATTTTCTTCCTTATAACCAAAAAAAAGCGTAAATAACACGGTAAACAATGTACGTATTGTTCCAGACATTTTTGCGAAAATGCAAACAATCCTGCTGCCATCTGTACTTGGTACAGAGTAACAGAAAGGTTTGTGGGTAATACGATTATATCGAAACAGACAAATAGTTTAATCCCATAAAAAGTTATAACAATCGTCAAATATATTTAGCTGGAACACTTGCAAAACAAGGAAATGTGCTTCTGTTTTACAATTAGTCCAATAATTTGGCCAATTCTGTGTATGTGCCACAGAAGAATAGGCTACCAATGTATTTAAATCAACATGCCGAAGGCAAACATCATATTTAAATACCTACAATTAAACCACCAGTACATATTACTTCGTCCAGGGTTCGAATTCCACTATGAGGAAGAACTGGATCTGGGTGAACCAACGCAGCAAGATACATTCTTCCACCCAACAGGAGAATATTAATTTCTACAAGCCTACCGCAAATGAAACTTCCATTGTTCGGGATCTGAAAATTGGTTTCACGAGGATTCCGTCAGCGGTTTGCAGCGAGGAATTCACCGTTAGATGCATCATAAGCTGCTGACATCACTCGTGGAAACCTGGGTGTGCCTCGGGCGAAATAAGGATGCTCCTGTTCTATATTCGAGGCCGGCCGAGTGCCAGACTCCATCAGCTTCTCTTGTCCCGTGGGAACTCGGAGAAGGTTCTAGGAGTGGGTAGTCGAAAGCTACAAGCCTGGAGGCAATACCTGCTCGGGAAATTCCTCAATATCGTGTAAATCGATTGCCTTATTTCTACGGCATATAAAATTTTACACGCTGTATCGAAATTTGTTATTACTGCCTTCGGTGAATCATAGATGCCTCTCTTTATCACTGTCAAGGCAATGATCAATTAAATTTGCGTGTCTGCAATATGGCATAAAAATTAGTAATCAATACAAACATAAGCATCGGATCTTTCTGCTAAATATAACTTTTGAGTGACAATGCTTAAAAATCTTGCTCAACAAGTACCATCGCAATGATTCTCATAATTGAAAGAACTAATTATTTTGATATATTCACTCTTCCCATGAAATGTTCCTGTTTTAATAGCTCAAAAGCTCGCAATTCACGTATGTTGATAATATTTTCCTGCTCAAGATGTCAACACTTCTTCTGCTCAGTCTTTCAGTGAGATATCTCTGATATTTCGTGGCAACACCGCACGCGGGCTGTCAACACAAGTCTTTACTTTGTTGAATAAAATTAGGTTTTGCAATGTGAATTGACAATGATATAATGGATTTCAAAAACAGCTGCAAGGAGCCTGAAAACAACACCAAGTTTGTATTTTTGGGGCTACTCAATGCTAAGAAAAAATTGTTGTACGAAAATGATAAGATTTTTTTGGCGAAATTAAAAAATCTGAAAATTAAGAATTGTGTTTTAAACCTTTCTACCTGTACTGTATTCAAATTTCATCACAATCTGATCGAAAGTATTTTATTTATATAATTTTGTTGTAAAGCGTTTTTATCAAGGTCTACTGGCATATTCAAGAACAAATTTTGAAATAAAATCTTAACTCGGGTATCCATGATTTTTAATGCAATAGTAATTAATACAACCCTCAATATTATTCTTTCTCTTACAGCAATGTATTAGTGGTTATTTTGAGCTCTCGACATCTATAGCTTTTGTGCTGATTCCTTCATGAAATATCTCTGGTTATTCCAGTTCAATACTCTCTCCTGCTTTGCTTCAAAAGTCTATCGAGTTTCTATACAAGCCTGGCCTATTATGCAATCGCCAAATCGCATATTTTTCACTACCTTTGTTCTGAGGTTTAAATTCTCAACGTTATAAGCTTGTTAAACTTTGCTGGGTAGTCCCTAAAAATAGTTGCTAATTAAGGTTTCATTCAAATTCGATACGATTCCTCTTAAAGTACTTGTTTAGAGCATCCGTATTTACGATCCCTCAGAGTAATTTAGAATTCGCTAATGGCATTGGTCAAATCTTCTTTGCCTCTGAATGCAAGATGAACAGGCAAGACACTTGTGTATCATCCAGATAAGCTTCGAAGTCTTCATAGATCGCAATTAAATCCGCAAGACGACTAATTGCTGTTAATTCATCTGCGAATTACGGGATAATTGCTTTTCTGTGTTCCAATTAATAAAAAAAATGGTTCCGGGGAAACTTCAGATCGCATTTTGAATGGAAATGAAGGAAGACTACGTTCTCCATTTTTTCACTGTCGATTCCTTCGAGTCGGTGTGAATTAAAAACGGGTTAGATCGGTTGTCAGAGGAAGCGGTACGCTTCTCGCATGTAAAGCACGTACGTCTCTCAATTTTCCGTTTCTTGAGAGATTATTTTTCACTTCTTATTCAAATTCGTCTAAGCTTTACGTCAAGGAGGAATTGCTATTGCTCTGAGGGTTGCTGTAAGTGCCTCCGTGCTGACGGAAACTGGAATTTTTCAATTCAGTCGGGGGTTTATTGTACCGATATCCTATAACGGAAAATAAATTTACATTATAATTATATATAAATTTATTCACACACCTCACAGAGCTGGTTTTGGTGTCATTTTGTAGCAAAATACATCAAGTTTTGACTCACGTAGTAGCTTAGTCCCGAATCACACCACCGCTATAACTTGACAAGTTTAAAAACAAGACGCTGCAAATAGCTGTTGCGCATCTCGCACCACATTTCCCCACTCCATTCTCCGCAGCGACGTTGGTTCGCAGTATTGCAATCTGGACGGAGCGGAATGGTCTGAGGATTTTCAACGAAATTTGTATTCGCTTTTTCCTGGGCTGTTTTCTACCTGTTGGAGTACAGAAATTCAGCTCACCTTTCGCCAACGACTATTTTATTTCTTTTAAAACTTAAACTCCCCGATGGCGCACCCCTACCTGCTACACTCGCTGATCTCAGAACAAGAATCTACGCTGCAGTTGAGGAAGTTACGCCTGATATACTGCAGCGGGTTTGGCCAGAAATCGACTTCAGATGGGATGTCTGCCAAATTACCAATGGAAGTCACATTGAACCTTACTAACTTATAGGGTAAAAACGTGATGTATTTTGCTACAAAATGACACCAAAACCAGCTCTGTAAGTCAGATTAAGCGGTTAATTACAAAGTTGTTAAGTCCTTTATGAAACACCCATATCTCGTTTTCAGTCTTACGGCGGGCCCCCTACATGCTGGCAAGGTAGTGGGGAGCGGGGAAGCGGCCTATACAGCGCGTTAAGAAACGCAGCAGTCTGTAGAACGAGGTGGGCGCAGCACCTCATCCCTTCGACGCCGTAACTCTGCGCCACCGCTGTTGTCTTGTTGGTCTGCTGCCTATTCCCCGTTCCCCACTTCTCTTGCCAGCATGAGGGCCGCCCGCTGTAAGCGTAGAAAAAACCTAAAGACCTAAGGGGAATTCTAGGTTAGTAATTGCTAGGTTAGGAGAGAAATGGATGTGTCCCGCACCAGACCATTCTGCAGTGTAGAACCAGTCTTACGTGGTAAATAGACTTTCTTTTCAGTTTCTAGTTGTTGAAAGCAGTTATACCGAACGGAAGATTTGCAGAAATGCCTTATTGATGAATTCTCAAATACTATACGCTGTACTAGGGCTTGAGCAACTTGCTTGTGCTGGTGAGCGAGTGCTCCGTGCAGTATGAGCTTGCCGCCTGCACACTGCAACCTCAAGGAGTGTGGGAGAACTTCTTGTGTTGACAGGTATAAATGCTGCGGGGACCCTACTCTTTACCTCCTGTTTCTCCTGCCATGATGCACATGACGAATGATTTACCACTGCATGAACGTGACCGACTAAGCCTTCTGATCCATTCAGTCCCTCCTTTCACCTCCTGTTACAACCAGGATTGTTAAAGGTCCAGGAACCCAGGAATTCCAATGGGTTCTATTGGGTTCCGCTGTAGGACCGGAATCTTTTTTCTAGCACAATTTAAATTCGGTCCAAGTTGCGTATTGTTACATTGAAAAAAGGTTCCTGGACCGAATTCAAATACTTTAGAGATAAAAAGGTTCTTTACGGTCCAGAATCCAATTATGCTTGCTGATTTTATCTCCTGGACCGAAATTTAATTTATTTAAACTTCCTGAACCTTAAACAACCCTGGTTACAACGCTACAGTACCGCTGCACCGTCCACATGGTCCATACGAGAGCGCTGTCACATATAAGGCGTGTTAACCAGGACCGATGCACTACATGTGTGTGCGTGAATGCGAGAAGTGTCATCTTTAAACACCGATAAACCTTTCAAAACATTGTTAGTATTCTAACCTATTTTTACTGTCGTTCAAACAGAACAAAATGGTCGCCTAGGGGGTATATGTATCATTGACGGTACAAATTAACACATGCAATTAATTAATCTTTTGATCCTTAATGGATTTCGAAGGCAAGACTCCGAAATTTCTCCTTCCCTATGATCACATCGTGCGGTTAACTACTAACCTATACCTATATATTGTACTTTTTAAAAAAAAATATATATATATATATTGATCGATGTGTATTTTGGCATGGATTTGGATGTAACAAAATATAAGTTGATGTTAGTTATACTTGCTGTGCTTAAAGTTATTGGTGTTGATTATATTAATTATTGTGTATGTTGACATTTCTTGAAGAGCGGATAATTATAATATGATTCGTGATTGAAATACAGTAAAACCTCGTTAATCCGGACTAATGGGGGGGGGGATAAGTTGACCGGTTTAACGTAAGTTCGGGTTAACTGAAATAACGTAAAAGAACAGTAGAAAGTGCATTAAAACTTCGTTTATAGCAACAAAACACATTTAATATGGTGTATTTAAAGGACATAGGCCTAAAATTTGTGTGTTGGCTTAAAGCAAGGGGAGTCCGTTACGGAGCAAATTGTCGAATGCAATTGTTGACTTCTAGCCACGTTTAAAACTTACGTTCTCCTTTTATTTTTTTTGCCTCTCCGGATTAAGCGAAGTCCGGCTTATCGGGGTCTGAAGCAGCTCACGTTACCTCATCGACGGCTCCTATTGGCTGCGGTTCCTGGATCGGATGCCGGACGGGTTTGTTTGAACTCAATGTGACGCCATATAGTCAGTCCATTGCGTTATGTACATGTACAGTAACTCTTCGACGAGAGTTTTTGAACGTGGCCCACGAGAGAACAACAGCGTTTTGATTTATTCCCTGCGCTACGTTTTCTACAACAGCAACGTTGACATTCCAATGTAAAACGTACTCGCGGACATTTTAAAGGTACGTATACATGTGCGAACCGAGCCGCTTGTGAACTGTTCGCTGAAATTATTCTTAACAGCGAACTTCCAACGATCCATGGGAAACCGCGAACCAAAGGCAATCATTTGTTCAGCGTTCATCTTGTCATCATGGCTTCGCGTGAGGAAAAGTATGCGATTTTGGTGATGGCTTTAGTGATGGCTAGTTTGTGCAAGAAGAAGAGGGAACAACGACGTTGGTGGCACACCAACCTGTATAAGAAACGCACTGCTACGGAGCTTATGATGGATTTGAAGTCACATTTGTCCGCACAAATATTAATCTCGGCGCCTATTTCGCTCCAGGCATCTTCTATTATTCTTTTTTATTTTTAAATGGTCCTTATGTTTAGTATCCCAGAGTAAAGATTTGGTTTCATAAATACCAATAAGATTTAGTGCATTTTTCTCTGGCCACTCCATAATTACATCAAAAACTGCAACAAAACCAATAGAAGATCTGGAGGTTCGCGAGCAGACGAACTACGCACGACGCCGTCCCAGTGTGAACTGCGAACGCCTTTGTGTTAGTCAGAAAAACCGACAGGAGTTGGATCGCCACGAGCGGGTTCACAAGCAGTTCGCCCGGCGCTGAAAACCACGTCCCAACAGTGAGAACAAGAGGTTCAGAAGCGGTTCGCGAACGGTTCGATTCGCACATGTAGGCTATACGCACCTTTAGAAGGCAACTTTTAATAGGTCAAGCCTGGTCTGTAATTGCTAAATTCAATCCCAGACCGGGAGGGAAAATCAGCAAACGTAAATGAGTTCTAGACAGTTCAATTCGGTCCAGGAACCTTTCTTCCCCTCATCAATTTAAATACGGTCCAGGAATCTTTTTTCAATGTGACAATACGCAACTTGGACCGAATTTAAAGATTCCGGTCCTGCAGCGGAACCCAATAGAACCCACTGGAATTTATCGGTTCCTGAACCTTCAACAATCCTGGTTGTAAAGTGCTTGTGCATTGTTATCAAATTTTACACTTATTTTAACTACGTATTAGAGATAATGGGCTATTTTAAAATATTACTATTGTTTTCATTGGTGTTATAATCTCAAATCACCCCTGAACTTGGATACCCCCCCGGAAGAAAGTGGATGGATTCAACACTGGTGATTAATGAAATGCTCAATGTCGCTTGTGTTGACGTCACTCTTGATCCATAAATCCTTAGGACTCTTGCTGTTGAACAAAAATGGTGACGTAAGTCGAATAGTTATCATGTTTCGAGTATCAATCCCTAAGTGCTGGTTGAAACGTTCATCACAACAGAAGTCGAGTAGTTTCTAGAATCACGCGTTACACAAGGGTAATTAGTGAGATACGTTCAAGTGTCCTGATTGTGAAACCTGAACCAATTATATCTTCCCCAACTCAACGCAAACTTTAGACCCGCCAGGAATCGTTTGGCCATTTCCTCCTATTAAGTTATAAAACAAGTTTACACTATGCTGAGTCCTCATCATTCTTCTGCTCACATCCTGAAGAAGTGAGTTTCTCCTTCAGGCGAATCCACATGATGTACTCAATCATGCGAGACTTCCGTTTGACGTCAGAGAAAGCACCTCTTGACTCATTGCATTACCCCGAGCAACATGCAGATCTTCCATAATAAACGATCTTCCGCGAATATAACGTGTTCCCTTTGTTTGAAGTTCTCCACTCGGTGTCGATGAGGTTTCTTGAACAGGTACTCGTGAGATGATCCGGTAAGAGTCACTATGTCCTGGTTCGGTGATCAAAGTGTTTCATACCACTTTACTCTGACACTTTTAATACTGAATAAGATCCTTGTCCATTACCTTTGTGTTTAGCTCAGGCATAATCTACATGTTGTGACGTACACGTTGCGTACTCACTTCGTTGGCTCTAATTGTGCTTTTTTAGAAAGAGATTTTCTGCGACTGTTCCTCGTTCACAGGAGCTGACCTACTTCATTGATGCTATGGACCATTATTCTACTCATTAAATCAATTTCTACTTGTCCTCATGTCATATCACTGTGCTTTCACTTAATGCTATACGAACAACATTCTCTTAATCCACACCACACACTAATACAAAAAAGCTATTTTCATGAATTAAGGCCAGTCCTTAATATGCCTTAAGTCTCCTTCTATCCAGAATAGATTATAGGATGGCTCACATTGCATCTAATAATGTCAGTTGGCAACCCTGTCTGAACGCAGGCGCGCATGCGCAGGAATCTTCCACGCTTGGGCACCTGCCAGACTCACAGTCTGCCATGGAACTTTGGTATGTTCAGACGCAAATCGTAGCAGTGGAGGCGTTCATCCGAACAGGTTCCATTCAGGAAACTCAATACGTTGTATTCACATCCAGATATGTTAAATACTCAACTTAAGCACAGCGTGAATTCGCTATGATTTTATAACATGCTATTCACTAAACGGACGTTACATATTCCGAATCGTTAAGCAGAATAAAACAATTATGAATTAGGATTCAATTTTGTTTCAGCGAATTATTTTAATTATTATACATTAGCAAGTATGGATGTTTGTAAAAAAAAGGTAAAGTGCTCCCCTGTGCTTATCACCACGCCATGAAGGCGTATAGGGGGTAACGCCTCACACTTCCTTGATCCGGTCATGAGTGGGGATGATGTGATCAGCATCACGCCCCTGACCGCCTTTACCCCCCCCCCCCCAGGGTTTCCCCCAGGTACCCATGTCAATCGACGCTGGGTGGGCGCCGGGGCCGCTTCCAACGTTAGAAAAGTTCCCGGATTTGAACCGGCCGGGGATCGAACCCGGGACCTTGAGCATGGTGGTCAGACGCGTTACCGACTGAGCCACATAACAAAAGCAAATTGGTCAAAAATATTCATTTTTGCTTTATGTACAGATTCTAATCAGGATTGAAATGTGTATGACTTGTTTGAACGGATTCGAACCTTTTATCGTCACACATTTAAACGACACAAATCTTCATATCCACTACAATTGCATAAAAACTAGGTTACGTAATTGTTTATACTATGCACAGGTCATACATTTTGTTTACTGCAATTACAAGATTAATCCATTAGTTGCACCGGTGCTCATCTTATATGACAGGGAGACTTCGTGGTGCTGAAGGCGATGACGATTGAAATGTTATTAAATTAATGTTCTCTATGGAAATTTATGAGGTGATACGATCTTTATGCTTCTTATAACACATAAGCGTGGTTATACAGTCATCCCTCTAGAAAGAAACTTTATAGTGTACAAACGGTAAGAACAAGGAACATTCAGTTTGCGAAAACACGAAAGGTAATGGTGCAAGCTCTCATTCATGCACAGTGCTGACATCTCTGAACCGAGTTCGTCCAAAATGGTGAAACGAGAGAGTGTAAATCGAGATGATTCCGAGAATGAGACTGACATTTACAACTCAAAACGAGAATGAGAGTGACCTGCTCGCCCACATTTCAAGAGAAGAAGATATCTTTCAGTGGACGAAGGGGGCTTGTAATTCTCAGTGCAGTGAAAAGGAACTAGTTCATCCATCCAACATGTATAGGATGCTGATTAATGGCGTTCACAAAGATAGTATTTTTTTTCCATATCCAAGAATCATATCCTTTCAAAGAATTTCCCGGAAGAACTCATATTTTTTTACACAATCTTATCCATTTTCCTTTTTACTTGAGAATTCATATATATTTTTCCTCTTGCTCCATTGCTACTTCTTGCTGTCTTTTTGAAAGCTCCTCCTCTTTTTTTTGGATATTTGTTACCACTTCTCCTCATTACTATTTCTATTCCTCTAGGTTTTATGAATGCTCCATTCCTTTTTTTAAAACATCTTTGCCCTTTTTCCCTGGATTGTTGATTTAGCTCCTGGTTTGGGTTTGATTTGCAATCCTAATACATAGCCCGAGACCAGTGGCGGCGATTGGGTTCCAAAACTGGGGCAACAAGGACAGTTTACTTTCCCTTGGTAGATAAGGGAAAAGTAATAGACGTGAAATTTCTCAACAAATGTTTCTGTATAAAATATACTAGAGAGAATATGGTTTAATGTGAGACAGGGTCATTTACGAAATAGACGTTTACTCTCATACAAAATCCCAAGAACAGAAATGTATAAAGGTTCCCCACAATAAAAAATGACCCTTGAATATAACAAGATCTCAAATCATTTAGTGAACTTGGATTTCGGCATGACACGAACCAAATGTATGAATATGTTAAAGGGGTATCTCTCTTAATAATGTATTTATTATGAGAATTGGATTTGTCATATTGAAGTTTGTTGTAATGATATATTGTACCAATGTTTGTGATACTTGTTTTGCGTAATTCAGATGAAATGTGTAAATATCTGAAAATTTCTGTTGTCACAGTTAAGCAGTAAACCTGTTCTGTCACCAAGATGTCTGTATATATATATATTATGTATTATCTGTCTATGTTTGTGAATATGTGTGTGTGTAAAGGAGGAAGGAGGGAGAATGTGTATGTCCGTACATACAAGTTGTAAATGAAAATGTAATATTTTGATATTACCTTCTGTAATTGGAGACTTGTCTCTGTTGAAGGGAAATACATAAATAAATAAAGAAGAAAGGTTTAGCATAGTGTGGGGGGCTGAAGTGGCAACTGCCCCCCCTTCCCCATGCTCCCCCTAATCGCCGACAATGCCTGAGAGTTTTACTTTAAACAATCTATTTACTTTATTTTTACCTTTCAGGCCTAGTTGATACATTTTTAAAACATTCAGCATCCCTCTTTATACGAGGGTTGGAGCATAAGTCTTGGCAACTATTGACGAAAATCCGAAATTACAAATGAAAGGGAGTAGTGGTGTGTGGTATTGAGGAATGTATGAACAGTGCAGATCAGTGTTGACGATTAGGGGGGCGAGGGGAGGCAGTTGCCCCCCACCATAGGCGTGCGCAGACGCTCTGATTAGGGTGGGCAATGGCCTTGATGAAAATTCAGTCGGGAAAGAAAAAAAAAACATTTTATCTCACAGTTTTTGTTTCATTGCATTGATGGGTGTGTGTGTGTATGTATATATATATACGTATATATATATATATATGAAGGACCAGGCTCCAAGAAAGATCCGAGCCTCTAACATCGAGAGTCGCTCCTCGATAGCCATATAATGCAGCAACATAGAGGCACCATAACGAATAAATAAATTGTCTATGAAATATGCCGCGTTTTTTTCCCTCCAAATAATTGTGTTCATGAATTTAAGACAAAACTGTTTAGCAGCAAGAGTCTGAAGTACTTACTAGTTATAACTTCTCTATCTGGCAATTTACAATGCATTACAGAAAACAAGAAAATTGCGAGCGAAGCGAGCAAGAACATATTTAGGTCAATTTTTTTGCAAACTGAAAACAATATTGATTTAACATGTCACAAAAAATTTCACGTGGTGCTATGGCATTCTCTTTTACAATTTTCTTCATTTAGATCATTCGGCGCCAAGGGCCAACTCCCGCTGCCCCTTAGCTACAGCTCTGAACTTGAGAAGACTGTATGAAAAGGAGAAACGGCGAGCGAAGCGAGCAAGAAAATTTTACGAAATGTATTTCTATTAGCATAAAATTTGATATCGAGTGGCCGTCTGGAAGAAATAATGCAAGAAAGACGTGAAAACTAATTCCATCTTGAATAACCTTTTGTCCTGCTACTCTTAGATTCTACTGTAGTCTTGCTTTCCGTTACCTCATTGTTTGACCCCCTTGACTCCCTAGAATTGATTTCCGTATTGGGTTGAGGAGGGGCAATGCTCATTGCCCCCACTGTGATTGCGCCACTGCACCCCCCCCCCTTCCCCGTAGTTCCTTTGAACTTTAATCGGTTTTAAAATACTTTATTTTCTTTAAGAGTATAATATCGTTTAATAACAGCGATAGGATTCCTCCACACTAAATTTCTAGGTGAAAGTATATTAATGTAGGGGTATGGACGTCTGGAAGGGGGAGCAAGGATGACCACACGTCCCCTTTAGGAATCGAATGTCAAGCTAAAAGTATATGTTTCACACGTATAATTTGATTTCAGTCATAGTAATTTACATTAATGCAATAATTTCAAGTTCAATTGTTGATTGATCGTTGTTTTTTAAGGGGGCAACACTGTTATCGGGGTAATATACCTTGCTTATCCCTCCGTTGAAAAAAATCTGCGGACGTCCATGATTAAGGGGGGGGGGCAACTGCCCCCCATCCACTTCTTCCAATTTGCCCGCCTAGTTTTGGAACCCAATAGTGCAGATCTTGTGTACCAGTTGTAGGATAAAGATGCAAGTAAAACTAACATATGTAAGCATTGTGTATTCAAGTTAGAAAACATTCTTTGGTATTACATGAACAAAAGCAGCAGTACACAATTTTCATAGTTCCTACCAGCTGCCTGTGGCATTCTCTCGCATTTCTCTCCCGAAGAACAGCTTATTTCATACACAAACACTGTTAACGCCGCGGCATGGCGGTTGACTCAACAGTGAATTAATTACCACTGCCCTCTCCACGATAACCGTTCATCACACTGCCATCTAGTGATGTGTTCACATAGTAGAGGTGTCACGTGTGCAGTTGTAATGGCGGCCGCGTGGGATGGAAACAACGTATCACTTCACATTTTTAAAACACGATAATTATTCAACCGAGAGAAATTACGCTTCTTATTAAATGGTTTTAGGTAGAGAAGCATGGCACTGACTAAATATATAGTTTACAACGTTTACTGTACACGTATGGAAGAGTATTTTAGTTTTTTCAATTGTAAACACCGTGCACTCGCCATATACGGTGTAACTCGATGCGCGTATCGTGCTGTATGTATCATACAATGTAATATCAACAGCTAACCAAAATTTTTCATGAAATGCTCTCGTGTAAAGTGCTATCTCCTATAAGATTTTTGGAAGCATTTACATAGCATTTATGCTAGCAAAAATATTAAAGGGAATGCTTTCGTCTAAATCCGGCTTTAGTATGTACGTATTTGCGAAGGTGCTAATGCTGTCCCTAGCCTCTGGGACAATACGATCATATTGTGGTACCACCGTTTAACTTTACGAAAAAATGTGATTGCCATGACTTTTTTCCCAGCCCTCGTATTTATGAATGAAACCGTTATTTTTTATTGTCTTTTTTAGAACATTCTGTATGGTACTGTAGTTATCACAATAATCTTTAAAGGAAAAATGAAACAATTTGAAGCTCTCTATAATCTTTAACCCGCCGTCCAAGAGAACGTAGAATCAACCTGCTATCTTTTGCTGGAAGGTGGCTGAGGACGTTAATTCTTTCGATCTCGTCACGAAGTTTCCGGGTTCAGGTCCCAACCTAGGTGTTTCTTGTGAGTATCTCCTCATCCAATAATCACTCATCCTCTTCGCTGCCAAAAGACAATGTAAACAATAGAACATGCTGTCTCACATATTTAATTTCTCTGTGAACCTTGTTATTGCCTTTCGACTTGGCGTCTTCAATTTTTTTACTCCTATAAAAAATGATGACTATTCGACAAGTGTAAGAATTATGTAGGTATTTGAAAACGTAGATACTGTTAAATGAGAGGAAATGTACTTTCAAAAATATCACACTTTTAGCAGAAATCAACATAGGCATTGTTCAACGAAAGTTTGAGGATTATAAGTAAACAAATGGAACCTATTGCACGAAGAACAATAAAAAAATTCAATGCAGCCTGAAAAATTCAGATATAATAATTGTACAATAAGTGAGCACGATGCCAAGAGATATTGTTTGAACAACTTGGACCTAAGATTACTTGTTAGAAAAACAATGGGGTTATGGAACATTTGGAAAGGAAGAACTGAGACTCCATAATAACCAAGAATATCAGTGGCGGCGATTAGGGGAGGCATGGGGGCAGTTACCCCCCCAATACTTTTGCCACTTTAGAATACTGCGCTCGCAGTATTCTAAAGTTTATCCACCAAGCGCAAGTAAAATGTCCTTGCCTCCCAAGTTTTGCCACCTTGCCCCCCCCCCCGAGTTTTGGAACCCAATCGCCGCCACTGAAGAATATAATACATATTGCGGAACTTATATTCCTTGATAACCAGGAAGATGAAAATGTAGAACTGGGATTCAATGATAACCAGAAAAATGGTGCAGATGTGAAACTGAGATTCTGATAAACCAGGGAGTTATTGTACAGCGTGGGAAACCAAACATTGCATATATTTGCATAGAACAAAGGTTGTGTGAGAAGAAAACAAAACAAAACGAACAAAGGTCATTAAGGTTTAATGATCTTCAGAAACTTACAAGTGGCAATCAACCAATTTTAAATTAAATTTGCATAATAACACTGGTCGACATGGGTTTTGCTGTCTCACAGATAACTGTTGCCTCCCGAGTAATTTCAGCATGTTGATTCCAAAAATGAAATCCATTTTTATCCATCATGTCCAATTTTCTTTCAGAAGACAGCAATATATTAACTGCCTTAATTTCACAATAAAATGTGTAGTTCCATTATTTTCCCAATAGATGACTCTGTTTACATGGCGGTAGAATATTGATTTTCTATAATACAAATCCTCCAATTTTTAAATATACACATGGAATTGTATGTATTTAATCCATCTTCCATTTTTGCATGACACATTGGCATGAAAATTGTATGAACTTTGATTACGTAGTTTTATATTAGAAGTCCCTCGTAAAAATTGTTTTCAGAAAGTGTTCAATACTGAATGTTACAATATAGTGGGTTAATTAAACCTTAAAATGGAGAAAACACCTGACGTGATGGGAAGGAATTGATGCCATTTCTTTGATCAGGTTTCAAAATACTTCCAGAATCACCTATTGACAGTGATGTGCCGTAAACTATAAGTTTACATCTACATGCGTTGTCTACACGTAATATACGCGTAGATTACATTGGGTTGTAGTTGACATAGACTACGTAGACAATCTAAAGTGCATTCAAATTAATTTTCAAGGGTTTCATGAAAAGAAAGTGACATTTTCAACTTATTGGTTCCTAACGAAATGAAAAGAATCCTATTTACAACAAAATTTCTCTTCTCTTCTATCATAAACTATGAAAGAAGATAAATAGTATGCAAAAAACAACAACAGATGGCAGTCGTGAGGCAAGAGTGGTCTTTTTCCCATAAAACACTAGAATATTTCCTATATTAGGTTTTTTCCTAGGTGAGAAATTGTTCGAATTTGGAAGAAAGAGTATGAAAAGTTCTCTTCACATATCAGCAACTCATACGCAGTATAATTTTCATTTAATTCCACGGCGCCCTTTCTAAGTTATCACCTTTCGCCATGTTGTTTAAATAGATTACGTAATCTACGTGTATAAAATAGTCTATGTGTAGAATGTAGACTATTGTTGTTTACGCGTAGACGCACATCACTGCCTATTGATGTCAAAGTGTAGACCAGTGTAATCCAAAAAACACGAACTTCACATTTAGTGACTGACAACAATGATAACTCCCGAATTCTCTTCCCATTTTCCAGTTAGGAAACCAGTAATCCACTACTGGTCAGCTGATGAGGAGACCGCCATTGGAATCAAGGAGGATCAGAGAGGTACTTGTGGCATGCAAAGCCGTAAGCAGGATGCGTTAGAGTTTCCTTGAACACTGAAGACCGTAACCACAATCGGGGATCTCTTTCGTGGACGCTGTGAAGAGGAAACGTGATCTATTGGTCTCCCAGAATGACTCTCTCGCTCGATGTGGTTGAGTGGTGTACTCTATTCAAAGTGCCTTTAGATGCAGAAAGTTTAGCCGGGCCTTCAATGAATACATTATAGACAGTCCATATCGGTATACGCTTCCTTAGATGAGTTGGTTTGAGTTGGTGTTTTAAGTCCACTTTATGCACAGTATGGCTAATCGGGACTGGACCTACGGTTTAAAGTGGGATCCGAACCACTGTGCCATGTGCCTCCACCGCAAGCAAGAACGTATCCCCTACGAAAGACTTACCAAGTACTGTACTGAAATTATATAATGAAAACATGCTTGATTAGCACTTATTGTATATAGGTGGGTTTCATGTGACGTCAGGATTCGCACCGCCGCCATGTTTGCGGCGAAGTTGCTTGTCGTCTGCAAGGAAATACCCACCACGCAGCGTTCGTTACACCTGTGGCAACTGTACGTTTGTTAGCACTGTGTAAAATGTCGGTAACATTGCATACAATTTATGACAATGTGTCATCTGGGAATAGCGGTAATTTTTCATATGTTCAAACTCTGCGTAATGGACAGAAAAAGATATATAGAAAAAGCGAAATTTTGCTGTGTAGATCCATATGAATTGGAAAATAAGGAAATGAAAAATAAGGAAATGAAAATGGGCGTAAACCTTTGCCCAACTGTAGTTCATGTGTGTTTATTTACTTGGCTCATCTACCTGGAATTATTTTGTCGTCGTATTTATTAGTGGTTAGGATTCTGCTTGGAACATTTACACCCAGTAAAGATTAACTGTGAATTCCAATACTCCGCTTTTATCGTCTCTGTTTCCTTTTGAGGTTTGTTCAAGCGCTGTAATGTAAAATGTTGAGGTGCTCGAAAATAGTGATCCCAGCCTTTGCATGGGTGTACTTTGTGAGGTTTGCTTTATCAGTATCAACATATCACTCAGCCTCGTCTTCACGATTAGCCAGAACTGGCATAAAAGCGAAGTAAAATAAACCAAACCAATCAATCAATTTGGGATACTTTGATAGCATGTTTTTTTTCTGACAGTACGCAAAGCCTACTAGATATGTTAATTATAGTAGTGGGCTAATAAAATTATTTATTGGACTTTTATTTTTATGATTAATAAGTAGAACCTATGCGGCAACTTTTCTCATGGATCGGATAACAATTAATAACAGTTCGTGTTAACGAACGAAATATAATACATAACCAAGTACAACCGTACAGTTATAAAGATGAATTAAACTTTGAAGATTATCATTTTTATCGCCAAACTTGTCGGAAGTATCAGCACCTTTCTACCAAAAAACAAGGAAACACTATTGCAATATGATTAAGCACAACAGTTCGATCCATTTGTACTAAAAGTTACAGACAAAGGTGGCATATGAACTTACCTGACAGGAAATGTTCACTGCATACTCTGTAATGTTCGCTTTGTTCATTAATGTTGGCACGATTTACTTTCGCCAATCTGACGACGCGGTATCTTTTGATCATCAATTACCAATGCCGTGTCCTGAAGCGCACATTCTATCCTTTCTCGGAAAATTTGAGGATAAACGTGAGTTTCTGTTACACAACCGAAAACTACACAGAACCATCGTAAACAAGGTTGAAGTGTCCCGCTGCTTGAATTCCGTATTCTTACAAGAACCAACCTCAACCATGGCTGCTCCATCCCACAATGCAACAGTTTGTGACGTAGGTGAATCACACCTATAACTAACTAACTAACTAACTCCCTAGCCTTCTTAAACCCGAAGGTTCATGGCTGCAGCAACACAGGCCTTCCATCTTTCCCTATTTGACTCTTTTCCATCCCTACCGATTTCCCTTAGGTCTATCTCAACGTTGTCCCTCCATCTTCGTCTTGGCCTTCCTACAGGTCTCTTACCATCAGGTTTCCCAACAAGAATCCTGTAAACTCCTCTTTCCTCTCCCATTCGTGCCACATGACCTGCCCAACTAAGTCTTCTTTTTTTTAATTATTCTAATAATATCTGGACATGAGTACAAATTATGTAGTTCTAAATTATGTAACCTTCTCCACTCACCTGTCTCCTCATCCCTTTTAGGTCCAAAGATTTTCCTAAGGATCTTATTTCCAAATACACTCAATTTATGTTCCTCTTTCAATGTAAGGGACCAAGTTTCACATCCATATAATACTACAGGCAAAATTACTGTTTTGTATATTTTAACTTTTAGTTTCTTAGATATTAAACGAGAAGACAAAAGGTTATGAACATGCATTTCCTGAATTAAGCCTACTTTTTATTTCCTCTTTAATATAATTTTCATTTGTTAATATTACTCCTAAGTATTTGAATTTGGAAACTGTTTCAAACGAGTTGTTATCAATAATTAGATTTTGATTATTACCTAACACTTGGTTTCGGCCTGTAAGCATATATTTATTTTTCTCTTTGTTAACTTCCAAACCTATCTCTTTAGCAGTTTTGAAAAATATTTTAGCATTATTCTTAATTGTATTCACATCATCCCCCAGTAAGTGTACATCATCTGCATATGCTAACAACTGAGTCACACCATTTAATTTTAGTCCTTCTTTAGTTTCTTTTACCTTCCTAACAGCATATTCTAAGGCAAAATTAAAGAGCAATGGAGATAATGCATCTCCTTGTTTTAACCCATCATGAATTGTAAATTTGTCAGACATATTAATGCCCACACGAATTTTACTTTCTGTTTCACTGGTGCATATTTTTATCAAACTAACAAGCTTCTTAGGTATTTCAAACTCTACTAATATATTTAATCACACCTATTCAAGGGCTATTTATATCTGCTGAACTTACTGGAAGGCAAGGGATTAGATTGGGATCATACGGCTTTGAATGACAATACGAAATAACATTTATGCACGCTACTACTTATAATTCAGCGCCGCGATGGTCTATTCGGAAGGGCAGACTTCCATGCGGGAGACCCGTGTTCGATTCCCGGGGTGGGTGATCTACGGTCGGAATTTTTCCGGCTTTGTCCCTGCATAGAGCGCCTTTGGGGCTCTCAACTTCTCTCTTTCCATTTCGTTTCATTCTTTCGTGGAGGAGAGGGGTGACCTTTTTCCTTCCATGCTCACTAGCCTCAAATCAATGGGTACCTAGGCGCAGGGTTGTTGAAGGTCCAGGAATCCATGAATTCCAATGGGTTCTATTGGGTTCCGCTGCAGGACCGGAACCTTTTTATCGCAAAATTTAATTCGGTCCAAGTTGCGTATTGTACAATTGAAAAAAACGTTTCTGGACCGAATTTAAATTTAGCCGGAAAAAGTTATTGGACCGTATTTAAATTGATCCAGAAAAGAAGGTTCCTGGACCGAATTTAAATTCATCCTGGAAAATAGGTTCCTGGACCGTAGGTAAATTAATCTGGTAAAAAGGTTCGCGGACCGAATTGAAATTCTTCACACATAAAAAGGTTCTTTACGGTCCAGAGCCCATTTAGGCTTGCTGATTTTCTCTCTTGGACCGGAATTGAATTTATTTAAAATTGATGGACCTTTAACAACCCTACCGGCGGGCAACCCTGGAGGGGTAAAGGCGGCCGCAATATAGTTCTGATCACATCACCTCCAAGATGGCCGAGATCGAGAATGTGTGGACCGTACCCCCAAATCCCCTGAATATGTGTTCATGTGACGGTGCTGTATGCACAGGGAACTTTACATTTAGTGCTTATAATTGCATAAAATATTAATCACAAGCTTTAATTTTCGTCAATTGGATCTAACATCCTTTTTGTTATTGGCTAAATATTCAATTCTTTATCTTCTTGACGTAAATACCAGGACAGTTTTTTTATATAAATTTTAGCGATGTTAACTACACGTAATCTTAGACAATGGACATGTGCTGTTATATACAAAGTACAGACATACAAAGTAAAGAGAAGATAGACTAAACTTGTATGTGCTTCAAAAAGAGCAAAAATATGCAGCAAAATGTGGAATTTTCAAATCTATATATATATAAAAATGGATGTATGTGTGTTGGTGTGTATATTTGTTTGTTCCGGCATAACTCTCGAACGCCTGGAGCAATTTCAACCAAACTTGGTACAGGTACCACTTGCAATCTGAAAAAGAAATGGGATAAGTCACCTGGCATCCCTTAGGGGTGGGGTGGGAAGGGGTGGCACGTAAAAATATTCGAGATCGACCGATATTAAATTCCGCACAAACAGACATCCGTGGCTCTATGCAATCCGCACAACGATAGTGTTTCTCGGGTTGTCTAACATTCAGGCTGTGTTGCGAATGGAATCCATAGTTTTCTTTCAATGCGGTTCAACTCCAAGTTCATCACCTATCGGCATGGCGGGTGAGAGGGGGTTGAAAAATAAAATGCTACAAATGACCTAGAGTAGTGTCGAATCCATAGTTTTACAAGTCACTAAGCTAATTGGTGACATTCGTGATCACATTTAAAATTAGTTACATTTTACACTAGTTAGAATTCATCATTTTCCTGTCTAATACAAGATTGGTATAAATAATTACCTGGGCAACGCCAGGTAATCAGCTGGTATAGTAATAAATATGCTGTGAAAGAATATTAGTAATACAAGTGTTGTAGCAATTTACAACCTCAATTTATCGTCGATTAATAATACACGCTTATCTACAAAAGCCTAGCTATTGCAGTTTCTCTTATAACTGGCGTGATAAATGTTTACACATACACGCCAGTGCACTATGATTCTCGGCTTTCCCATTTAGTCATTAATATCCTAAATTTTATCAAAGGTCTACTTTCTTTGTTCAAATTCCTGTGAGTGAAGATTATTACGAAATAATTCTGGATGTGAAGCAGTCTATTAAAAAATAATTACGATGTCCTGTTACGTAAATTGATATGATATGAAAGAGAGTTTATTTGAAGCTACTCGTGCGTATCGTGGGTTTAGTAACGTAAAAATAGTAAAATAAAGACAAGAAAGATGAAACGTTTGGAAAAATTAATCAATAGGGAATGTTCTCTGAAAATCAGAGAACATTTTGCTTTACATTCCTAGATGGTACCACTGAAATTTATTTTTAAATATTGTCTTAGCAGCGTATTATTTAATCCTGATTATGTGCGTTTGAGACAAAAGCAGAAAGTTTTAACTGCTGCAGTAAAACTTGAATTCTAAGTAATCTGAACATTTTGTATGAGATTTGTCTTTCTTTTTGTGTTAAATATCAGTGATATGGAAATTATATATATACACTATGTACCAAAAAGTAATTGGGCACCTACAAAATTGTTGTTTGGTGGTGCGAACCCTGTTAGAACCTCGTGGAGCCACCTCTTGGTACTATAACAGCAGCCACCTGTCAGTCATGCTCTCGACTAGTTTGTGGAAGAAGTCCATGGTAATAGGTCGCCATTCCTCTTCCAATATCTCACTCAGTTTGACAATGGAATTTGGCCGCATCTCCCGAGACCTCACCCGCCGGTCCAATGAATCCCAAAGGTGTTCTATGGGATTGAGATGAGGACTCTGTGCAGGCCAGACCAATCGGTGAACATTGCTGTTGGCATACCACTGCATAGTAGCTTCCGAAACATGGCACCTAGCTTTGTCATCCTGGAAGTAACAGGGGTCCATTCCGTAAAAACGCCACAAGGTTGGGAGCATTTTATTGTCTAGTATTCAACAGTATGTCTGTGAGTTCATTGTGCCACGAACAACCACCAGTGGTCCCACAACGTAGTACTAGAAACAACCCCTAACCATTACTTCACCATCACCAAATTTCCTGGCAGGCACTATACACTCTGGTAGAAGCCGTTCCGCCCACCCATACACGTCCATCAGACCGAAACCTTGTGAATCTCGACTCATCACTCCACAGAACCGCTTTCCACTACTCCAGTGTCCAGTTGAGACGGTCCAAACACCGCTTGAGACGCTGAGCTTTATTCACTTTGGTGATATGCGGCTTATGTGTCGCTGCTCTTCCGGAATATCCGAGTTGGTTGGCCTCTGTTCGCAATGTTCCAATATAAACTGACGCCCCGGTTGCTTCCGTAAAGTCCTGTGTGACGGTAGCCATCGGCTGTGTCCTGTTTTTAACAATTTCACGTTTTAGGGTTCTCCGATTTCTGTTAGTCAGTTTTTTTGGACGCCCGGAACGTTCACCATTGTCACAATGTCCATGCACCTTCCACTTACGAAGCACAAATGCTATTGTTGATTTGGGCCTGTTTAACTTTGCGGCTATGGCCCTGCCAGACAGCCCACTGAGGTGGCAGCCCACAATTATGCCCTTATCAAAGTCTGATAACTTTGCACTACGCGCTATCACTTTCACAAGTGGTTCTCTTGCTCAAGGAACAACATGAAGGCCACACGAATCAAATTAGATACTAAATGATTCAAATCAGATACTAAATTAACCACCATCGTAGGTGCCCAATTTCTTTTTGGTAGATAGTGTATGTGTAGTTAAAATTCGACATCTAAACTTGCAATTAACTGTGGCTCTTTTATCTTGAACTAATGGAACAATAGAGTCTAGGGCAAAACCTGTCCGATACTGAACTTTACAAATTCATATTTATGCAGTGTTGCAGTGCAGTACTTTCAAACAAGATAATATTGGTTGCACTACAGAAAATGTTCCTTGTGTAAATATAATGCCTCAATGGCATAGTGGTCGACCTAGTCTCGCATCAGATAGGTTCGAGTCCGTACAAGACTTCTGTTCTTTTCATCTATTCCATTTTGTCATCTGTAGGGATCGGAAGTTGAAGACCTATAAATTGCCAAAAAAAGACCTATAAATATTAAAAAGGACCTAAAAACGGGAAAAAGGACGTATATATAAATATGATCCAAATTAATTAATAACTTCAGTTCTAACCTCCCCACCCCCTCCCTTTGTGCGGCACCTTGGGATCTTTGCAGTCGTGTGCTGTCTGGTCGTATACACCGTGCTGAAAGCTACAAAACAAGAGAAAGTTGCCAGTTACAGCGCGACCTTCCAGAAGTTACGGTTAAAGGATCTTGTACCGTACCTGCTTCAGTTGTCCAAAAAAGTTTGTCTCTCGTTTCAGGGATCGGTTCAAATATATATATTTTTCTCTTTTTTAAAAAATTATTTACTACAGAAAGGATGTTTAAGAGGTGGTGAACTGATGATGATTCGAATTAAGAATGGGCAGTAAAAACATAGTCGAAGGAAGGTGAAGTTGCAAAAAAAGAAAACGTTAAGACCTAAACAGGACCAACAAGCCAAAAAACGCCGAAAAAGGCAAAAAAGGACAAATAAAACCCACCATTTTCTGGCCTACAATAACCCAAAATGAACATATATTATGTTGGGGCCTCGTCTTCGGACACTAGGAAAAAAATTAAAAAAATGCCTCAACTTCCAAGCCCTAGTCTCACTGTGGCTCTTAACTTCGAGCAGGGGCGTCGCCATTGGGTTGGTTTTAGCCTACTCTAAAATAGGCTCAGCCCAAATGTCTGCCCACCCAAATAGAATCAATACATGTAAGCTGATAAATAATTATACTGAAAGGACACAAGGCGGCCTTAACAATTAACTAACATAGCTCAGTTTCACTTAAAAATGAACGTTTCTAGATACTCCATCTCAGTTGGTTGAAATATAAACATGTAAAGAAAATGTCACTATTCCGCGGTTGGGAGATGCCGCAGTGCTTTTCGTCAAAATCGGTTTCCATTCTTGACGATTTTTTTTTTCTCTTGTGCTTCTTAAAATTACGTTGACCGTAATTTTAACCCTGCCCTTGGGTAGAGCAAGCGGATCGACCGCGCTGGAGGGCGCCAGAAATGATCGAATTAAACTTCTAACACATAAAGGCAATGAGAAAACCTACAAAAATAAGAAGAAAAAATATTGAATAAATTTATTTGAAATGGTTATTCCAGAATTGTATTTATTATTTAAGTAACTCTGACTAAATTTTGGAATTTTTTTTATGTTATCAGTTGAAAATGATTTTCAAATTACAAGCTTCGAGAAACTTTTCTTTAACTGATGAAAGCTTATTTCGCTTTATTTGTATATCCCCATTTTTTTTTCAGGAAATTTATATGCCGAATTTTTTAACACTAATAAAAATTGCACACAAAATATTTGAAATAATTTAATTATAGATATCAATTTAAACCATGAACAAAAATGCTCCAGTACAGCACAACGTTGATTGTGTGGACACTGCAGGGGCGGCGCCGGGGGGCGCGAGGGGTGCTTGCGTACTCCCTGATTTTCTTCCGCACCCCCTATTCAAAACCTACGTTGAAAACAATAACTCTTACAAGGTGATATGTCGTGTACTCACATTGAGCGCGCGAATATTAGGTATTGTAGTAAGACTGCTGTTATTGTACACAAGTAGGGTTGGGAAGTTGAGGAAAAATCCTTTTTTTCCGTAGTGTCCGAAGACGAGGCCCAACATAATATATGTCCATTTTGGATCATTGTAGGTCAGAAAAAGGTGGGTTTCATTTGTCCTTTCTTGCCTTATTCGGCGTTTTTTGGCTTATTGCTCCTTTTTAGCCTTTTTTAGGTCTTAACGGCTTTTTTTGCAACTTCACATTCTTTCGACTTTGTTTTTACTGCCCATTCTCAATTCGAATCATCATCAGTTCATCATCACCTCCTAAACATCCTTTCTGTAGTAAAGAAATAAAAAAAAGAGAAAAATAAATATATTTGAACCGATCCCTGAAACGAGAGAAAAACTTTTTTGGACGACTGAAGCAGGTACGGTACAAGATCCTTTAACCGTAACTTCTGGAAGGTCGCGCTGTAACTGGCAACTTTCTCTTGTTTTGAAGCTTTCTGCACGGTGTATACGACCAGCCAGCACAAGCCTGCAAAGATCTCAAGGTGCCGCGCAGAGGGAGGGGGTGGGGAGGTTAAAACTGAAGTTATTAATTAATTTGGATCACATTTATACGTCCTTTTTTCCGTTTTTAGGTCCTATTTTTTAAATATTTTTAGGTCTTTTTATAGGTCTTTTTTGGTAATTTATACGTCTTCAACTTTCGAGCCCTATACACAAGATTCAAGCATTGAAAGAGAAGCCGCATATGTTTTCCTGTTCTGTCGGCAGCCTCTATAAAGATCAGAGGCCATTCGTTGTCTTTTCTTCCGTCAGTATTGTTAAGAATTGTTTCTTCTTTTGTTTTAAGTGGGTAGTTCCTCTCTTCTCCAAGTCGCACTGGAAGAAAAATTTCAGGTGTTTTCAAGATATCATTAGGTCGTGTTCTCCACGTAACATGTTTAGTAAAATACCATTTCAGGCTTTGTGGAGGAGCCCAAAGTTCGCGAAGAAATTTTACAGTTCGTTGATGGGGATAGTGCGGCAGAAGGGGATTTTTAACAAATATGAAATTGCTGTGCACTTCGCGTTTCGTCCTGCCACCACAGCATCTGTAGCTCAACCACAGGGCAGAAGATAACCAGTGGCGCAACTAGAGGAGGGCAGGGGGCATTACCCCCCATCCGTGGTTGCAAATCAATTCTACTTGGGCCAGGGGGCAAACATAGAAGTAAAAAAAAAGCAAGGCTAGCAGAATCTAAGAGTAGCAGGACAAAATAGTCGAGATGGAATTAGTTTTCATGTATTTGTTTGTTTTTCTTCCAGACTGTCAAGGGCACCTGCAGGAAGGGAAAGGGGGCACAAATTGCCGTCCTGGATTTCAAATTTTATGCAAATGAAAGTAAATTTCGTAAATTCGTAAAAGTTCAAAACCGTAGCATGGGAGCAGCGAGCAATCGAAACAAAAACGTTATAAAAGAGAGAGTGCGGTGTCCTATTAAATTAATATTGTTTTTAGTTTGCAATAATCTTGATCTAAAAAATTTCCGCGCGAAGCGAGCGTTATCATTCTTTTCTGTAACGCATTGTGTACTTCAGACTGTTACTGCTAAGTAGTTTGGTCTTAAATGAGTGAACATTTAATTGTTTGGATGAAAAGGAGCGCGCACATTTGAGAGATTTATATCATTTTTGCTGTTGGTCTGTTATGAGGCAGATGAATTGATTATGTAATGCATTTAAATAATATGTTATATATGTATGTATTAAAGAAACTTTGAATACGTACAAAATTTAATGTTAACATGTTCCATATGTATTTTCTTATTTCTTACGTCTCTTTATGTTGCATCTGTATGCATAAATGGATGTTGTACATGAAAGTTATACATGTCATATGTACAAAAAAAAAAATATATTAGTCATGGATTTTCTGTTTTTCAAAGTACAGTTTGTGTGCTTGTTTTCTATTTAGCTAATGTGAAATTTGACGTGTTGAAAACATATTTCAAATTGTTTGTCCAACACAAATACTTTAGCACGGACTTCTCCTCTTTTTGCGAAATTTACGAGGAAAAAAACGTCTTTCATACTATTACTACTGTTATTCAAGGGAGCAGAAATAAGATGGATCAGAAAAAAATAAAAATATTAATATGAAACGGGAACTAAACTGGAATAATGTAAAGTCAGAAGTCTTAAAATTTCCCTGAAATTGTGATATTTTCCATCGAAATTCCCTTTTGGCTAAAATTTCGGTTCGAATTTCCCTGCAAAAGGGAAATTTCCCTTCATGTGGCAACACTGACTAAAAGGTGTTTTATTTCCGTTTCGCCCAGTACCGGAAAACTTGCTTTATTGGCCCAAGTGATAACCCGCGCCAGAACGGAAGTACCGTTTCGCCCAGAGGGAAATGTGAAAGTAAAAGATTGAGCCACGTGTCCTTTTTCTTTACACTCCACCTATATAAGCGTGGGCTTGAAATAGATCACCATCAAATGCAACATGTCTGTGTCATTCATTTTAACAAGACGTGGTGGCAAGTTACTGTGTTCTGATGGTTACATATAACGAATTCACTCGCGATCTTGTAACAAATCGTACTGGAAATGCAACGAAGGATGTCGCGCAGCTATTGTGTTTTCCTAACCTAACCTAACCTAACGTCACTGGCTAATACTATTGTTGATATTGTGTTTGTACTGTGTATTCTTATGTACATGTATCTGTATTTATATTATTAATGCATGAAACAATGCGACGAGGGGCAAGCCACACCCGAGTATTTGGTGTTTTACTTTCACATTTCCCTTCACATTCAAACCATCTTTTGAAAATTCTTGTGGGCGAAACGGTACTTTCGTTCTGGGGCGTGTTATCACTTGGGTCAAGAAAACAAGTTTTTCGATGCTGAGCGAAAGGGGAATGGGCAAAACGGGAAGGTATACATGAATATGTTAAGAATATTGTGATCAGTTATGTGTAGGTTTACACAATTAAACCGTTGTTGTTATGTTCAGTGTTGTGTCCAATGACTTTCATTTCTAGGAACGAGACGACATCAAAAAAATGTTTACAAGTGTGTTGTAAACACTTTAATACATGTTCGGGGAAATCGATCGGTTGGAGAATGGCGTCCTCTTTTAATCCACAAGGCTGCGTACTTTTCGGCATGGACAACTTTATTGACTGGGCCATTAATGGACACGAATGATATTTCAGTTGTTTCTTTACATAGTTAAAAAGTAGTATACTATTTGCTCTTTTCTTTGAGGGGAATAAAAACATCCTTAGCAGGGATAAAGCAAGAAATTCTTTTTCCGGGGATAAAATGACCCTATAAACTTTAATAGGATTTCGCGTGTATTTACCGTTAGAATGAGTGTCAACGTTTATTTTTTCTTGTATTTTTTCCTTGTACTAATTTAATTTAATCTTAATAATTGTCACGATTGACCTAGAGAGCTAAGAAAACAAAGGATCATAAATAAAAACTTATAATAGTTTTAATCTAGACATACATGACATGACAAAAAAAATTAAATGTTAAAAATGGGAAAATGACTTTCCTGATGTCGGAAAAAGCATTATCTAACATTAAATCTAGATTAATGAAATCCAGACGTCACCCTCTTGTAGCCAAAAAAGTCAGTCTTCCCAAAGTTGAGCAGGACTGTCCCTTAACCACAGGGAGTGATTGGATTCTAATGGCCAAAAGCTGAAGCACTTTCGAAGACGAAATTAGATTTTTTGTATTACAGATAAAAGGAAATTTCGGTTCACGACAAATGGAGCTAACCAGTGAAAGCAGTTGAAATGACGTTGTCAGAAGGAAGGTCGTCATGTCGCTGTCAGTTTTTCTCTCTTCATTTCCACTGCTGATAATTCGATCACTGTCTGTCGCTGCACTTAAGTCCCCCAGAAATAGAACATGCCCCTTCGTTCCGCTGCCTAATTGTGTGTCCTACTTTTTATTTCTCCGTCGATGGATCTATTCGCAGTAAACTTCACCTTTTTGCACAGTGGAGGCTGCTTGTTGTGTGTAGGTTCACTGGATAGCTGGCAAAGATTTGGGCTACACCAGCGGTTCTCATCATTTTTCAGTCCGGAACCCACCTTGAAGTATATTACACTTCATGGGACCCATAAGCCAGCAGAATTACTAGTAGGGGTGTGCACCCAGTTCATAATCATATTTTTCTAACATCGAGTACTTTACGAACCCCTATTTTACACTTGCTTAAACAAATTACACATACTCATTCTAGAAAAGTAAATATGTACAGTAAAACCTCGTTAATTCGGACTAATAGGGGGGATAAGTTGACCGGTTTAACGAAATTCCGGATTAACTTAAATAACCTAAAACAACTGTAGAAAGTGCATTAATACTCCTTTTATAGCAACAAAACACGTTTATAATGGCGTATTTAAAGGGTATAGGCCTAAATACACTGTACAGTACAGTACAAAGTCTGCGGGAAACAGAATATCATCAGTGGTTGACTGCCTTTTCTTTGGGAAGTTCTCTTGTTGAGCCACATTTAAAACCTTGCATTCTGTTTTTTCTCTCCCATTTGCCTGTCCGGATTAAGCGAAGTCCGGCTTATCGGAGTCCGGATTAACGAGGTTTTACTGTAATTTGAAATACTAATTTACTCTAGTCTAACATCTAAGACATGCTGAATTTTTTTTAAAAATGTACTCACCGAACTAATGTGATGGCTGGGGCTGCGTTTTCCGCATAAGCTTGCGTATGTTTGGTTCAGTCAGTGATGGTTAACTTAAGTCGTAGATCTGAGTGAGCGCCAAGTCTGTTTGTGTACTACTTGCTTTTCACTTGAATCAGAGATGAAAATCCCTTTTCACACAAATATGAGGTGAGAACTGCATAAACAACTTTGATGCCTCATCCGAAAGTTCAGGATACTCGCCTCTTAAGCACTCATTGCTGCGACTGAAAAGAAACCGACTGATATCTGATTCCCTTGAGTTAAACATCAGAGAGATGCCGGTACGAAACAATGGTTGAGCGCGAATAACAGTAATGTAGAGTTTAGACTACGTACAACACTGGTTGCATTACAATTGTAAAGAAAATATATCTTAGTAATTTAAATGTAGTAGGTTTTTAAAACACGGTAAATACATTTTCGAGTCCCACTTCGCGAACCCACCAAACGAACCCTCGGGACCCAGCAGTGGGTTGCGCCCCACATGTTGAGAAACGATAGTACACCCTGGACTGCATTTTGCAGACTAACTATACTCTGTGGCCAGTATAATTCTGTTCATTGTCTTTATATGTGCTGAGTGCTTTTCTTACACCCTCAGTTTTAACCAAGGTAAGAATATTTTAATCCTCAGAAACATGTCTTATTTTTCATATGATAAGGAGCTGGGCCCCGTATAGTGTGACGCACCCACAATTTTTAAAGCACCACTCCATGAAGTCGTATAGGGGGTGTGGGGGTAACGCTCCACACTTTCTTGATCCGGTCGTGAGTAGGGGTGATGTGATCAGCATCACGCCCCTCACCGCCTTTACCCTCCAGGGTTTACCTCCGGTACCCATGTTATTCGACGCTGGGTGGGCGCCGGGGCTGCTTCCAACGTTAGAAAAGTTCCCGGATTTGAACCGGCCGGGGATCGAACACGGGACCTTGAGCATGGTAGTCAGACGCGTTACCAACTTTTTTTAAAAAAAAAATAAATAAGGAAAGCTCCTATGCGGAAGCTTACCCCATCACACTTCATTCACTCATATCATTTCATTCATATTTCAATTTCAGAACAGACAATCACAAACATCCATGTCCGAGCCAGGATTCGAACCCGGGACCCCTGGCGTCGTAGCGCGATGCGCTAAACATTCCGCCACAGGGTCCGACTAACTGAACCACCGCGGCTCAGATATGCATAAAGTAGCAAACTAATTAATTTACCAACTAGTTTAAGATGTCAATAAATTTCAAAATAGTTGAAATTGTTCTATTATACTACAGGGCATTCCCTGACATTCGCTACGAGACTCGGCGGCAAGCTGCCCGGCATCAGAGCTTGTCTTTCCCGGTGAATTGGTCAGCGAGAGTCGCTAGAGTCGGCTATTAAAATTACAGTTTTCATATTGTGTACTAACCTTGACTACAGAAGGTGTTGAAAATGATGTCCCTCTGCTGCAACACATTCCTGGCATCTCCGAAGGAAATTGGCATTTACACGTGCAAGTTCGTCTACTGTAATTCTCCCGATTTCTCGTACAATACTCTCTTTTAACTCACGGATCGTGTGAGGATTGTCTTTGTATACTTTATTTCCTCATTTTTCTTTCCACTTTTATTGAGAACTAGCCCTGTTATTCTAAACTTTTTTTACGAGGTTTAATATAAGCGACTGTCGCGGACCCGTTCACCGGGAAAGACAAGCGCTGATGCCGGGCCGCTTGCCGCCGTTTCTCGTAGCGAATGTCAGGGAATGCTCTATATATAAGCTTTTGTTTAGTTTTTGATCTATTATAATAAATCAATTAGAATTTATAATTATATTTGACTTTCATTCTTGTTTAACGTTTCTTGTAAGCATTTTGTTTTTGGTATGGAGTGGATCTGTTGTGAAAGAGAGATAGAGAAAGCATTCTGCACTCACCACAATATTTTGTGTGTGTTTTCGATTTTATCCTTAGTAAAGTCAATACGAAGTCAAAACTAACTGCTTATATTTTGTTTTTGCAACAAAACCTCGCCGCCCCGGGAAATTTTTGGTGGGTGGGATTCTTGAGGTCAAGATTGTTGGTGGGGGAGAAATCCCCCCTTTCCCCCCGGATTTCGCACCCTGGTTCTTGTTATAGTCAGACGATGATAGAGAATGCACTAAGTGATGTATTGTACTCGTGCAATCCACTCAGAGAAACTAGCTTTCCTATGTGGAAATATTAGTATATTCACACAAAACTCTGCTCAAAAGTTCTGTACATCCACCAACACATTTGAAATCCTAAAGATCTTTTCCACTGTTACGGCGGCCGATCCTAATGCTGGCAAGGGAAGTGGGGAGCGCGGAAGCGACCAATCCAGCATGATAAGAAACGCAGCAGCCAGTAGAACGAGGTTCACGTAGTACTTTTCCCCGCCGCGTCTTGTCTCTCGGCGCCACTACTGTTGTCTGATTGGTCTGCGGCGTAATCCCCGCTCCCCACTTCCCTTACCAGAACCAGGACCGACCGCCGTAAGAGTGGATAAGACCTATAGCATAGGAGCACTGGCGCTAGTGTCGCTACGGGAAAACGAGCGACTAGGGATAGCCTTACCACCTTGGGGCTAACAGAACCAAACCTGACCTGCCTAACCCATCCACGTATTCATATAGTAGCAGAAATAAGCATGTAAATAGGTTAGGCTGTTTCAATTTTGTTTGTTTAAGTTATTATATGCATACATGGATTGGCTAGGAAGGTCAGGTGTGGTGCTGTTAGCATATATCTCCCAAGGTGGTAAGGCTGTCACTAACTGCTTGTAGGGGAAAGACTGTAGTTCGCATATTCTCCGAGAAATCTTGGCGCTAGTATAGAAGGGTTTCGTCACATGTTTCTTAGATGTAGAAAGGTTTCGTCACATATTTCTTAAAACGATAGGCAGCCTAATAATTTTCCGTGTAGCACTTAGTGTATGGATACGCCTAGGACAGACAGTTCTTGGGTATTTATACACCATTCTGGAATCTTGAACAATGGAACTCTATGGACCGTAGTAACTTGGAATATTCTGGAACACTGGAACCCTCTGGCACGGAAGCTCTCTAGAACTCTGGGATAGCATTGAGCTGGATCTCGAGAACACTTTGGAACATTGAAACACCTGGGTTTCCCAGGGGCGGGAAGGGAGGGAGTCTATGACTCCGGTACAATGGACGCGCTGAATAAACTACAACTAGATATGCTGGAACTTTGGTACTCGGGAAGTGTATATTACGGCACTTAGTGACTATTTGTACTTTGGTACCTTAGGAAACACATTTCCCAAAGTACCCAAATAATTTTCTTATCCGAAAGGATCGAATAACATCTCGTTTATTTTTAGAATAGACAATAACATTTGCAGATTATTACGACTTATTATGTTTAAAAAAAATAAAAAATGGGAAAGAATAGTGTTTTGGAAAAGGGTCCCAAATTAGATACGTGCATTATTTACATTTAAAACGTAGACAAAATATTATCGTTACTGAGTTGAAAATTGAAGAAATTCATAACATTGTTAAATCACAAACACTTTAAAATTGAAGAGAGTAAGCACAATAGTACCAACAGCAAATTCATATTCTTTATTTGATATTGTACAGGAGAAATTCAAGTGCCTTTTTTATAAATATTTTAATAAGTTCATTAAAAATTTATAAAATTACTTTGATGACCCTTTCATTTCAAATTTGCGCTGTTTGGAGCAAGTTGGACAAATGAAAGATTTTTCGTCAGTGCCACAGACTGAGTCCATTTCTTCTTACTGATGTTCTCTGAAATAAAAATCCGGTGAAAAAAACACACGAGCATCATCATTATTTCCTCCGTGTTCCGAGTCACTGTAACTAATTAATTCTATTTCAACATCAGATTCGTGATCGCTAGAATGGTTGTTTGATTAATTGATTTCCTTTATTTCGCTTTGCAAGGCCCTCTAGTGCACTTCTTAAAATAAATTTATACTACGGCTACAGATATCTTAATCTCAGGGGGATAGGTTCTTTATTTGAGAATTCCAAATAAGAAAGCGTTTTATAGCCAAGAGGATATAGTTAAATGCGGATCTATATTCTGGGAACTATACAAAATACAGAGAAAAAAAATATATATATGTATAATCGAAAAGGCTTCTTCTTCTTTGATTATTGAAGAGGCTTCTTCTTCTTTGACTATCAACAAGGCTTCTTCTTCTTTAATTATCAAAAAGGCTTCTTCTTCTTTTAATATGGAAAAAGGCTTCTTCTTCTTTTATTATCAAAAAGGCTTCTCCTTTTAATATGGAAAAGGCTTCTTCTTCTTTTATTATCAAAAAGGCTTCTTCTTCTTTTAATATGGAAAAGGCTTCTTCTTTTATTATCAAAAGGCTTCTTCTTCTTTTAATATGAAAATGGCTTCTTCTTTTAATTTCTTATCTTTCCCTTTTTAAAGCGTAATCTTATTTATGCGCTCGCTTTCCCCGCTTCTTTGGCAAACAATACAATTTATACTTGTAGAGAGAGTAGGGTCGACTAAACTGACAATAGCGCCACCTATTTAACGACCAAAGGGGAATAACCAGGATCGCTAATAACAAGCGCTACCAATGGCCCAGTGCGACTAATAAAGAGCGTAACCGAAAAGTGCTTCGGGGCGTCTAATTTGACACAGCGCCACCGGGGACAAACAACCAAAACACTGACGATGTTCTCCTCGTCAGAGAAATTAAAAGAGATACATTTCTGAATTCATTTGCTCACCTAATAACTTTCCTAAACGTTTCATATATGAGCATGTTCTTAATTATCTTAATTTGCTATCTACAACATTTTATTCACTCCTTTTATAATTTTTATACTCTTCCTTTATATATTTTTTTATTTACTATAATACATATAATCGCTCTTCTCCGCTCCTAGTTTGTACAGTGAGCTCTGCTCTTCTTTATATGGCGTGCTGCCATCTATCGTCGCTTCCGAGAAACCATTCCTCGTTGCAACTTTCATTGTGTCATCGAAACTGGCACGTGACAGCTTTTGTGCCACTTTCGGCTAATTTGCGAAGATGGGGGGAAGAGTGGTGATATGGTGAAATTGGTCAATGGACACTCACATGCATCCATCCATCCCCAGGCCAGGATTCGAACCCGGGATCCCTGACGTCAAATGGTTGTTTGTATTACATTTAGCATTAGGGGGGTTCGAAAGTAGAGTATTAATCGAAAAATGCATTGAATTTAATGTTTTTAACGATTATTACCTAATCTCTTTGGTTGAAATTTATTCCAAAATAAAGATTCTAAGTAAGATATACTCTCTCTTAATGGGACGCCTGGCTATCTCTTATTAAGGAACGCAATGATTATAGATAAAATGGGTGCCCCAGGTCAAAATTGGAATCTTCATGTTAGTTATATATCGTATATATGTAACATTTTGTAAGCAATTTGGTACAATTAATAGTACATTTCTTGTAAGTTATCTTCACTGCTATTCTTTCGTCGACAGAAACCGCTACAAAAATTCAAAAGTTTTAGAAATAAGTCACGTGCTCTCAATTTCGTTGTTCTCTTTCAACTGACGTCAGACAAAGACCACGACGTCTTCGTAGCACAAGTATCGAGTTATAATAGTTATAACAAATGACAGACTATACAGTGTATCATATTAGGCTACTTTACCTCACACGCACAAATTCTTATTTGCCATTCTTTGGTTAAGTGATTCGCCTAAATTCCAAGGGTTTCTGCCTAATTTACTCGACTCGGTAATTTATCTTCTGTTTTCCTTCAGTTGTTTTATGTGCTTTCCACTTATCTTCCCTCGTTTCCAGTTCAGCGCACTATTTAGTTTCACTCTGAATGCCAAAATGTTCCCGCCACTACAAAGGTAACTTAATGCTCTATTTTCTCAGAGTTACGTCACCGAAAGTTTTGTTAGAATTCTAAAAGGTGCATACTATGCTATTAAGATACACAAGTAGGAAGTTGACCCAGTTTCCGATCATAAACCTTTTGATCCAAAAAAGGTTTATGATCCGAAACTGGGTCACCTCCTACTTGTGTATCTCAACCCTGGAATATTAATTCTCTTTAGAGAGCGTATTTTACTAAACCTTCGTCGTTTCGACTACCTTAAACAAAATCACAAATATTGTGTTTAAAAACTTCTTTGATGAAAAATGAATGTTACAACCAGACTTTAAAACTCTTTATTAGGGATGTTATAATATAAAAATCTTTAGAAAATTATATTCATACAAATTAGAGAGATCGAGTCACATAAACTAAATGAAAAAAGTTGATAGTTCCATGATCTGTGCCTGATTTTATCGATGTACGCTTATTTTCACAGACGCCCACCAACATATAATTAGTTATTATCCATTACTTTCTTAATAATCTTGCTTCTCCCCTTCGCCCATACAATAACGTAATACAGTGCACTTATTTCTTCCACCGTAGTAACTTCTTGCTAAACTATTTTCAATTTCTTCATTGAAAGTTTCTTGAGTTTCGGTGCTGCCATCTTTCGTCATTTATTTCAGCTCGGTGTTCTGCTTGAACAAATTATATAACCAGGGTTTAGCAAAAACCAGATATTCAGAAGCAGATAGTCTGGGCAATCAGGTGGGTCAGACCGATTTTGGTTGAACCACGGGCCACTCTGGTCCCTCGGCGCTGCCATTCTTCTGCAAGTAACTTTTCCTCCAATCACAACAAAGCTGTTCCGGTATATTGTTCAGCTATTTTCAATAAAATGCTGACACGCACAAATATCGTCTACATTCTGATGTTTCCCTTATTTACTGTAAAATTTTCTGTTCTTCCCTTGCGGTAGAGCTAGAGGTGATTGGAAATAAAAATTACACCCACTACTTAAATACGTTCAGTTATTAACGATGTCGCTTACAAATTCTTATTTTATTTGAAGTGATGATAATGTCAAGAGGTATGAAAGCGCCATCTACAAATTCCATTAGGAATTTTTCTTTCCACTCTGAAACGTGAAAAGACCCATATTTTACAAAAGCTATATATTTTAAGGAATCCTTCTTTCTCAAGTACACTATAAAAATTGTTGTAGAAAACAACACCAAGCGTGGTCTCGCAAATACTGAGAGGGAGAGGGAGGGGGGGCCTCTGTTAGACCTTCAACACCGGAACACAACTGTTAACAGAGCCAGTGCGAATGTCCAATTCATGCATAGGTAGACTAATCGGGACTGGACCTACAGTTTAGAATGAGACCCGAATCACTATGTACCTCCACCGCGTAACTAACCATGAAAACTTTTGATAACAATGCGATGATATTACCAGAACGGCATTGGGAACGGACCAGTTCCAGGAACAACCACAGGAGAGGGCAGGTGGGGCATTGCCACATACAAATTACGGTTATATGTGTACTACTGGCTACGAGTGTATACCGCTCGTTATGCATGTTCGAGCGTTATCCGCTCGACCGAAGAAGCTCTCCATTCTGTACGCTATCTAGCGTCGTCCGTGCCAACTATTTGGGGCTAGAGCGAAATCCTCTCCCTGCAGCACTGTCAGAGTGTATACTTCGCTCCAATTCACTTGTGGAGTATTTGCGAGTTTTGTGTACTGATTTTTCGTGCTTTGTGTAATATTGTTCAATTTTTTATCCAGTAATGGCGCTAATCAAACATACCCCCCCCCCGTTTCACAGTACATTTGGCAACATTGTGTATCCGACGCTTATTTGTTTCGTCACGCCAGCCTTGTGACACGAAAATGCCCGATGTCAGTCGAAGAAAATGGAACTGATCGCTGATTCGTTGTCTTCCAGCCGCCAGATTGAAATGCGATTAGTATAGTCAAATTAAAGAGATTTATTTCGGTTGCACCTTTTCTTCAGGAACTTAACCAAACCTCGGAAACAGTCCACCGCTCCAACATCGAAATATTGGCAGCCTACGGCGTCCTTTCATGTCACCGAAAAATCAATGCCCAGCCTTCGGTCACGTCCCATCAAAGCCACGGCATTCCTTTCCGTCTGGCACGTGTCACGTGCGATACAATAGATCTCGCACAGGACGTGTTTTGCTTTATAAACATCAGACCAATACATCACGTTCAGCTCAGATACAAATAGCGTGCCTTCTTTTCCTTGCCTCTACGTCATCAATTAAGGAAACAGTATATTAAAGTTGACAGCAATGCTTCGTTAAGGATGTCAAAGTTACCTCGGTATGTGGTAATATTTTCTGTGTTATGCTCCTTGAGGGGCCTGGGTAAAGTGACAAATGATATACAGCGCCAAGAAGTACAAGTGCATGATAAATTATATTATGCAAACAATATAATTAATATTGTTTTCTCCGTACTGTCAGAAGTTTTCTTATGTTCGATTTTTAATGCTTGCCAAGGTTTTCTGGGAATGGATAATTCAATGTACGGTCACGAGAAAAAGTGATTTTGGATCAGCTACTCAAACCCCTTATAGTCGCGTATCCCGCAACATTTAGCAACTTGTCGTGTCGTCTAACATACAAGGTATCGTTGCAAAGGATTAGCGAAGGGACAACGGGTAAAACTCGCTACCTGAACACAATATTTTTAGTGTCTTGTCGTAACACTTGTAAACTGCATTCACGTATTGTAATTCCTTTTTTTTTACTTGACACATCATTATTTGTGAAGTTAGCATAATTCCAAGGTTGGCGATTAATACAATGTGATACGATTTGGTTTATTATACTTCACATTTCTGCAACCTTTGTCTAATTGTGAAGATGAGGTTGAGTAATGAGATAATGAAATGATGAAGGGACACTAACAGAGAACACTCATTCCCAAGCAGGAATTCGAACCCGGGACCCCTAGCGGTGTGCTAACCACTCTACCACGGATACGGGCTTGTTTCAGGTATACCCCTAGTAGAGAATGCATTAGTCCAGTCTAATTCACAACACTGCAGGTTCAAGAAAATAGTGTTCAGCCAAGTAAATGGTGTACGCAATAATAGCGGTGTTCAGTGTGTGTGTCTGTGTGTGTGTGGGTGCAGTAGAAACATCTATGATAGAAAGATTGATGGAAATGTTTGAGTTAAAATATTTAGTGTTGCTTTTCTGCTAGTTTTGGCTAATCGCGACGATGAAGACGAGATAGGATGAAATTGATCAAGAAAGTACAGCCATGCCCAGGCCGGGAAACGAACCTACCCCTGGCGTCGATGTGCTAACCACTGCGCCACGGAGACCGGCACAATTCAGTTGGAAATGATGGACCAATATCTGTTCCATATTAATTCGTATTTGTTCTGTTGAATTATAACAACAATGGAACATTTACGCAAAAATTTAGGAAACTTTATTTTGTCTAGAATGCCTAAAAATGCACATTTTATTTTAATTCAATAGAATTATGTGTTTTATGTCCTAAAGGTTTGCATTTTTATGTGAAATAAGACTTCGCACATTGCATTACAGCTATATCGTCGGTACTCCTTCCGAGCATGGCAGACGTCCGAAGCAAAGAAAAAAATGTTTTCACCTAAAAATCCACTTCCTATACTCCGTCCCAGCTAACTGTGTAGCAGGCAAACGAAAGCGTATCTGCGCAAGTAGTGACGCGAGACAGCTCCACCAATGAACACGTGAGAGGAAAGGAATTGCGTGGAGTGGGGGAAACTGACTGCCTTCCCAGCAGCGTGTACTGCTTCGCACTGGCCAATAGATTTCCCTCGCTTCTCTGACGCTATGCGCGGCATTGCTCCACAGTTAGCTGGGACAGGGTATAGTGAATGTGCGAAAACTTTGCTGGGTGATCATTGCTGGAATACTTTACACGTTACTCATCGGTCTTGTCCATAGACAAGGGGAGGTGGCACTTGCACCCCCTGAGATTTCTGGAAATAGTGTAATTCGAGTGGTGAAAATGTAGCGATATTTTATTAAAAAATATTGTTTTCTGTGACAGGCTGCAAGTTACATCAACTATTATTATTAATAATATTCATTGTCGGAGATTAGGAGGGGTGTGGGGGGTCAGTTCCTATGCTAAACCCTTTTCTACCAATGGAATGTAAACTGTCCTTTCCCCACCCCAATTTCGGAAGCTAATCGCCGCCATTGTTGTTATTATTTGAAAGCTTTCATTTAAGATTGATTCATTGATTTCGTGTTTTAAAGGTTTCATTTAAGATTACAGTCTATTGTACACTGATTATCTAACTATAGATAACAGCGTTTTGTCCTACATGAATTAATCTTAAATATACAGTTATGCAAATTATATATAGATAGAGTCACTCGGGTGAATACGCCCAACTTTTTTTTTGGCGGTTTATAGCTTCGCTAAATGAAGGAGTGTCGCAATGAAAAGGATGCCAATTGAATGCTACATGTTTTGTTATTGTTACCTATAAGTTTTATTACTGAAAGTCTTATAGCAAGAGAACCATAGAAACATAACCAGATGATCGTCAATTTGGGCAAATCACCCCGTGTTCAGGGGAAAATGCCCACCCATTAGGGGTAAAATGCCCAATACAAGAAACAATTGTTGTAATACCTGACATGCCATATTTAAAGGAAAATAATACACAGCATTAACTGGAAGATTAATAACGTTTGTTTCGTAAACAGAACATCATTTGTACAGACAAGCATAGTGTTTCTAACATTTATTTTGAATTTACCATTGCCTCTTTTACTGTTTACATTCGTGAGAAATTGCATTGCACTTTGAACACATGGACGTGAATTTGGTACACATTTCATGCATCCACATACTACAACGATTCTCTGGATCCAGTCACATTGTGGTACTTTCTTATCATAATAATGCCCATGAGCATATTGTACTTAATTTCTGTGGACATATCACCCCACAGCTACAAGCAGACAATTGAATCACTGGGTTGGCAACTCTGAGCACCATGCGGCAGTTTCACTCTGCAGATATGTTTCCCTGACTCTTGATCTTTACACCAAATAGAATTCAGTTTCTTTCTCTCTTGGGAATATTATTGCACACTGTTAATACAGCAAAGTCCAAAAAATTACAACCTCAAAAATTGTCTTCTTACCTCATGAAATTAACTGTGGATGGCTTCAGATTCTTCTCACAAGCTCCAAACCTGCTGCCTCGTCTCATCACGGAGGGCGCTTTCAAACAAGAGTCGCAGAGTTGCCATAACATTAACGTTGCGCGCGATACGAGGGGTGGGCATTTAACCCCGATGGGCATATTCCCCCGAGTGACTATACAGAATATGGAAATTAGAAATATGTGTAATTAAAAAAAATAACATAAGAAGTAGTAGTCCAGTAAAAACTGCATATCCCGGAACCTCTATAAGAAGGAAACCTGTAAATACGGAAAAAAAAGTCCCCAGAACGGACCGATTTTATACCTGAAAATGACCTGCTTAAGGCGGAAACCTCCTTAACGCGGAAACGGAACACCATTTAAAGACCAACGAGATGTTTTTATTCTCAGTAAGACAAAAATTTCTTCCCTTATTTTTTTCGCTCGCAAGACAACAATGCAATACTGTAAGTGGAACACGCCTCTGTTGCCACTCGCTTATCGGTAACATTGTCGATATGAAAGAATGCCCTACAATACTCATAGCTGTTACGATTCAGTTTCTTTGTTTCATCTCTTACCCTCTTTCTCTGCCTTTCTTTGCCTATTTCTCCTCTGTTCTTTCGTCATCTTTCAATTTTTCTTGTTATCTCTCTTTGTTTCTTCACTTTTATCTCAATCTTTCTTCACCTCTCTTGTTCCATCTTCCAATCTTTCTCTTTCCCTCTATGCACATCGCGCTACGAAGCCAGGGGTCCCGGGTTCGAATCCTGGATGTTTGTGAGTGTCCATTTTACTTCGCTTTTTGTGCCACTTTTGGCTAATTTGCGAAGATGGGGATGAGTGATGATATGATGAAATATCTGTTATGCTTATTGCGACTGTATCGCATTTTTATTCATGTACGTACATGAATTAGTACTCTACATTATAAGTAATGCGAAATGTAAATCTGTTTTTCCATTATTTTCTGCAGCGCTCTATACTGTATTTAAAGTCAACCTTGTATTAGAAGGAAAACAGGTAAGACGGAAATTTTTTCTCGGAACCATTATGTTCCGGGATAGACAGGTTTTACTGTAGTAATAAAAATAATACTAATATAATAAATAGAAGTTTCTATGACTGACACCTCCCCCCCATTCCGAGAAAAATCATTCGGACGCCCTTGTCCATAGATCCAAAATGTTTAATCCTGATCATTAGTGCTTCTCGAAGGATCTGTGCTCGTAGTGAATGTGTACATATGACGGAAATAGCAGGAAAACATCTACGGAAAGAATTACTCAACAGGGAAAAGTGCAACGGCGGCAGTGGCTCGTTTGTCTTTGTTCTGGGGGCGTTGTTTTTCTCGTTTTGCAAGAGCAATATCGACGCAAGCCAATTTGTACATTTCACTAGTTGGCAGTGGTTACATGCCAATTCTAGTTGCTTGCTTGGCATGAAAGAATGGATTCCCGTCAGCTCTGAATGGTTGCAGTAACCATTTGTCTGGAAGAACAATCTTCCTTTGTTTGAGAGATGTTGGCGCGATAACGTAGTGGTAACGGCGTCACCTTGTTATCAAGGGGGAACGAGTTTGATCTCCAGTGAGGGCAAATCGAACAATGGCAGAAGCGTCCCGTGCATGCGTCAATTGTGTGAAAAAAAGGACAGCTTGCTCTGCGACGACATTCATGAGCATTTCTACATTCTAATTTCTTCAAATAGGAGAAGTATTTATTTTACACGAGAGCGCTCAACTAAGCTTATACAGGGTTCCTACGCGACCTGGAAAACCTGGAATTTTAAAATATTCCTTCCAGACCTGGAAATGTTATGAAATTTCACATTTTTCCAAACTCTACCTGGAATTTTGGAGGTTGTCCTGGAAATTCCTTTGCCCCGTTTTATTTGTATGAATTAAAATATTTTGTGCTAAGTTTCATTCTTGTGATTGAAGTATAATGCCCTGCGTTTTTGTATTATTTTGTATCGCTCAGAGGTGTGGAAAGGAGCAGGTGTAGGGGAGTTGGGAGCCTGCATTAAAAAAAATTAAACCTTTTTTTTTGTAATAAAAAAAATGTAATGACTTGTATTTTGCCATGATTACTTTGTACACTTGTCCTGGAGTAATTGTAGAAAATCCTTGAAAAGTCCTGGAAATGTCCTGGAAAGAATTGCATGAGATTGTGTAGGAACCCTGTTATATTACATTTCTTGGATCTTTCTTTCACTTCAGATCCAAGAAATGTAATATAAGCTTAGTTGAGCACTCTCTTGTAAAATAAATCCTTCTCCTATATGAAGAAATTAGAATGTAGAAATGCTCATGAATGTCGTTGCAGAGCAAGCTGTCCTTTTTCCGACAATTGACGCATGCGTCCACGAGATGCCTCTGATTACAACGGTCAACATTTGTCAACCTTCGTGGACGACTGGTTGTCGGTCCCCGTGGCGGAGTGGTTAGCATAGCGCGCTACGAAGCTAGGTTTCCCGGGTTCGAATCCCGGCTAGAACTTGGATGTTTGTGTTGTTCGTAAAATGAAAAAAAAAAAACGAGAATGTAGAGAAAACTGATATGTACGAATGTTATGAAAATGTGTGAATGATGGGGGATACCACCGAATAGGGGTATTCCTTTTGTTTCCTAAAAAAGAAGAAGAAAAGAAAAAAATGTTAGTACAGTGCGCAGGTTCAAATCTTGCGTAAGACTTGTTTTTGTTTGCCTGCCCTGAATGAAATAGTAGAGGCTTAAGAAATAGACAGGGGAGACTGCCACTTAAGAGTCCTACTTTATTAAAATAAATATTTAAGGGCCTCCCGATGGCGTAGTGGTAACGTCGTCGTCTTGTAATCAAGAGGTCCCGGGTTCCATACCCTGTTGAGGCACAATGGTTCGGACCCCTCTTTAAATTGTATGTCCAGTCCCGATTAGCCATTCTGTGCATAACGTGGACTTAAAACATGAAACGAAATGCACGTAAATATTTTCAAAAAGCGAGTTAAGTGATTTCTCCACGGACGTTTGCAGAATCGAGCCCCGGTCTGTGTGTGGGTGTTCCTGTGAGTGTTCATTAAATTCCATTTAATCATCACTCATCATCAGCGTGGTGATTAGTAAAAAATGGAAGAAATGCAAAGTTAAAAAATAACAATAGTAGAAATAAGCAGTACTTTATTTTCTTACAACCATCCTCCCCTTTCCTTCCTCCAATGGCATAGTGGTAACGTTGTAATCTTGTAATTCAAAGGGATTCCGGGTTCGATCCTCAGTGGAGTAACAGAGCCCAGTGGCTCGTATTCCACTTTAAATGCACGTCCAGTCCCTATTATCCAGTCTGAGCATAAAGTGAACTTATTGCAAACTTTTTCAGATGCATTGGTTCTAAAACAGTGATACATAACGAACTAGCTTCAACTTCCGGCTGTCGTTCGTCTGATGTAGGCACACACACGAACACTAGGGTTATTTCTTACTTTTCTTTCTATTTCAGTAATTTTACGTTGCCTTATTGTATATTGAGTTGATCGTGACGATGAACTAAGAACATGGATGATGGGGTAATCGGAATGCCTCACCCAGTGCTCATTACTCTACCACGGAGATTAACTGTTTGTCCAATATCTGTGTTTTATATTTTTATTTTTAAATTTAGTCTTTGCCTATAATTTGGTTATTTTAACATTTAATGTGTTAAACTAGGGAAAGGATTTTGAGGTGCAAAGTTGTGGTCGGGAAAGGGAAAAGAAAAGTTCTGAAAATGTTTTCAAAAATGTGCAAAAAAAAAAAAAAATGCTGATAAAATACCTTTATTCAACGCTCTCTTTTCTGCGCATTCTGTATATAATACGCGCGGACCGCAGAGAGAACGGTGGTTCTGCCGAATAGGTTTTGTTGAACTGTGTGTTTTCTCTCGCGGGTTTTGTTACATTATCTTTGGAACTATTGGGGCTGTAGTCATTATATTATACCACTTTATAGCTCTCGTTGTGCTCTACAAAATAAGACTACAGGATTTTATGTAGCTGTTCAAGAAGAATGAAAATCACTTATTTTTCTGTCCATTATTTTTAACAAAGAAAGGGAGGAAATTTGGAAATTAGAAATTCTTCATTCATGGGCAAAGTTCATGTCCTCCCGTTTCGCCTTATCCAGTGACGCCTTATTGCGTTTTCACCTCCCCAATAGAATTTCAAATGATTTATGTGACACAAACTTTCTAAGCGAAAAGGGACATCCCATTTCGCCTTACACACAAAAAATTGCCCACCAGGGAATATTATAGACCTTAAGGGTAATTCATAATGGGAGCGCAGAGCTTGTGATCTTGGTTAAGTTAGGTTAGGTTAGCTTAGCTTAGTTGATTGTAAGTCGATAATATTCCCAGGTGGGAATATTTTGTGTGTAAGGCGAAACAGGATAAGGCGAAGTGCGATGTCCCGTTTCGCCTTAGAAAGTCTGTGTCACATAAATCATTTGAAATGGTATTGGGGGAGGTGAAAACGCAATGAGGGGAAACGGTCCGTAATCGCGAAGTTCATCCTGTGGCTGTTCTACCACTTAACCCGCAAGACCTTGTACAAATAAACAAACAAAAATACAATACTAGTATAACATAAGTAGGGACATTGAATTTTCGCGATGCGCGAAATCGCGAAATGTGAAAAAAAGATGCAATTTTGAACATTCTGGACGTAACTACACCCCCAATGATGAAATATGCATGAGTTTTATTCGCGAAGTAATGCGAAATGTGTGCTTTTGCACGAAATGAACGATTTTTCGCGAAATAACCGTGAAATATCATCAAATTAAGTAGAAAACACGCAAAAACCGGCAATCGAGGTTGTGTGCGCAAACTGTCGATTTGTAACGAAACTTTTGCCTAAAGTTTCTTACCACTTGCAGCTGAAGAACTTTTTTGTCTTCGATCACATCAGTAAGACGCTGCAAATTGGAATTTCCCATGCACATAATCTCAGTTCGAAAACTTCGCTCCCAGTCAAGCTGCATTCCTTTCTTCTCCCGAATGTCTATTCAACTTCCAGTTTCATTAAACTTGCTAGCTGTAGCAGCGATAAGATTAGTCTGTTTTTTTTCCACCGCTGCTATATACCGCTGATCTAACATTTTATATACCGCTCTCCTCAGTTTTTATTTACCATAAATTTGTCTCCCTAAACATAAGTATTCCATTACATTTTTCCCTACTAAATATTTCGGTAACTAACACTATAAAAAAAGTAAAAGGCAATTTTACCCATTCAGACATATCAAAATATTCGTTTGGGGTTCAAATTTGCTCATTTATATGGTTTCGATTAGCTTTACTTTTGATTTGATTTGATTTAGTTTATTTTACTTCGCGTTTTGTGCCTCTTGGCTAATTTGCGAAGATGGGGATGAGTGATGAAATGATGAAATTGATGAATGGACATTCACAAACAACCAAGCCCGACCGGGATTCGAACCCGGGACCCTTGGCGTCGCAGCGCGATGTGCTAACCACTCGGCCACAGGGTCGGGCGATTAGCTTTACTGTGTATAACGTGGACTTAAAACACCAACTCAATCAATCAATCGATTTCAACGTAAGCATTCTGAATCGAATCGTGTGTATTGAGGGTCTGTCCTAAAAGGTGCTGAAGCATCAAAGAGGGGGTGAAAGGGGGATAAATATGCTAATCTGACGAAAAAGTGCAACAAAGTGTGTTCATTTTACTTCACTTCATGTTCTAAAATACATATCTCAAACGATCGGTATGAAAACAGCTACGTATATTTTGGGAAAGGTGCTTCATTTTAAAATCCCTTCCCTATTAGTAACCAGTGATCTACCATGTCCGCCTTTGGTATGGGGTAAATATACATATACATGTGGTAGAAATGTTTGTTGGGGGGACCAGGGGTAACAAATGCCGATTTTGTGTTGATGGAAACAGGGGTTTTGAGTGCATGGAGAGGAAAACGCAGCTGCAGATACCAGCTGTTTCTATCAGCGCTCTGCATTGCTTCCCCCACTCGCTTTCTCCACTTCCTTACCGTTATGCGCTGCTTTGCTCCACATTACCCAAGACAGAGTTCAATTCAATCAATCAATCAAAACATGTTTCTGCACTTTTCTGGCTGTTAAATAAGGTAAGAGAAGTGTTTTAAACTTCAAATGCTATTTCCTTCCAGCACTTAGGCGACCTTAACGCTCCATACGGGGATAACAGTCCTCGTACGTACATTCAGACAAAGAACAGGCTTCCTTTGTGCGGCTGTGCACATTACTCTCAACCTCCCCAAGGTCTCCATGTGTTGACACTATGGTTGATTTATATGGAGATTTGTTAAGAGCTCTGCGTTCATTTTGGTCACGCGTTTACGTACAAATCAGCGTCAGCCCATCTAGGGCAACGCAGCCCTGCGTAATTGGAAACTAGCGAGAGTAACGCTTTCTACGATGTGACAGCAGCTATCAGATCCCCGCTCGGTTTTTGTTACCGAATTAGTCCATGCTTACTAATTGTGTGTGCAAGTGGTCCGTTGAATAAGACGCAGAACCCACTGGAAATATCGAACGAGTTGGTTTCCAGGCAGAGACGGGCAGGATTAATCGTCTAGGGCAGCGATTCTCAAACTTTTCTATTCATTGTACCCTTTAGTCGTATCTAAACGTCTAATGGCGGCGATTAGGGGGGGCGAGGGTGGCAGTCCCCCCACTTTTCGCCACTTTTGCCCCCGCACTATGCTAAATCTTATCTACAAATGTAAATATACTGTCTTTGCCCCCCCCCCCAGTTTTGGCACCTTGCTACCCCGGTTTTGGAATCCAATCGCCGCCACTGACCCCCCCCCCCCATAGTTTTCCTCCGAGTAGTGGGTTTTGGGGATGTTTTCTGGGCTGGCTGATTGGTGGAGCGTTTTCAATATGTTGCAGGGGTGTATCTGCAATAGGACAAAATGGCCTTCGGGCTGTATGCTGAAAGATGGCTACATTAGAGTCCTACGTTTATTATTTTATTGGGTCTTCCTATGTTTACAACCTTTATGATTAGTTACAAGAATAAATGCGGAACACATATATGCTAAGAAGTATGTACAACATTTTAATTTTCACATCTTTTCCCAGACTTATTGAAAAATGTAACGAACAAAAATAAGTTTGTATACAAACTGTCAAGCACAATTTTGGAGTTTTGATTGTAAATCCTCAGAGTTTCTAGTGAGAAGGATTGCCTGCATAGCCTGACACGGTTTATTGGTGTCTGGTTGTGCACTTGAAACTTTTAAGCGGAGATTCAGCTCCAAATTTAGTCTATTATAGATTTCGAACGAGTGTCTCATTTCAAAATACATCAAACAAAGATGAGAGTGTCAATGTCAAAATCAGTCTCATTTTCCTCTTGAGTTTTAAAGCTATGGAGTCCGAAACAATGAAGTCTGTTCCACACACCTGCAGCAAAAATGCTGTCGTGTGGGTATTCTCGACATTTCTCTTCCTCCTTCAAGTTGTTCATATACCCCTGGAGGTATGCGTACCACAGTTTGAAAACCACTGGTCTAGGGGTGTTGAGGTTGCGTGGAATGAAATTTAGGGGGGTGTTATGAAAATAAAGAAAATATACATGTGTGCTTTGATCATTACTTCAAATACCAATGAACTTTTAATAGGATTTTATGGAAATATAACATTGAAACTGAAAACTACCGAAAACTGGCCAGAGCGTAGCAGTACACGCTGCTGGGAAGGATGGCAGCTGCAGTCGTTTTCCCCCACTTCACGCTATTCCGTTTCTCTTCGCGTCATTACTTGCGCGGAGACTTGTTTTCGTTTGCCTGCTCCACAGTTAGCTGGGACAGAGTATAGCTTAATTTTTGCTTGTTTTGACCCGAGCAACTGCGTGTTTTATAATTTGAAATGAACAAAGCCTGTCCAAGGTAGGGCAGTGATAGCTATATATTGTCTTTCAAAAGAAGAAACCGTTCTTAACAACAATAATGATTGATTGAGTTTGTGTTTTAAGGTCACTTTATCAGGGTTGCTACGCGTCTGAAAAACCTGGAAAAGTCAGGGAATTTGGCTTGTCAGGGAAAAATCAGGGAAATGTCAGGGAATTTTGCAGATCATCTGGAATTTACGTGCATTTTGGAGTCTGCATGAGAAAAAGTTGCAAGATCAACAATCAGTTCACTTCCACTTCTGGATTCGGTTCTTGTGATTGCACTCCTCAAAAAATATTCATTTTAGAAACTAGTTTCTTTCGTTCTTATGATTCTCTGTCTTGTACAAAATTATGGTTCTTCCGAATTATCAGTTTTATAATTCACTAATTTTAGAAAGAATATAAAAGTAAAACTTGCAGTTCAGATATCTAATTGATAACTAAAGTTCATTAAAAATATGATCATAATTATCGGAAAGGTTGGTGAAGATGAGGTTATCGTCTATTATTTTATAGATCTTAGTCTTGTTACCATTTCCTACAAAATTCCTATATGCAAAAAAAAAAAAAAAAAAAACCGGATGCTGTGCATTTATAAATGGACGGGTTAACGTTACAGTGGTGTAAGTCACTTTTCTTTTTTTAAAAAACAGTCTGACTCACAGAACTTCGCTGATCAACACAACAGCTGTTTCCTTTATCACTAGACCTTAAACTGTCACCTGTTGACAGTTGAACGAATCTATGACTTACTTCACGTTTTCTGTTAACAGATTGACTTATCTCGATCTGGTTTCTGTGTCTAAGTCTTTTTTATTTTTACAAAGTGACTTACACCACTGTAACTTTAAATCGTCCAAATGTAAGCAAAAAGAGCAATTTTCTACGACACTATAAATCCGCCAGAAAATGAAAAATTGTGTAATGTTTTATGAACTTTTTCTGTTGTTTTTATATTGTGGATATCTATTATGGGGAAATAATGTACCTCTGTTACCTCAGGCTGAAGGCTAAGATGCACGTGATTGTAACTCCCAATACTTTTGATGCCGATTATAATTTTACATTAGGCCGGATCAAGAAAGTGTGGGGCGTTACCCCCACACCCCCTATACGCCTTCATGGCGTGGTGCTATGCACAGGGGAGCACTTTCATTTTTCGAATTGTCACGTGTAGAATGAAATTTGCTAAAAACAAGAACTTGTAAATGTGAATATTCATAATAATTAACGGAGTATATATTTAATTGAAAAACACAAGTTTCAGAAGCAAAAATCATGATGATAAACATGTCTGGAAAAATTTTCTAAACTTAAAATGGAAATTGTAAAAACACCCGTTTCCTTTCGTTAGCTTCAAGTAGTTGGCGAAGATGGTACTGAATACTGTGCCAAAATCTGATTAAATGACTCCAAACTAGTATTGAGTTATCAGGGTACTCTGTAGAGGTATGCATTAATGTTAAATCTCATATCAGTTTCTTACATAGTTGAGTTTCGAACTTTGCGAACGACCCTCGTATATTATTCTTTCTTTTTAACATGTCATTTAGAACTTATAAGCGCATATTGCATGCGGAGGTAGATTCTTTTAGAAATAGATTCTCACTTTAGTGGCACATTTAAGAGGAATATGCTACTAAATGTGTATGAATTCAAGTACCTAACTTTTACTCTGTTTCCACGAGATAACGAAAGATAAAACTTTCTCTCTCTAAGGAAGACTTCAACGCAAATATGTCAATAAAGATAGCGAAGTAGCATCAGGTCGAAACGGCAGAGAAAGAAGTTGAAACTGAGAGACGCGCGTTTGGCAGCTTGCCAAGCAAATAGAAGTTTCAATCTGCTTCTATTTTTCCTCTCTTCCTGAAAATAAGAAAACAGCTATTTCAGAACAAAGTGGATGACCAAGAAAGGAGGGAGGGAAATAAAAGAGTTGGCCAATTTAGATCAGTACATGGCTCTTTGTTTCTTCCTTTGTGGCATTTTTACGAAACTCGATTGTTTCGTCACGATCAAGTACCAGCATCGAGTATTGACGAACGAAAAGTTTGGGACCAAGGAAGTATTTAGGGGTGTCCAGGGGATCCGGACCCCTCCCCCCCCGCCGAAAGATTTATCAAGTATTAAAATTAAATAATGAAAAATTTATTCGTTTAGCCGTTGTTATATAATTTCCTCTGAACTTATTGTAAGACAAGGATTATATTGAGATCATAGGGTTTGAATGACATTACAAAGAAGATTTATGTACACTACTACTCAAAATAATATGCATAAGATATTAATCATAAACTTACTTTTCTCCAACTACATGTAACATAATTTTTGTTATTCGATAAATATTAAATTATTCATCTCTTTGACATTAATTCATTGCCAGGGCACTTGTTTCTATGTAAATTATTCCGATCTTAACTACAGGTAAGCTATGTAATGAATATGCGTTGTTATATCTCTATTCTTATACAGTCTTTTTTACCTATTCATGTAATAATAATATAATATTAATTTATGTATTGTAATTAGTATTAATTTTATCTACTATAATTATTTCAATTTAAATATTATTATTATTCCTGAGACACTTGGTTCGGACCCCCCCCCCCCGAAATATATTTCTAGATACGTGCCTGTTTGGGACCACTGCCAATAAAAGATGCCCATTTGCGTCTGTTTTCTAAGATGAGGGGACATTGAACCCCATTCAACTAGCGTGCGCAGGGTTGTTTTTCGGGGGGGGGGGAGGGGTGGAATTGTAAAGGTGGATATGTAGCTGCGTTCTAGAGAGGCAAGATATACAATAAAATATGTCGTAATTACTATTCTTAAACGTCGTTTTAAAAGTTGCTCAAAGACAAAAATGATAATCGTGTATCATTTATTTTAAGGGGAGATTTAATTTGCCACTTTGGTTTTTCCCTGCATTATTTGCGGCATTCACTGGAAAAGGTTTTCTCAATTTTAGGAGGGGCTGTAGCCTCATCAGCTCATTCCTGCGTTCGCCAGTGACCGCCATTTAGAGCTCTCATATTGTACATGCTGAAATATTACCACTTAATGCAACTTTTTAGTCCTATATGTCTATTGGATTTGAGGGCCTCCCCGATGGCGCAGTGTAATCAAGGGGTCCCGGGTTCGATACCCGATGGAGGCACATAATGGTTCGGATCCTACTTTAAACTATAGTTTCAGTCCCGACTAATTTTTCTGTGCATAAAGTGGACTTAAGAACAAAACCCTAAGAACCTATTGGATTTGAAGAACAATTCACCAACCGTAACGGACAGTTGGCAGGCGTACACTCGCTGGAAATTAAGTTATCTCTTGAAAGGAACTTTAAACTCTCCAACCTCTGCAAATATATTCAGAACGAATCGAGCTAGGGGAAAAAATTGAATAAAATCTATGGTAAGAGCCTTTATAAAATAAAAATGTGCAAAATTGTGAAATTTCTGGATTATTTTACCTTGGAACCACTCCGGTAACTACAAAATGAGTGTTTTCTGATATCCTGATGACTAGAGCCCGGAAGTTTGGGGCAAAATGCCTCTTTTTATCTACTGCATATATTGATAGAATTTTTCCGGATATACGTTTTTTTATGTTGTTTCGAATGTTTTAGAAGCCTTTTCATTTTGCCTATTTTGCCTATTTGGGACCCCACTGCCTATTTTTAATTATAATGCCTTTTTTTGCCTTTTTCAATGAAATTGGACCATTTTTTTTAAAAAAAGTGTGTATATAAATTATTATTCTCACAAAAAACGTTGTTGGCATTTATTTTTCTTCCGTTTATTATGTGAATAATTTTCGCCTTATTTAAGTAATATTGAATTCATGCATGTTTCAACATTGCTGAAGGAGAAAAGTGTGAGAAAAAAGTATTTCATGCTGAGTCAGGATATTGCCTTTCGGTTAACATTTCCTTGTGCATGATTGACTGCTGAAAACCTGTTGCAGAACATCTGCACAATTACGTCATCACGTCCAGCGTCCGTGTCAGGAGGTTATTGACAAGAAACAGCACTAATGTCCAAGGGCCTTTGCATCAATTCCAAAATAAAGTTCTCTATCTTTAGTTTAGTTCTGCACTTTGGAGGGAAAGAATCGTGTAGTTGTCATCATGCCGAAATTTAGTGTGCCATCAAGTGGTAAGTTACATGATTACGTGCGTGGATTTGGTGAAAATCTCTTCCCAATGTAGATTTTAACATTTTGCCAGAAATTATAGATAAAAGTAAGCGACTTCCAAATGTGCCTTTTTTTCGGTTTATTTTGCCTTTTTTTCATTTTTAGTGCCTTTTTTTCATTTTTAGTGCCTATTTTCCACATTATAAATGCCTTTTTGCCTGCCTATTTTAACGAAAATAAATGCCTGAACTTCCGGGCTCTACTGATGACATAAAGTAGTTTCACACAATATATTTTTTGCAAATATAAGCAATATTTAATTGTTTTTCACTTTATCTATCTAAATTACAATTTAAGATCACCACAAAACTATTATAATTTACCGTTGGTTGTTTAATGAAATTTATCTCATCTCTCGCTACTGTAAAAATACACATTATTCCTTGTTGTTATAATTGCCATCAAATAAATAGAGATAGGAATGTTCCACCGTTCCTACTTTCCTTTCTCGCAAATCACTTTGCTCCATTACAACCTTATTTGCAGTTAAAGTGAGGATGAATTGTTTTGAAATACAGTAAAACCTCGTTAATCCGGACTAATGAGGGAGATAAGTTGACCGGCTTAACGAAAGTCCGGTTTTACTGAAATAACCTAAGAGAATAGTAGAAAGTGCATTAAAACTCGGTTTATAGCAACACAACACGTTTAGTACGGTGTATTTAAAGGGCATAGGCCTAAATACACTATACAGTACAGTACAAAGTCTGCAGGAAACAGAATTTCATCAGTGATTGACTGCCTTTTCTCTGGGAAGTTCTCTTGTTGTCTTCTAGCCACATTTAAAACCTTGCATTCTGCTTTTTTTTGCCATTTGTCTGTCCGGATTAAGCGAAGTCCGGCTTATCGGGGTCCTGATTAACAAGGTTTTACTGTAGATGAAAGAAGAAATACAAAATATGTATACCTTACCCCAAAGGCGTCGAGTGAACACATACGGTTTATGCTGCTCATGCGTGAATTGTGGGAAAAAGGACAGCTTGCTCTGCAACGACATTCATGAGCATTTCTACATTCTAATTTCTTCATATAGGAGAAGTATTTTTTTACACGAGAGCGCTGAACTAAGCTTATATTACATTTTTTTGGATCTGAAGTGACGCATGCATGAATTATGGGAAAATAATGCAAAGAATAAATGCATTAGGAAATCGAGTAAAGCAAAAGCTCCAAAAGAAATCTCAGCCAATGGGCGTCGTCGGTTCAATCGCCTGAGGCTGCTGGTTTCCCATCATCCATAGCGGCAGCGTGGCCGACTTCAGATCGGGTGAACTTCGGGTCGACTTCGGCTGTGTTCGGAAGAGGAATGTTTTGAAAATGCATGATTTCCTTACTCCGGTTATTCTTTACCTTATTCTCTGTAAGGTATGTGTGATATATAGTCGTATTCTCCTAAATCTCACCTTTACACTGATGTACGATACGCATCATAGTTTTGTTTCATAACTGCTGTCACAATAATGAAAGTGAATTGGATAGGAAGAAAACACGTTCTCTCGTGGTGAAGACTCAGTTCCAGCTCGTCGTCTGCTTGTGACGTCACCACTAATGGACTCCATCCTCTCCCTAAAGCCCTCTAGTGTCTGTGATAAAAGGCTTAGCACATGCTTCAGCTCAACGGCGTAGCTACGGGGTGTGCTGCTTTATCAAAGAGAATTAAATATAGACATTTCAATAAGAGAGAAAATAAGCGGAATCTTTCTTTTTCCAGGACAAAATTATTAAAAGTAGAGATTATTCGAAATATTGAACTCGCCGAGTTTATCCCCGAATCACACCCCCCTTCCTCAATATTGGTCTAAAACTTACCTATATTTGTGGAAATAGGATATTTTCTTTACTGAACGCTCAAAATTAAAACCTGATATAATACAGGGATACAATATGTATAACAATAACAACAATGCCACAGTAACATATTTGCTGCCAACAATCGCCTTCCTCTCCATTCTCACAATCAACTAATTATTGTATGCTTTCTGTGAGGCAGAAAGCTTATCAGTAAACCTTTTTGACAATGCAACTATATTGTTGGAAGTTTATTTATCAATGTCGCTGGTGGCTGGTATTTAAATCTATTTCCTGAACCGGCTAGTTTACTTCGTTGTAACTGTCGTTGTACTTGCTTTTTCGGATTCTGTTGCAAATTCGTCTCTCGGAATGATCGAAGGAGCCATTATATGATGAAAATTGCCGATTGTGGACGTGATATTTCGTTCGTGTAAACTTGCCGTACTTTTTTAAAATAGTGAGTATATGCTCTAAAAGAAGATGGATCGTTTTGTCGTAAAACTGAAAAGAAACGAAGGTGGTCCCTATCGAAAGCTGACAGTTGAAAGTTCAAACGCCTGTGTTAGTGCCAGTTGTAGTGGTATCGGTGAACTTGTAAGTAACAAACCATCATGTTTCGATGCTCCTGATGCTGAACAAACACCAGGTAAGCCTATTGACATATCAGTACATCCTTGACACCCTGTGAATGCAATACCACATAACAGAACAGAATGTGATGTAAGGTTGAAATTAGGACCGTACCAACCAAACCTGGTGGTTTTCCCTAGAAGTAGAATAGGTGGGAATGAAAGGGCTTTTCAATCTAAACTGTTGTCAGGCGATGAGTTGGCAGCAGAAGTAAGACTTCTGAAAAGAAAATCCTCTGTACCTAAGGGAAGTTCTTCGGTTACGCTACAGGAGTGGTTTGAGTGGTTGGAGAAAGAAGAGAGAAAGAAGATATTTACTACATTCTACTCTGTACTACAGCGCTTTTCTTCTATACCTGTCACAAGCTGCAAGTGTGAGAGAGCTTTCTCCAAGCTTACCCAAGTTAAAACTAAATTAAGAGAAACTCAGATGCAGGATAGATTGGAAGCCATGCTCTTGCTATTTGTGGAACAGGAAAAAGCTTCGTCTATTGATGTAAATGAAGTTATTGATGAGTTTAAAAACATTGTACGTTTTGACGGACGTATCTTGCTATAGATGACGTGTATTTTGATGAATTTGTTTGTAACATTTATGAACATTTTTTTGTGTGTGTAATTTCTATGCAATTTGATTTTTTTCTACTACATATATTCAGAAATTTTCAACACTGTCATTTAGTGAATTTATATTCCTTTACAGAGATCAGTGCAGTTAAAGAGCCAAGTGATTGTATTGCAAAATATGCTATTGAAAAGGTACAAGACCTCATTTTTCTTTCTTTGTGCACACCCAAATATAAAGTTCTAGCTACGCCTATGCCTCAGCTACTTAATTAAATTGTGAGCTGTCATGTCATGCACCATTGACGTCAGAATAAACGTCACCTGTGACGAGGTTTTGTTTAGTCTGCCTCCGTTCTTGTCATGGATAGAGAGAGGAAAATCAATTCCTGCTTTTCATCAATTCGAAACAACCCCAGAAGCAAAGCGACTTCCTTTCAGGGGGAGAGGACGGGGATACCGTCTCAGGGCATACAGATCTCCGTTCAGAGTCCGAAGAGATTAATACGTGTTCTTAACAGAAGGGAGACCCTCCGACACAGGGACCATTTGCAAGAGAAATGCGTGGTACTTTGGCCCCCGTCAAAAGCCTTTGCGAAACCTATCAGAGGCAATGCTGCAGAGAGACCTGCAACTCAACAAGAAATGTCAACAGAGCGTTGTCTTCTGCTGACAAGGCTTCTCCCTTAACAAAAAATAATCGCCTGTCATCTTGGCATCATATTTCTTCCGCCATGGTACCAAGAGGCACTTGGGAGCAAGGGCGACGAATTTCGAAGATCTGAAGGCTCTATGGTGCATTTAGCAATTTTGGACTTTGAGGCAGATAAATTAATCAGGAAGTACAGTCAAAAGCGTTTTTATTCCCACGAGTTGCAGCTTGGTACGAGCCAAGTGGCCCATGTAGGTTCCCTCTGCATAAATTCACTCACTACAGCATTTACTAAAAAGCCAAACAAACATAATTGTTAGATATTTAGCTGCTTCTTTTATTCCCATCTAAGCAAGAGACGCAAATAATTTGTAGGAGAGTATGTAAGTGTGATTTTACGTACGCGATCCCTCAAAAGCAAACCATTAGAATTATAGCAGGAATTAAAAAACTAGGGAATCGTGCAAAACGTTGTTTAAAAAATATAAAATATTAACCCTCTCTTCACTGTACACATACCGTAAATGTTTTCATTTCAGATCCTGGGAATGAGAAATTATGTCCTTAGAAGGTGGCAACACTGCTATCCACCTTTGGCTTTAACTCTCTGCATAGCAATTTTTCACTTCCTCTAATTATACGAGCCCCACTCTCTTTAATTTCCTGGTGTTCTCGTGTGGCGCAACAGTGAATGCAATTCGAGGTGTACTTTTCACACACACACACACACACACACACACCACACACACACACAGATTCTCCACGTGTCCATTCCAGCGGCCTATTTTCAAAGCTGTCGGTCGTGGTACTGCAAAGGAAGAACTTGTCGTTGCGTAGGTTTCCTTATGAATCCAGATGAACTTGTCACTGCAATGAAGCGTCAGATTTCACGGCAAGACACTCCTTGCGAGAGAAGACCTCTGATTACATTTCAAGGCATCCAAGGTTTTCCCGAGAGTCATTCCTTGTCTTCCACGTTCGATGAATTGTATTAAGTTGAAGTCGATGCTCGTTTCTATGGAAACTGCGTCGCATGTGGTTCTTTGACCGGATATAACGACTGTTCCAAAGATTCCCCCTCCCCCACTTCAAGAAAACTATGATTCAGGAGTGGGCGGATTCTACTTTAAACTGTAGGTCTAGTCCCGATTAGCCTATCTGTGCACAAAGTGGACGTAAAACCAGGGTTGTTAATGGTCCAGGAACACATAAATGGGTTCTATCTAGTTCTGCAACAGGGCAGGAACTGTTTTTATCACACAATTTAAATTCGATCCAAGTTGCGCATTGTTTCACTTCAATACGGAACTTGTACCATATTTAAAGTGATCCGGAGAGAATGTTCCTAGACCATATTTAAATTAATCCGGAAAACATTTTCCTGCATCGTATTTAAATTCAGCCGGAAAAAAATGTTCCTGGATCGTATTTAAATTGATCAGCGAAAAAATTTCCTGGACCGAATTGAAATACTTTGCAGATATAAAGGTATTTAAGATCCAGAAGCTATTTATACTTCCTGATTTTCTCTCCTGGACCTGAACTGAATTTATTTAAAATTTCTGGATCACTAATAATACATACTTGTTCTGATTCACTTCTACCAATGGGTGTCGAGGTTCTAGAGAGAGCTAGCCATCTGTCACAATATTCTGCCAAATTCCTTCCTTCACTCCACGAGATGTTCCTCCTGCTCAGGATATCCTTCATTCCCTCATTCCATGTCCTACGTGGTCTTCCTTTCGGTCTCTTTGCATCCAATCCTGCCATCCTTGCATCCCATACCTGTTTAGGTGTTCGATGTTCAGGCATTCTGCTGAGGTGTCGCTTTCCCGTTCTCCATAGTCTCTCTACCAAGTTTCACAGCAATCCGCTGCTTCGACCGGGCTCCAGAGGGCTCTGAGTAGGGGAAATTTAATTTTAAGCGCCATATTTGCACCTGGTGGCGAAAATTTGAACTATTTTATTTTCCACCAGCATTCGCTTTCCCATTGTCTCCATAGTCTATCAAGTTTCAATGCAGTCCGTTTCTTCGACTGGGCTCCAGAGGGCTCTGAGTAGGGGAAATTTAATTTTAAGCGCCATATTTACACCTGGTGGTGAAAATTTGAACTATTTTCTTTTCCACCAGCATTCGCTTTCCCATTGGCTCCATAGTCTCTCTATCAAGTTTCATTGTAATGTGTTGCTTCAAACGGCCTGGAGAGGGCTCTGAGTATGGCATATTTCATTGTGGCCACCCAATACCTTCATCTATGTTATTAATTCAACATTTATTAACCAACAAATGTAGAAAAGCCACGTAAAATAAAAATCGATTATAAAATATTAATTTTCTCCTTTTTCCTCTGGGATTACTCTATCATAGATAAAGATTCCATCCCTAGTTATATGCTTTTCTTCTTCAAGAGAAACTTTTAATTTGTCGCCTAACTTCTCACAGGTGTAAGAGAGCTAATTAATCGAAAGAAAACAATTTGGCTGTTTGTTCTAAAGTTTCCGGATATTAACGTAACCGAAGGGTAGTCGACCAATTCAGAAAATAATGTTGTAATTAGACTTTCCGTCTGCCCGAACAGTTATGAATTCATTTGTGTGTGTTTGCTTTGGCAATTTAGTTCAGGCGCTCCAAGGTTTTTAATTTCCTGTGAAGTGACGTCGGAGATGGTATTTGTCCAAACAATCCAACCCAAGCCTAATTAGAAACCAAACTTTTAATGAATTTTTTGTAATACGTGCCGGTGAAAACAGAAATAATGCACGTAAAGAGTATGAATTGTGATATACACAGAATCCCAAATGTGCCAGTTGACATATATCTATATTTTGTAACTCGAGTAACACATTAATGTGCATGAACTGCTAATGATGCATTTTTCGTGTATCAAAGTACAGAGAAGAATGCATCAAAAGGGTCTTAGTTCAGATACTGTTCGGTATGATGTTCTAAAATACATATATTGAGCAGGTCAGACACCAAACTAAAATTTCTCCTTTAACTGTGTCGATTGATGTATCAAAATTCATCAACCGGAATATGATGCATCCGAGATGGATGGATGGACAAACACAAGGACAAGGCATAACAGATGCTCCTCAGAGAATTATAATGGCTCTGATTCTAGGCGCCAGAGCTTCGTTTGCCTGCAAGTGCAGTTTCTATAGTGAATTACGTAGAAGAGTGACATTTACGTGTATTTTCATGGTATAGTCATACTATTTTCAAAACATCTTAAGCTTTTAGCGCGGATCTGGTTATCGAGCCTACCAACAGTGTTGCACTTGAGCAAGAGGCTTAGCGATAGGTGCTGGGTTGAGATGACGTCAGCGGCTTACTTGTTGATTGGTAGCTTCGGCAGTGATGACTCGTTCCCAAGCTACAAATGCAGAACATCGAGGCATGTTACCAGGGGCGCCGACTTGTCAAAATTATTGGGGGGTGGGCTCTGATCACTGAAATAAATTAACGAATGACTCACTCCCTCCCTTTTTAAAGTTTTGGCCTCAGTGTTCTGAATCTCGTAAAAGCCAATGAATTCCTCAAAAATATCAAAATTTTCATTCACAGTTCGAATGCAGAATGTCAATTGTTCACGGATGGATATGCCACAAGTTTCGTCAACCGTAATAGCAAAATATTCCCAACTTTTAATATCTGCAAAACAGATCTACCTAATAAATCAACGATCTCGTTCTGAATGTCATGTGAGAGCCATTTGTAGACCGAACTCCCATCCACTCTCCTAGTTCATGCACATCGTCTTTTGAAACTCTTTTTAGTAAAAATGTTAACAATACTCATAATTATATACTTAGTATATAGTAATAAGTCATGTTTTGCTGTCTCTGGTCATAGCCCCCTCAAAGTTGATGGTTTAGCGGTCTCAGCCACCAAAGTTGATGGTCTAGAACATTTCAAATGTGTATTTAAAGTTAAGTTAATGTGGCACAATTCAGTAAACTTTACAAGAGAAACAAAATAATACATTAGATCCTCTTAAGCAAAATTATTTTGGGGCTCTGTCCCACATCGTTAACATTGGGGGGGGGGGGGGGCTTGAGCCCCCCCAAGCCACATGGAGTTGGCGCCTATGGATGTTACGGAAATAATCTCACTCTAGTAACCAGGAAACTACTTTCTAACAAGGAGAACAGAGATGAAAATTTTCAGAGCCAACATTATTTTGTTTTACAAATCACTTTCAAACTTACTTAAACTGTGAAATGATTTATGGCAGTCTTTTGTTTTAATTGGTTTCTTGTCGATCAACTGTTGTCAACAAGAGCAGACGAAAAATGCATTTGTGTAATCTCGCGGCACAATGTATAAAGTTTGAATTACTGATTCGAGAGCTGCAAAGCAAGCAATGTCAGCATTTTAATTTCATGCATCACTTGTCAAAGCAGCTTGTTCCGTTATTACTGAAAACTAATTGCTTCGAAAATTACATTGGAGCTTATATTTCTCTATTTTAACTTTGAGTACGGTATGCCGCCTTCCTTGTAACGTCCACGAAATTCAGTTATCAACTTTTTTTGTATTATATGTAATAATCCAAGAGAGTTAATTAAAAAATATATTTACTTTAGCTATTTTATTTACAGTTTCGTTAATCCTCAACAGATGGCGCGTCGGAATACTTTGTGAAATTAATGAGACTATTTCGAGTGACTAGAATCCACTGATTTTATAGTCTGGAATCTGAAGTGGCATTTTAAAATTGTTTTCACTCCTATCTGATAGGAAGTATACATGGATCATTGTTATGCTAGGTAAATTATGACATTATGTCACACGTAAAAAGTATTTATTTTTTGCACTATTTTTCTTCTTATGAAAGCAATCGGTAGAGGCGTCTCCTGAACGCATGCGGTGTATGCTGTGTATGCGTTAATTGTGGGGAAAAGGACAGCTTGCTCTGCGACGACATACATGAGCATTTCTACATTCTAATTACTTCATATAGGAGAAGTATTTATTTTACACGAGAGCGCTCAACTAAGCTTATATTACATTTCTTGGATCTGAAGTGAAGGAAAGTAATAATTCTTTTCCGACAATTGACGCATGCGCAGCATGCACCGCATGCTTTTACGAGACGCCTCTGCGATTCGAGTATCTAATGTAAATGTAAGAAATTCGAATTGAGTTTTTCACAATCAACTAGTGCGACATGTACTCAGTAACAAGATCGAATAAAAGCATCAAAGAAATAGTGGCTGACAAGTTAGGCTTCCCAAACACTTGGGTTCAATTACACAAATAACACTAATCAAGAAGATGCAATCTTGCAACCTATTTGACTAAATGTAAATTACATTTCACCGTGCCATGAAGCTAAGTAGAGGATGCGGCCAAATCGAAGTTGGCGTGATCATTCTCACGCTCCTTCGCTTTTAGCCCCTATAGGTTGCTCGCAGGTACTCATTAATTACAAGCTAACACTAAGCTAACTAAATAATAATTACAACACTCAAATATAATGGTACTGAAAAGTTTCTTTACATTATTTAATAAGATTGGAGAATTGTTTGATTGTACACTCAACGGCAAAGATAATGGTAGGCAAATTGTCCACCCCTATTTTCACTACTTTTTTATTCTACATCCTGTGTTGTTTTAAGGAATTGCTATTATCACATAAATAGGTAAAAAGACTGTATAAGAATATTTACGTATAACAGCACGTATTCATTATCTAGTTTACGTGAAACAAATTGTGTAAAGCAAGTGCCCTGGCAATAATATCAAATAGATAACGAATTGAATATTTATTGAATAAAAAAATGTATGTTAGATCCAGCTGATGAAAGTACAGTTCCTGATTAACATTTTACGCATATTAATATAAGTAGTAATGCGCCTAAATCTTATTTGGTACTGTCTTTCAAAGCTGTCTTTGGGGGGGGGGGGGCTGAACCCTTTAAATACGTCACTGAATGTGAGGTAGATCGAGTTAGATATACATGGGAATAAAGTGAGTAGAGAGGAATGTAAGTAGAGCAAAGACAATAGGAGACTGAGGGATGATGAACGAGAAACGACAGATAGAGCGATGGGAGGGAGGGGGTGGGAGAGAATGAAATAAAGCGAGTGAAGAGAAAGTAAGTTTCTTCAACTTAACCTTATCCTGAATCAGTCAATTCTTTGATTGGTCGATTTTCTTTATTTCACTTCGCTTTTTGTGCCACTTTTGGCTAATTTGCGAAGATGGGAATGAGAGATCCATGCCCAGGCCGGGATTCGAACCCGGGACCCCTGGCGTAGCAGCGCGAAGTACTACCCACTCCGCCACGGGGACCGGCTGAATTAGTGAAGTTTACACACCAAGTCCGCCTTGATCAGGCAAATCTTGCACAAGGCATCGTAAACCCAGATCTCAATCATTCACGATTCGCAAATCCACAACCCAATCACTCTCCGATTATGGTTTTCGAGGACTTCGTAGCACGTAAGCAAAAACCGACGATAGAATCCTTTTCTCCTCGTCTAGAGGAAAGGACCACTTGAGCAAATGGCTTCTTCTGTTGAAATATAGTGGTCTGTGTCGAGGGAAGAAACGCTTGCATTGGGTAGTTTCCTCCTGGGGGTGGAAGAAACCCTTAAGGAACTGCGGTGGGAAAGCTTACGGGTCACAGGTCATCAATCTTCTTTGTCCGTGAGCAGGTCGTATTTTATTCTTCACACCTTCCGAACCTGCTTTTTTGCCAAGACTGCTTCTTTCCGCTTCTGACGCACAGTTGCTGCGCCTTGGACATACTGGGAAAGGAAGATAAGTCGAAAGAGTTATTGGATTATGAACGCCAATGTTCAAAACTGACGAGACACGAAAAAGACATTGATCTTACGGACAGGGACAGAAACCAGCGTTCAGGCACCGGGTAAAGGGAAAGAGATTGTAGTAGGGATGTAGACTGATTGTAGAGGGTATCAGGTTCACCAAGGCTTGTAATAGTACCACAGAAAGGGGAGAGGAGGGGCACAAATGAGAGAGAGAGAGAGAGGATAGATGAGAGTGAGATAGGAGGAACGAGAGTCATAGAGAAATAGAGGTAGTAAAGACGTAGGAATAGTAGAACAAAGGGAAGAGTTTGATTAGTGAAGGTAAGGTAAAGTTCGTGCACATTGAGATTTGATTGGATTTTTGTTATTTAACGTCCCTTGTTCTGCCACTTTTAGCTAATCGTGAAGATGGGATGAGTGATGATATGATGAAATTGACGAAGGGGCACTAACAAAGAACACCCACGCCCAAGCCGGGATTCGCACGCGGGACCCACGACGTCGTAGCGCGCTGTACTAACCACTCTGTCACGGGAGGTCGAGTGTGGGAAAGGATTCATTGAGTATCGTTTTAATTCCATTTGTATGCATATATAGGCTGAATGGAACTCAACCTACAGTTTACAGTGGGATCCGAACCACTATGTGCCTTCCCCGGGTATTGAACCCGTGACCAGGTGGGAAAAGAGGAAGCGTGTGTAGAATGAAGGGTTTTGTGGAAATATATGACAGTATAAGGAGTATGAGGTTGAACGAGGAAGAGATAGAAGGAAATAGAGTGGGTAGGGAGGAATGTGTGTTGAGCAAAGGAGAAATGGGGAAGAAGGGATAGAGCGAATTAGAGTAGGAGAGAGAGGGAAATTGAAAGAATAAGGACGAAGGAGAGGTAGCGATAAAGGGGAAGGGGGAAAATAGAATCAAAAAGAGAGAGAGAGAGAGAGAGAGAGAGAGAGAGAGATTGAAAGAATATGGACGAAGGAAAGGTTGCGATAAAGGAGGAAGAGAGGGGAAAATAGAATCAAGGGGAGAGAGAGGGGGGGATTGAAAGAATAAGGACGAGGAGAGGTCTTATTTATCCTGGAAACTGGTCAGCATGCAAGTGTTGCCAGTGATACCTTATAATCATTTTTTGTTTAAAATTAGCTAAATGAAGGATCCTCAACAATTTAGGTTATGTTAAGACTGGTGCTGTCAATTTTCCTGAAGAAATGCTGAGACTTCCCAACGGCCACGACAGCTTTCTGATTGTTTCCGAGACGATGGAAAATGGCAGGCTAGAAATGTTTGAACAGAAGAAGCAAAAGCTGTTCTCGAAAAAAGGAAACCTGTATTTCTAGACAACACATTTGATAGTTGCAGTGCACAATTTTCCCAGCTATACACAATCCACGTCGATGTAGGAAGTACGGACACACACGCCCACGTATATTCAATAATATACGCACTCATGCAACCATGTTCCAAATTAGGCACGTAGAAGTTGGAGTCTCTAGCGGTAAAAGGAAGAAGACTTACATGAACGTCGACACCCGGTTGAAAACAGCTTTGGAGCAACTGAAAATTCATAATAACATTTACAAATGTCTTAGAAAGTTATCCTATGTACAGAAAGTAACCTAGGTTGATTAACATTTACATTTCCTATGAAACATTTGACTTTAAGGAAGATGAAGTATATCAAGATTTTAACAAAAACTTTCATGCAGTTAACCTAAATTGTTGAGGATTCTTCATTTAGCTAATTTCAAACACAAAATGATTATAAGGCATCCCTGGCAACACTTGCATGTTGACCACTTCCAAGGACAAACAAGGCCGGCAAGTTTGTGTGTTCGCTAACAGCACGCACCTGCAAATCCTTTCCTTCCGGTGTTCGCTAAAAGCACGGAATCACCTGTACAATGCAAAGTGGTGATCTGTGTGGTCTTTCACACTTTCGCGTCACTTCGGTGCTTTGTGGCATTCACGCCTTCCAAACTAACATTTCAGCATTGAAGTTTGCACCGCTGACTATATTTTTGTTGAAATATTATTTTCAGCATAAGTTGATCCTCACAGACAAAATTGCGGAGTTTGACTGTGGATAACATGAAAAACGATTGTGGCCTAAATATACGGCGAAGAGTGGATTTTCATAGCGAATTTCCAATGGTAAGTTCTGCCATCGCCGTAGGGTTAGGCAACACACATAACGTTATGTAATATAGTGCGTATTTCAGGATATATACCTAATATACCTAATCAGCATTTTTCAGGAATTTTGAACTATTTCAAGTTTTTTTGAACCTACTTCAGGATTTTTCGTGCCTAACTTAAGATTTTTCGAACCTATTTAAGAATTTTTTTAGCCTAAAACCACACTTTTTAGAATCAAAAAATCGGAGGTCTGCTAATAAGCTTCAGTTTTGAGCCAACTAAGTTTCTTGAGTGGCCCTTTCCGTCTCGCAAAATCCCTTAACTGAAGAAATGTCGTCCTACTTTTCGGGAGAGTTTAGAGAAAAAGAGACACACAGCTCTGTCGTGCGGTTTGTATGTCCTCTCTGGTCTCAGTCGTCCGTTTCCCTTTGCGAGAGGTTTCTAGCGCCGCGTGTTTCTAAAAGGACTCTCATCGCCCGTCAAACGTTAGCCGCGGGGGTAGGAAATGACCAGGGTTTCCTGCGTGGAAGAGAGAATATCCATCCTTTTTTTTATTCCCTGACAGAAGGTTACTCTGCGAGGGGCAGTTTGATATTCCCTCCAGGAATCGCCTTCTCTGCAAACTAGAAATCAGGGAATGTTTCATCTCCGCTGAGAAAATTGCAGAAACTTAGAGGTTGAGGGTAGATTTCCCGGATGTGAAACCTCAGGAATGGTTTTGTGCGTTGTTTTCATGTTTGTAGACAGTGACGACCTGGCCCAGAAATTTTGCTTCTTACCAAGCCAAGATGTTAGGAACTATATACGATGTGCGTTTCAAATTACGCCTAACAGAAATGGACAAACATACATTCACCACTATGTTCCAAGCTCTGTTTATGCAATAGAACATCAACAGTAACCTAAATTACAAGCTACAAAAACTTCAAAACAGTTGCATAAGATTTATACTGAATGTCAAAAAAAGAGAACATATTTCCCCGTACTTACAGGAACTTAAACGTTAAGAATAGGAGAACATTTTTGGCATTGTCTTTATTGTACAGGATCCTGAACAATAAGGAACCAAGATATTTATGTGATCAAATTGCTGCGTACAGGAAGAAAGGAAAACAAATTAACCTTCGTCAAAAAACACACTTCACGATTCCTGTACACAGAACAACATTCTATGGGAATTCTTTCATAGTCACCGCAATAAAAGAATGGAATGACCTCCCCCCACCACTGACCTCAGGGGAGCTCCACCCTGCAACATACAAAATAAATCTACAGAAGCATCTACTGTCCAAACAATAGTGCCTGGATTTGTCTTTTCTGTAATGAATGGGAATGAGGTATTGGCTTTAGTTTCAGCTGTATTAATTGTATTCTAATTGTGGTTTTAGATTTAACTCTGTACCTTCAGTACATTAATTGTTTACATTATAAGTATGAATTTTCTTTTTATTCTTTCTACTGCAACAATGATTTTCAACAAGTGTAAAGTGTCAATTGTAATATATTTTTTTTAAGGGTTTGTTGTAAGAACGGCCCGCGAGGCCGAAACACGCCCTCTCAATAAAGACGATATTAATATTATTATTATTATTATTTTGTGTAGCTTCTGTGTAAAATTTCGCCCCTACACTATGTTCCGGGATTCTCTAGAGCAAGTGAGCCAAACAAGGCCTATGCGCAAGCGCAAGTAGTTACTCTAGAGGATTCGACCAATGAACGCTTGACAGGGTGCATAGAGGGGAAAACGCGTCTTCAGCTACCAGCCATTAGCACTGCTTTGCTCAGCGCACTCGCTTTCTTCCCGTCGACCTCTGTAGCGGAGTGGTTAACACAGCCGCGCTACGACGCCAGTGGTCCCGGGTTCGAATCACGGTCTGGCATGGGTTTTCTTTGTGAGTGTCACTTCGCTACTCTATTAGCGAAAAGTAGCAGGAAAGCGACGGTAAATAACATAAATCAAATCAAATCGCTTTCTCACCTTTTCTACCGTTAAACGTGGTATTACTCCACAGATTCCCTTACCTAGAACAGGAGTTCAATCCAACACTCCGTTGACAGCCCGTCTCTGTGGGCAGGCCGCTTGAGACTTGTAATTTTATCTATGTGCTAGATTCTGATTTCAATCGTATAACGCTTATCTGCAGTTCTTGTCCAGTCTTACGCCGTGCGGTCTACATGCTGGCAAGGAGAGCTGGGAATACGCAGCGGACCAACCAGACAATAGAGATGGCGCAGAGTTAACATCGCGGGAGGATGTGCTGCGCGCAGCTCGTTCTACAGGCTACTGCTTTTCTTATCGCGCTGGATTGGCTGCTTTCCCGCTCCCCACGTTTAAGAGCTCACGCCGTTAGACTGGACAAGAGATATGATAATCAGGATAAAAATACAAAATTTTGTGAGTTTGGAATTCTCTATTGTTTGTACCTGGATGCTTTACACAACAATGAATTATTCTACGAGTACACTTGTCACAGGGTAGACTCGCTTTACCCACGCAGGGGACTACTCGCCGGGAATTCCTTGAATTCCGGGAATTGTGCGTGAGTTACGTCTGAATTTTTCTCCATAGACGTGAAAAATTGTAACTTTTAATAAACCAAATCCAATTGAACTCATGCGAATTTATAAATACCCTGAGGCAAGTTTTTAACACTTTAGCAAGGAAATAAAAACTTTGTGGAAAATAAAACAGAATTCTATCTATCCGTCCACTTGGTTAGTGCCTCTACTGAACAATCTGACAGACAGAAGATATCTTGAAGTTGTTTATGTAAATTTGAGTTTGAAACACTTACACAATTAACAATTTCTCGTAGATTAGTATATTGTACTGCGCACCTTTATTTTGTTATTATTATTAGTATTATGCTTTTAATTTTTCATATTTTCTTTCCTCGTTGGCAAGCCCATCATTTTATTTCTTCGTTTTTCTTAGTCGACCGTTTCTTGTCTAAACGTATGGACCTCCAATTTATCAAGTTGCATTTTTAACGTGCACGAACTGAACTGAACTCACAATTCAAATATTTTCTTTTCTTTGGCCAACGGGGTTTTCTCGTCCGTAAAACAAATGGGTGGGAGAGTTGTAATTCTTAATTTTGTTTATGTCATTCTATAGAATCGATTCTAGTATAAATTGACAGCTATTTATTTTCATTGTCGACCAAGAATAGCAATAGTAAATGTCAGCAACCCTTTCCCAGTGACTGGTTGGAGTGGTAACTGAGGAGAATTAACCCTGACAGTCTCATGCTATGAAGATTCTTCACCCCTTCGCTACCGCTCTGCCCAGCACAATATCCCGTAACACGTGTTTATATATGTATTTCGAATCTGAGTATGTGAAATGGCAAATGCCGCACCTTAAATTAAATATTTTAAATATATGTATCCTTTTATTGAACTGAATTAGTATATTTAGATACGATGGTATCACACTACTACTACATCATAATACTCGTATTATTTGTGTATGTATATGTGTGGGTGATGAGAGACGGTAATACGTAAGGTTGAAATAGAGAAAACATGTGCTTGTAGCCTTGAATTTTTGGAAAATTCGCCTTAAAAAACGGGAATTATACTTGATTTTTGTCATGGTCCTAGAGTGGCCATCCTGCTCTTACATGGGCGGAGTTTGAGCATTTGCTTTGGGGGGGGGGCAGACTCTGGGAGAAGCATATGATGAACCTGAGGGTTATTGAACATCCCCTAGTTTATAAGGGGTCCGGAGGCCTTCCCCCGGAAATTTAGAAAAAAGCTTAAAAACGCTGAGTTTTAGACCTTTTTCATTTGAAAATGTTAAATTTCCTCGCTTAAGTAAACAAATATTAATTAGTATATTGGTTTCCGGTTTTAAAAGAAGCAAAACAGTACGATTATTGCATTTTGCATTTCATTATTTTTTTTATTGATACAATACTCGTATTACCATAGAAGTTACGGTACAACAGTAAGCTTCAGAAATTTTAGAAAAATTAAATTGAAAAGTTCTTTTGATGCTTCAGCAGTAACTGTTGACTCAACACAAAGTCATTTTACGTTTCTCTTTCTTTAAACTGTACACATCAATCAAATCGTCTAAGCCTCGCTATTGTGGCGCAATTACCGCACATGCCATCATGCCGAGCGTCAAGATTTGCGGTATGGCTTCATAACAAAAATGTAGTAACTGAACTTAATCATTTGTTATTTTTTAGTATTTTTTAAGTTTGGGGGCCAGGCCTCCCCGACCCCTTCAGAACTCCGCCTATACTGTTCCAGTACTCCTTCATAGGCGCGAAGTCGCCCGACGTGTATATTTTACATTAGTCCACGGTAACAGGACACTAGGTTTCCCGACGCACCGTAATTATTTCCGAAATGAACGACCAGTCCAAACCCCCTTTACCCGTCATCAGGACACTAGCTTTCCCGGCAATCCAATTTCTCCACAGCATCTATTCAGGAGATCTGATCTCCAATGCGAGCTCACCGAAGCGAAACAGCCTCTCCGTTCCAAGTCCCAGTTCCAACAGCCGACTTCCCCACTCTCATCTCAAGTTCGTCGCTTCCTCTAGTTCGCTGCACTTTCTGACTCTCTCTGCACTCAGGCGTCTAAGTTGGTTACACTGTGCAACACCGACTCGTCTTCGTTCATTTGGTGTCAAGTAGCAGGGTGGCGACAGACCTGGAAAACCGGGAAAAGTCAGGGAATTTGAGGTGTCAAAAAAAGTCAAGGAAATGTCAGGGAATTTCGTCTTCATTGACTTCGAACACTCTTTTGACGAAAATTGTTATAACTTGGGCACTATCGGAGCAATCTACTTCGGATAACTTTTGTTTTGCAGCTAAAACATCAGCGCATACAACGGTGTACAATTTAGAACACCGGACCGAGGAAGGGGAGCTTGGGGGGCATGTCCCCCGAATTTCAATGCAGAAAACAAAAATCTGGAGTTTGCTCCCTCTTCTCTTGCTATTTTGGGGAGAAGGCGTGAACTTTAGTATTCTTTTCAAAGAATGGAGATTTATCAAGAGAGTGAAACATGTTTTATGTTTTTGGGTGCCATACAAGTTGAATAATAAGCCAAAATGTGATTATTTTTTTTTACGAAAAATAGGTAATTTGCATTTTTGGAGGAAAATTGTTATAACTCTGGCACTAAGGGAGCAATCTACTTCGGATATGTTTTGTTTTGCAGATAAAACATCATAGCATTCAACTGTGTACAATTCAGAACGCCGAACCGAGGAAGGGGGGTTTGGGGGGTTGCGACCCCCGAATTTCAATGGAAAAAACAAAAATGTGGAGTTTGCTACATTCTTTTCAAAGAATGGACATTTCTTAAGAGAATGAAACATGTTTCATGTTCTTGGGTGCCATACAAGTTGAATAATAAGCCAAAATGTGAAACTGTTTTTTTTTTCGAAAAATAGGTAATTTGCATTTTTGGAGGAAAATTGTTATAACTGCTACTATGGGAGCAATCTACTTCGGATAAGTTTTGTTTTGCAGCTAAAACATCAGAGCATGCAACCGTGTACAATTCTGAACGCCGAACCGAGGAAAGGTGGTTTGGAGGGAGCGACTCTCGAATATCAATGAAAAAAAAACATAAATGTTTCATGTTCGTGGGTGCCATACAAGTTCAATAATGAGCCAAAATGTGAAACTCTGTTCGGAAATGTGGCATGGATATGTTGCGGAGAGGAGGGAGGTTGGTCAACAATATGAATTTCCCAGGCTTGCTCCAGACTGTGTCATAGTTTCCACCCAAACATAAGAGTATGAAGGTCCAAGAAGCACATACATTTTGTAATCAGCACCATGATACCATATGGTATCATCGGTCCAGTACGACCTTACTCTGATGATACCATATGGTTGGTATTATCGGCGGAGTAAAGGTTAAGCCTCCAAATATTACGTGGAAAATCATTGAATTATCATTTTTTCTTGTCCGTATGGGAGTAGTAAGGGGACTTGTAAGGTGGCGCCGTCCGATAGTTGTTGGACGTCGTAGTAAGGCATTTTGTTGGGCAAACTGGAAGAACATGGAAACAAATATGTTCCATTGATACATACGATTTTTGTCGAATATCGCCACCCGACAAAATATCTCACCACAACATGCGACAGAAATTGCATGACTGCAACATCGAACAAAAATCGCATGCATAAACAAGAAGAGCTTTAGACTGCAAATATGCTGCTGGAATTTTATTACTCTTCTGGCTCACTTCACCTTATTGAATGTAGCAGTCCTTACGAAGGCTTTCTTTTATCATCCTGACGTATTGCTGGTTTCGCACAAGTTAACATACGTTTACAATGACATTGCAATATTCTTAGATATCAAGAAGAATCCAACCAAACGGGATATATATTGAATACTATCACAGAAAAGTGAAACATACATGTGCATTGGTGAACGTTATAAAAATTGGCAAGTGCATGCTCCCAACCTCAAATTTACTGCAACACTAGTATTCCAATAAAACTAACGCCACTCTCTGTCCTGTCTGTTTACTCTCGTGAGAGATGGTCATTTATCTCTCACTGAGTGAAGTTATTGTCTAATAGCTATTATGAAATAAAATACTAATAATAAATACGTAAATATTTTAATATCATATTTACTCGAATCATTCAATCACAACTGCAAATCACTTCCTTCAAGAATTGACTTTTCTCTGCCAGCCCTGCTAAATTTTTACTTTATATCCACTGATTTATACGAGGGGTGGCCAGAAAGTAATTTCCAATTAGTAGGTACATTGATTTTTTGCAAATGCCAAAACCGTGAAAAATGGTAATTGCTGCGAAATTATGTTTAGGAATGTTCAGTGATGTCTGGACACATTTTTCGCCCGTTCGAAATATCGAAATAATGCGAATTTGGCAAAGAATGTGAATTGTTGGCGTTTTTAGCGATTTTTTAAAAGAAATGTCCTAAAACAACGAAAAATTCCATGAAATCCAACATCCTTGTCTTTTCTAGGACATGTCTGAGTACATAGAATATGCAAAATGCAACTTTTCCAACATTTTACTCAAGAGTAAACTATAGAGTTCTACGTACGTGGAATAATTCCGACAGCCACATTAAATCATTTATCTCCCACGATTTTTTCAACTTCTATCAAAACCATTTGCATCACAGAGCAAAGTGGCAGGGTTCTAACAGGAGATCGAGTGCGTATGTACCGTCACAAGGGAGCCACATCTTTGTATTTGCTGCACGAGATATGTTTTGGATTACCGAGCTAAGTGCGCACTATCGGCATTTGTCGAGCGAGTAATAATGGAGCTCAGTCGTTAGGGCATCTGGCTACTATGCGAGAGACCCGAGTTCGATCCCCTGCAGGGGAAAACCGGATGTTTTCCACCTATTCAAACGGCTCTGGCGCCCACCCAGCATCATATGAACCTGGTACCTTGAGGAAACTTTGAGGGATAAAGGTAGCCAGGAGTGTGGTGCTGTTCACATCACCCCCACCTTCAGCCGTGATCAAGAAAGTGTGGGGCCCTAAGTCCACACCAAAATTCCATTATATAAAATCCTTACCTTAAAATTAATAAAGGGGTATGGAAAATAACTTTCCCAAAATAACTTTCAAGATATCAAACTCTCGCGAAGAGGCGTAAGCCATGTGACTTACAATTTGAAACAGTAGTTTAAAAACACCATGAAGGTATAATTTCAGATATTTGCCAGAAAATGCGCTAAAATGAAAATGGGTCATTCCATGTCAAATCATCCAGAATTTTGTGAAAATGTCACCCACCATCTCCGATTTTGATGAAATTCGGTATACTTATAGAACTTTTCATGCTGATTACAAAAATGACAACTTTTTTGAGATTGGTGAAGGTGTTCAGAAATTACGCGTTTTTAAAAATCTCCGTGTACGCCACATGCGGCTCCACTTTGAATGACACGCATTAGGTTATAAATTATAGTATCTTCTCTCAGGTTTGGCGTAGAAACTTAAAGTTTGATTTCTTTTGCTCAGGATAGTGTAAGCTTTCATTTAAATAAGGTTTCAGATCAGTGTATCAATAATCGTGTATATTATGTATAGTTTCATGTATTTTTTTTAGAAAAATAAATGACTAACTTCAAGAGCGAATTTCGTGCAATGCCCCCCTTCAATTTCACCCAAATTTTATATACAGGTAGCTGAGAGTAGGTACTAATGCTTCATGGAAAAATTGGGATGGGCGGTTCAGAGACAGGGTGATAAAAAAATAATTTGCATTAAAAGTTAATCTTATTAAAAATGCTTATGTATTTAGCACAAAGTCTGAAGTACAATATGTTTTGAGGTATAATATTCAAAATTTCTGTTCACTATGTGTGAAGGTAAGCATAGGCGTAACCTGGTGGGGGCAAAGGGAATCGTTTTCCCTATCCAAAATTTATAGATTAATTAAAACCTACAAGTTAAATATATTTTGTGAACCTCCTGGCACTTGAGGAACAAACAAAAAAAGAGTAATTATTGTGATTTTTCAAATGTATTTAGCAAATAATCTTTGACACTATTTTTATGGGACTGAAAACTTTGATTCTCTCAACCAAAGATAGTTCCCAAGTTCCCAAGTTACGCCCATGAAGATAGTACCGAAAAATACTTTCTCGATTGTATTCTATGCATTGCCAAAATTTCATGCACTATAAATTGAGCCGTTCACATTTTCTGTTCCCAACTGTAAAAAAATATATATCTCTATCTTCTCTGGATGCTACGTAAAAGGATTTTCTTGGAATTGCTGGCCTGTCAAGGAAGCTATGCTTTGTTGCATGCTAACTTCATCCACGCTTTACTTCAATTCATATCTAATTGAATGTGAAAACTTCAGTGTTTTAGGTGGACTGACGAGCTAGGAAACAGTCATCGTTGAAGGAGTGGATCTTTGGATTTTGTTGAACTTGGAATGGCGGAGAAAGAAATAGGTGCAAGTGGAATCAATGACACCATATTCAAAATACCGTGGTCAGCATACAAATGATTTCTTAATTAAAATCGTTCAAGCAAAGTTGATTCTGTGTTTCATCATTTATTTGCAGTAGTAATGTAGGTATATGAAGACATACGGATTATGTACTAAAAACACAATTTGTAATTTTTACACAAATCAATGATCATTAACTGTAAGTTTCTTTCACAGTAACTGTAAAGTAACTCACTTACTTTCAAAGTATCAGTAACTGTAACAGAGTTACTTTTTAAATGAGTAACTGAAACTTGGTTACTTGTAAAAAGTAACTTACCGAACACTGTAAATAACCTGTAGCCTAAGTTCAAAACAGGGCATACTTAATCTTCCTGGTGCTGTTGTATAGTACTTTGCAATCGCTGACACATTGTACTGCGGGTTGTCATCATTTCACCTTACGTGATTAATAAGAAATTTATGCCTCTAATACTATTTCTATGGAATTGGTACTTCATTGCTGAACTTGTTACTTGATACTGATGATGTCTATACAAGTCTTCTAAGTGTTCCAACCACCCCATCACACGGAGATTTTCTATGGTATGTGGCAAGAAAAGCTCCATTTGGAAAAACTTCAATCAGCACAAATGTGTATTATTAATTCTTACTTCATATTACGTATCTCCGTGAAGATTATAAAAAAAATTCCATATTGAGATAAAATGCACAAAAAGAAGAATGTTCTCGAAGAAAATTTGCTAAGCTTGGGAATGCTAATGACTATGATTATAATTTTTTTAGAAAAATTGAAGACAGTTAAAACTAACTTAGATACAGTGGAACTTCGATTTTACGTTGTTCAGGGGACCAAGCTGAAAAAACTTAGAATGCGAGAAATGTAAAACCGAGGAAAATTTGCTATGTTGGGACCACCAATATTAATTGTAAAATGCAGGGAAATGTAAAATCGAGGAACTTTAAAACGGGATTCCACTTGATATGATCCACATTTTTATGTGACGTCACCAGTAGAAGATATGTCACTAATGTATTTATTTTTGTAAAAGAGCGTAATTTCTTTGTTATTATATGTAATATTGCACCCTGTTTGTAATATATATCTTTTGTTTAATGTTTATTGTATTTTATGCTCTGTTATGAGTAGTTTAATGTATCTTCATGTTTGCAAGAGTGCACTATACGAATTTGTATTACTAAAGATGTATAGATGTCAGTTTTGTTGATAGTATCCTTTTGTAGATAGTGAATGATTCATCTGTACTTTAATCTGTGTTCTCGGAAATAGTATAAAAGCGAGGATATCGCGTAAGAATCATCACACTTTTTCGCCACGGATCGACGAAGCTTTTAAACTTAAAAAGAACTCCTCGGTGTTGTGCATACATCTTGGTATGGTAGTTCGGGGCGCAAGCTAGGCCTATGTGATCATAGGTACGCCGATAGCCATGCATTGATGATATGCACAATACTGCAACCATTCTACGTCAAATAATAAAGTTAGCCTAAGGATTAATTTGGAAATAAAAGGCTAAAGAGCAAATATTGGCTCAGTTATCATTGCATATCTCTTGGTGTGGTAGTTCGGGGCGCAAGCTAGGTCTATGTGATCATAGGCTTGCCGATAGCCATGCATTGAGTTTATGCGTTTTAGTTGAGTCAATTCATCGACAAAGCGAAATCCTCGCCTTCGTCTCAAGTATAGTTGCATTATAATTGGAATAAATAAGGAATAAAACTTTTCAGTTTATACATACGGCAGTAATGTGGTTTTATTTCTCTGTGCTGTGAATATTGTCTTTGCCTAACACTATCCCTGTACCTGAGAGGAGTCTGTGTACTTCACTGAGTCTCATCGTTCACCGCTGAGTATTATTAAGTTAATATTAATAGTAAAATAATACGACGCGTGAAGTAATTGTGCTTAGAACGTGTCACACTGAAATTATTATTTGTAGGTTTTAATTAATCTATAAATTTTGGATAGGGAAAATGATTCCCTTTGCCCCCACCAGGTTACGCCTATGCTTACCTTCACACATAGTGAACAGAAATTTTGAATATTATACCTCAAAACATATTGTACTTCAGACTTTGTGCTAAATACATAAGCATTTTTAATAAGATTAACTTTTAATGCAAATTATTTTTTTATCACCCTGTCTCTGAACCGCCCATCCCAATTTTTCCATCAAGCATTAGTACCTACTCTCAGCTACCTGTATATAAAATTTGGGTGAAATTGAAGGGGGGCATTGCACGAATTCGCTCTTGAAGTTAGTCATTTATTTTTCTAAAAAAATACATGAAACTATACATAATATACATGATTATTGATACACTGATCTGAAACCTTATTTAAATGAACAAAAGAAATCAAACTTTAAGTTTCTACCAAACCTGAGAGAAGATACTATAATTTATAACCTAATGCGTGTCATTCAAAGTGGAGCCGCATGTGGCGTACACGGAGATTTTTAAAAACGCGTAATTTCTGAACACCTTCACCAATCTCAAAAAAGTTGTCATTTTTGTAATCAGGATGAAAAATTCTATAAGTATATCGAATTTCATCAAAATCGGAGATGGTGGGTGACATGGCCTGGATGATTTGACGTGGAATGACCCAAATATGAATTTTGGGAAAAATAACACCGTATAGTAAAAAATAAAAAAATAAGAAAATATACCAATTTGAAAAAGAAAAAAACAAATTATCAAGGTCCCTACCGATTAGGCATAAATAAAACAAGAATATCTGTTGTAATTTATTGCATTAGTAACAGTGAGTCCTTACCTAATTTTCGGCATAATCACCACCGTTGTTCTGGCATGTGTCGTAGCATGGCACTAAATTTTGTATGCCCATGGTATATGTGTCTGATATCAAAGACTGGAACTATCTCTACCGCAGTGTATCTGTCAAATCCTTGCCCTGCCAGAAACCTCTTCAGTTAAACAAAGATATGAAAGTCTCTACATTCAAGGCCAGGGTTGTACAGGGAGTGGTCTAAGATCTCTCACCTGAAGTGATGCAAAGGGCCCATGTGTACTCAGCGGTATGGGGTTGTGCACATTCGATTGGCCTTCCGTGAATTATCTGCATCATCGTCTGACCATACTATCACTGTGCCAAATTCTGAGCGTGCAATGTAGGCTACATCGCAGTCGGTGGGAGACTTTATGAGAGCTGCAATCTTTAACCCAGAACTGTCCTAAACCGGCTGTATTGCAACTGTACCAGATTACAGATACATGCCACTTCTTCCTGCCTGCATGTGTGTGTTGCTCTCCGACCACTAGTGCTGCGTATAGGCACCATTGGAGCTTTTTTCAGAATGACCCTCGTATATGAACTTTCAGAAGCTTTTATTATTAGAGTGTTCCTGTTTTAATGTGTTGGTTAGCTAAATCAGGTACCTATACAATGCAATTCTATAAATTCCTTGCATTAAATTTCTAATACTTACATACGCTTTTCGTCAGCATTAATGGTATAACTGCATGTTGTTAGTTTCACAGTACTTCACTTGGATATAGTGATACTGAAGCAGATATCCCATCGATAATGTAAGGAAATATGACACTTTCTTTTGTTCGATTCAGTTGTTTCACTTATATGCAAGAGTTAAGTTGTTTGCTTTACAGAGAAGAAAGAAGTAGCTTTATGCATTGAAAAATGAGTCCGCACTCATGGTTTTTGCAAGCAGAGGGTTCCAAACCTCAGTGGAAATATCAACATATAATACCGAGAATGTATAAGGAGACTGATAAATTACAAATTGTATTTCTTAATCAATCACTCTTCACTCTTATCTCATTTAGTCGTAACTTTAAAAATAATCAAGTATTTTATTTTAAACTTACTGCGTATGACAAAATTCCATAATCCTTCCTTAGCTTGTGAATTGTAATAATTTTCCAAATTCACTATTTTGCAGTTTGAATCCAAATCATAGAGAATAGATAAATTAAGTCAATTTAATAGAAGATAATATTGGTAGTACTTAACAAAACCATACGTGGATCTGTATGAGTTTATTATTTCCATTTGCAAAAACATCGATTTAGTTTCGTTTGTAATTGTCATGGAAAAAGGTAAATTTTGTCCTGGAAAACCTGGAAAAGTCAGGGAATTTCATTTCTGCTTGTTTGTAGCCACCCTGAGTAGTGTATTTGGGGTCTGCACCGTTTGCACTCAGGGCCGGATTGAGACGAAAGTAAACCTGATGCTGCACCGCAAATTGGGCCTGATGGATGCACTTACATACTAATTTTTTTGTTCTTCTATTTTAATGTTTTTCTTGCTTTTATGTTGTGGTTTTTATTTAATTTTTGTGATTATGATAATGTGTGCAAGTGCCCACCTAAAAATTGCTGTGCCCAGCCGATTGGCCACCCAATCAAATTCAATAAGAGTAGTAGGAAAGTATATAGGATGAGGACCACTTACAAGTGTAGAAAAGAAGAGGTTATTTGATTGAACAACCCGATTTGCCTACACTTAAAACAATGGCAAGAGGGGCTTATACCCCAATTCTTCAGGTGTGATATGCTCTGAATTTTTAAGAATTTTGAATTCTAGTGTAGAAAAGATGAAGCCCCTCAGACAGATTTGCCTATACTTAAAACTATGCCAAGTTCCCATATCATCTTATTGTTTATAGTGTGTTTTTCTGTCAAAATCCCAGGAATCTTGAATTGATATAAAGCTCATAGCTATTGGGTTCTGAGACCCAGTAGAGTGTGGTGCATAGCCCCATGGTTTTTATTGTCTTGTAAACAAGAGGCTCTGGGTTTGAGTCCTCATAAAATGTGAGGCCTCCCCTGATGGCAAAAATGTTAATATTGTTGTTTTGTAAGCAAGAGGCTCTGGGTTTGAGTCCTGATAAAATGTGTAAGATTGAAATACATGTGGCAAAATAATATCTCCACACGTGAGATTTTGAGAATAATTATTGCTAGTTGATATACAACTGATAGCTCCCAGATCTGAACCCCCCCCTCCTCTCCTCAGACAGATTCGGCCATGTGTGTAAAAGCTATATCTGTTTGATTGTTGTTCATAAACTTGTCAAAAATATGGCCCTTTTGATTTGTTTTTGGCCATATTCCTATGCTCTACAACTTACAGATCTAATTCAATACAAAATACAAGCAAAATTTGAGCTGTTGCCTGCTTTTTTCTAATCTCTGATTAATTCCATTGCTCGGGGTAAGCAATTATTTAGCTCGGAAATGCATGAATTGATATTAATCTATCAAAAGACTAATGTTTTGTTTGCATGCCTTGCCGGCACACAAGAGATATAATCTACACAGCTAGAAGGGAGCATTAATAATATTTCTGTGTAATTCACTGAAGGGGCCATTAATCTTTCTGTGCGACAGGGGAAAAATTCCTAGTCATGCAAGACAACATGTAAAAGTGTAACAAAGATCATTGAGATAAAGATACACATTTTCTGACACAGTGGCAATGAACTGCCTTTCATGCTGAAACCAATTCTTATTCTGATAATACGAGCATAGGCAAGGCTTAGAGAATATTATGACAGTTCAAAATCCAATTTTGTCTGTATTAGGGTCTCAGAACCCAGTAAAATGTGGATATATTCCATATGGAGAAGTGTTAATATTGCTGCTTTGTAATCAGGGGCTCTGGGTTTGAGTCCTGATAAAATATGTAAGATTGAAATACATACAACAAAATAATATGCCCACACATGAGATATTCACTGCTAGCTGATATACAGTTGAGGTTTCAAAGCTGGTAGAGTGTCTGGGCCTCTCTGACAGCAAAGTGTTGGTATTATTGCTTTGTAATCAAGGGGCTTCTGTGTTTGAATCGGCCACACATGAGATATTCACTGCTAGCTGATATACAGTTGAGGTTTCAAAGCTGGTAGAGTGTCTGGGCCTCTCTGACAACAAAGTGTTGGTATTATTGCTTTGTAATCAAGGGCTTCTGTGTTTGAATCGGCCCTCTAGAATTGCTCCGTGACTCTCTCATTTCTTACATCATAAACATATGATTTTTCCCCTATGAGAATAACACTACATATGGTGTCATCGGGGAGTGTATCGTGGAATTCACAGATAATTTTAATGTTTGTCCTGTCATTAACCACAACTTGTTTCCTTTTTGAAGTGTTGATGACAAACATGGGCCTCTGTGCTTTGAATTCATCTGGTGTGTAATACATGTCAGTATTGCCAGTAGTGACCCTTTTGAATGCTGAAAATGCCTCATATAATTTGAGGAAATCATCCTTGGACATGTCTAAATTATAATTTTCTCTAGGAAATACCTCATTTCTGCCATTTTTAAGATAAATGTTCTTGATGTTGCAGTTATCAAATTTACTTGAATTTTTTTCCTGATTATTGTGTCTTCCAGTCTGAAACAGTACCACCACAAAATCAGGCATGTCATATTGTATACTGGAGAATGAATTTGTAGCATCAAACTCATAATAAGTACCAGATGCGGGCTTCTGTACACATTGATATGTATAACATTGTAAAGGAATCTGTGGATTTTTTATTATATCAGCTTTGTATTTAAGAGCATAACTGGCTTCATATTCAACAACTGGGATTCTTAGCTCCATAGTCTGAATAATGCATTTGCCTGCATCTGGTAGGGTATTAGGCAGAGCTTCCCCTGTAGAGTTTAATGTACTGTACCTCATCAAAGCATTATTATCATTGGCAGCTCTTCTAAATGTAATTCTTAAACCACCCTTCCACATAATATCTTTGTAATCTGAGAAGAATCCTGGCAACAGGCGCATTGGGAACAGCACTGTGTGGCTCCTGGATAATATCTTATCACCAGCCTCAAATCCACCTATTTTGTAGTAAGAAGCCTCGGTGTTGGATAATTTTAATGTGGCCAAAGCTGTGGAGGTAATGCCGGGATAATCTATTCTGTTTATAACAACACCATGTTTTCTGATCTCAATTTCAGAGAATAGATGCGGCACAAAATTGTCCACCAATCTTATATTTGAATTTGCCGGATAATCTGTTCCATCGAGCTTTACAACATCAAATTTGATGTATAGATCTGCTCTGTGAGGGTGTATAAAGCCATCCCCTACATCAAGATCAACCTCAATCTCTGTGTTGGGTTGATTTAAATTTGCAAATGTCCTCCTGTTTGGGGGGAATGATTGTAGCTCATAACTCTCAATATTTTCCATTTTTTTCTTGTATGTATTTTTATTTAAATATTAATTTCTATGATTGCAGTTGTTGTGGCTCCAGCAAAATCAACTAATTCTTCTTTTTCATTAGTGACCATCAAATCAATATTATCTATTCTATTATGACACACAGGAAAATATAATGTTGGGGATGGATTGTAGATGATTGGCTCCATGAATTCAGAATTAGGTTTGAATGTTGCAATGATGCCAGTTTGTTTGTGAGTGCCTATGCCATTTGATTTGGTGATCATACCCTCTGCCACATTACAGTGAATATTCAGAGTCTCTATGGCTAAGAATTTAGGTATATTAATAGCAGTGTGTTTGATGCCTGGTTCAAGTTTTGTGTTGTTCTCAAAGCCTAACAGCTCTCCTATAGTACCCAGATCCACTGTCTCTGTAGCAGATACAATCTCTACTCTGTGAGTGACAGAATTTTGACTTAACACTACACCTCTGGGTAATTGAGCATTTAAAGTGGACAGATTATATTGCCCTGGAGTGATGACAATTTTTTCATCACCAACTGCAATTGTGTTGTTGTGGTGTGTAATATTAGGGATCAAGTACATGCCATAAAATGCTCTGAGAGCTATTGTTTTGGGATACACTATGTCATCATGTAATTTGAGTTTCAATATTGAATTATGGCTGGTGAGATGGAATACCCCCATGATGTTTTAAATACCACAAGGCTTTTTGAAAATCTTCAATTGATGGTTTATTTATTTGAGACATATATCTAAGAACAGATAAACACAAATGTCCGCAATTAACATCTTTGAAATTTTGAACACGGGTATTATTGTAATAAAGATTAGCTGAATTTAGATATTTTACTAAATTTTCAGGTGGAACTCCTCCAAATGAATCAAACACAAATGCCTCATTTTTTAAATATTTAAGATAACAGATCCAGTGAGTGCCCTGATTTTTGTACTTATCCAAATTAACAATGCCACACTCTTTGTTGAGTGGTTGTTCTGGTAAAGAATCAGACATGTACACACCTCTAAAATGTTTGATGCCCAGTGGCTTGATTAAAGCTTGAATATCTTGGTTTGTAAGCGGCTCTTGTTTTTTTAAACTTATTCATGGCTCTCTTAACACCTTTGCCTTGTTTCTCAATGGCCAGGTTATGGCGCTTCAATTCATCTAATTCTGCCCTATTTTTCTTGGCATCTATTACTGTTTTTGCTATGGCAGCTGATCCCCCGGCCAAGCTCCCCACAGCCCCGAGAGCAGCTAAGATGGCCGGGATGGTAAATATAAATCCCCCCACATGTGATTTTTTTCTTGATTGCTGTAATTTTTTTAATTGGGGGGTACTAAGTAACAATTTCATACCATGTCCCTTGGCAATACAAGAATTTTTTTTCTTGCGCTGCTTTTTGGTCAAAAGGCTATCAATAGTTTTAAGAGATTTGAGACCTGCATAAGGTATTTGATACATAACACCCTTGGCCTTCATTGTAGGTTTATTATATATATATTCACAACCCCCACCCCAATTTTTGTTTGGTGTTCATAGCTATGGTGGTTCCCAATGCTGCTATTTTTTCACTTAAAGAAGCATCTTTGCTTACAAATCTACCAAATGCAGCCTCTTCTAATTTCTTGTCTGCAAACATGTCTCTTGTCAAGATCAGAATGTGTGTTGTATGCTATGTCATGGTCTCTACAAGCAGCATCTAGGGGATTAACACCAGGATCACCTCTGTTTAATCTATGGTCCAATTTTGTGCCTGGACCACAATACTGATAACCTGGAATATGTAATTCAAATGGCAGCTTGTTTATAATGTCATTAACCAAGCCCCGACCCTCAGAAATATTCCAAAATTTAGGTGGTAGAGTATTAATAATTTTTATAAGATATCCAATCCCCTTAGTGTCATTCACTATAAAATTAGACAATTTGGTGCTTATCATGTCCATAATTCCAACCTTTTCATTGTAAAAATTGTGGTTGCCAGCATTTTCCTCCCCAGCTATCACCAATAACCTATCTACAAGTTTCCTGACATCATCAACCCACACAAATTCTTTAGGCAGGGTGTTGTATTGTTTGATTCCACTGCCAGTCTTGATCTGAGACCATATGGGCTTGATTAAATTGTTGTATTTTGCTCCACTGCTAGACTTGACTCTTTTTTGTTTGGGATCATTGTTCTGGTATAGAGCATCTGATTTTATTAATATTTCTTTGTAATATTCATAATCTTGATCTGTATAGCTGCCAGGCCTCTTCCTAGTCATCAGTTCCCACAATCCAGGTGTTCCGGGATACGTAACAAAAGCACCTTTTTCTCCAAGATGAGATTCTGAATATACAATCAGATCATCTCCCATAAATGTTACTCTGAAATCGCCAATTCTATGTATGATGCTACCATCACGCTCTGTGTCAGCATATAAGCCAAAAACCTCATCTTTGTTGTCTTTAGATGTGCTTAAATATTTTTGAGCAAGAAGACCCAATTCAATAGAATCCTGAGTAGCTTCAATTCTTCTAGGAGCAATAGGACTAGGTGTATGAATACTGGAAAGTGGGGTGAATGGATAATCTAATATGTTCCTAGCAGCTACAGGTACAACCTCTGTGATCAAATTTTGATTTTGCTCTGTAACAGTTTTGATATTCTTACCTAATTCACCAATAGCATCAATTATAGGCTGTTCTGTTTGTTTGTGTTTTTCATAGATTCCCCGGTTCTCTGATTTCCATCCCTTAAATCTTTTTACAAGATAATCTCTTAATTTAAGATCATCAATGATTGGCCTTTTCATGGTTATTTATTTATGTTTCAATGTCTAGAAAATTGTTGATTTTATTTCTATATTTGCCAGTATTAGGTGTTCTTGTCATATCAATTGTGACAAACCCATAACTGTCCTGGTTCCAGCACCTGCTGCAAAACTTAGAAAAATCATTGTAGCTCAAGTCCCCACCTACATATTCATCATGTATGTGTTTGAGGTTGGTATGGTCTTGATGAAACACACATATAAAATTGCTGTTGTCTCGGATCAGCTGCTTGGGTATTTTTGAAAAAGTCTGTGCCAGGTAGAAGCAATCAATGTTTTTGTGTCGGCCCTGTGTAAAGAAATTTCTAACCTTGTTTTGATTATCCAGTATAATGTCATCAAACACAACAACAGAATTATCGAGACAGTCATGAAGTGGCTTAACATCTGGTTCAAAAGTGGCTATATCCAATCCATCATATAACTTCATCAGCTGCTGATATTTTAATTGTTCCAAGCTCTTAGAGAAGATATACAAGTGCCTGTTTTTCCAGTCTAACCAGTTGGGTGCCAATAAAAAATTATCAACCATTAGTGTAGTTTTACCACAAGCAGATGTCCCAACAATAAGACACCTAATATTATCAGGCAGCAACTTGCCATTTCTCTTATTCTGCTGTTCAGGTTCTGGCAGCCTTTTTATAACATCCCAGGTGTTCATATTATTATTTTGTTTGCATCGATCCAGCTGTGTTCTGGGAGTCCTAGCCATTTGACAAATAACTTGTTGCCTTTTCTGCGAATGATTTTTTCTGTGAGATATGTGTCAGGCTGTTTAGTTTTGGTGAGTTCTTCTTCATAGAACCGGCCTTTGAGAATTTCTCCTCGGTGGTCTTTTATTATATATGTGTTAAGGGTCCCAGGTTTAACTTGAACCACTGTAAATAATTCAGTGCTCCAGTTTCTTGTAAAGCCTCTTTTGAATAAGTGCTTATATTTGCTGATTCTTACTTGATCCCCCACCTTGTATTTGGCCTTTCTTATTGTTGGCTGATATTTAGGATAATAAACAGTACTGATCAATTTTTGCTCATCAGATGAAGTTACTTCAGAGGGTTTCATGTTGATTGTGGAATGGACCGAGTTGTTATATTTATGTAGAAGTTCTGGAAGAATATTAATCCATTTATAATTACCTTGAAGTGTAAATTGTTTATACATAAGATTTTTTAGGGTTTTGTTGAATATCTCTACAATTGAGGCCTTGAGGTCACTGTAACTCGAATAATGTTGTATTGCCTGGCTTTTAATAAATTGTTGAAACACTGAATTATAAAATTCTTTGCCATTATCTGTTTGCAAATAGCGTGGTGATCTTCCACTCTGATTGATGATTGTCCTGATGGCTTCTGTAACACATTTTCCAGTCTTGGATTTGAGTGGCACAGCCCATGCAAATTTTGAAAATGTATCTATTACAGTGAGTAGATACTTGTAGCCCTTGTTGATTTTGTCTAAGTTTTTCAGCTGTCCACTTGCCATTTCAATCAAGTCGCTCTGCCATAAATCATCTATGCCCTTTGTGACTACTGGGAGTCTCTTAAAATTATGTCTGGCTTGTCTGTGTAATTCATCAACAATAATTTGTCTAGACATAATATGTAAACAAGAATATTGCAACTATGGGGTGGTCAGCAGCTGATACTGCAGGATTTTCTAAATATAATTTGTCCCCTATTTGTATTTTAAATTCCAGAGAGCCATCGTCTTCAACATAGGCTGTTTCTAATGTATTGGGATCTGTAAAATCTTCTAATTCTACACTGGTGATTTTTGCTTTGTTATCAGCATTTGTTATTGATAAGGTGGGGTAGTGGTGTGCCTGTGGTTGAAGCCAATATTTGATCTTGATTGGTCTCAATGTGCCCCCAACAAAAAACTGGTAATAAAATTGTGCAGGGGACAGCATATATATTTTGCCACCTGGTGTAAATGGAGAATCATATTCTTTGTTGGGGATGCTGTACAATTCAAGAATTACTGTATGTTTTGGATTCTCAATTATGCCTGTAATTTCCTTTTCTGCTGTAAGCAATCTGCTTGTTACAGATTCAAGGTGCTCATTGATAGTCCTAACAACATCATCATGGCCTGGCTTGATTTTTATGTCCACAACAAGTTTATTGTATTGTTGCACAATTTCTTGTAGCTGCGTGGCAAAAACAGACAGAGCATTTGCTTGATTGGATTCCATGGTCCCTAGCTGTTGCTTGATATTAGCTACAATTTGCTGTAAATTTTCAACAACTGCCAATTTTGAATTTTGAGCAGTAAGATCATGGACCTGTCTTCTGATATCCTCAAACAGGGCATGCAGTTCATTAATATGTTTATTTGTTGGTAGAGTGGCCACTGTCTGAGTGAGATGTTTGATCTCTGCCTGGATATTCTTGATATCTTCTGATTTCAATATGCGATTCACAGCTCTCTTAATATTTTTAAGTTCCTGTGATGTAGGCAGATTTGATACTGTATTTTGCAAAGATTCAAGTGCCAATTTCACATTGTTTAATTCAGAAGCATCAGCCACATTTTGCATAGCATTTTGGAGCAGGGCTATATCTGCCTGAGAGGGTGTTGATTGTTGTAAAATTTCAAGCTTTGTTTGGATATCATCAATCAAGTGATGAAAATGAGATAGCTCAGATTCAGTGTTGAGGTTTTCAAGCTTTGTGATTTGTTGCTGGACACTGACAAGAGTATCTACAATACCGGGCAGGCGGGATTCTTGTACATTTGTCAAATCACTTTGCACTGCTGCTATTGTACCTTCAAGATGGGTTATGGTACTTTGAATTTTTCCAAAATCTTCATATGTTTCAAGTTGCAGCTTGATGTTGGCAACACTCCGAGTTATTGCACTCAAAGCATCAGAAGATGGCAAGTTGTTCATAAAATTTTCAAGTGTCTCAATTTTTTCTTTAACCTCGGCTATGGCATTGTTCAGAGGATCCAGATTAGGTATTTGGAGTGATTGAATCTGTTCTTTTAGAGTGGAAATCACTAGATCAAAATCTTCTTGTGATTTTATGCTTTTGACAATTGTTTGGAGCTGTGCCTGGACATTATTAATCTGTTCCTCTAATTGTTGTTTCAATTGCTCAGAGTTGTTGGCCTGGGTCTTAAATTTGGCTTGAAGAGCTGCTACAGCCTCTTCTAAATTTTGAAAATTATCTAATGTGGCCAAATCAGTATATTTCTGAAGCAGCAATTTGAGTTCAGAATCAATTTTAAGTAGAGGGTCCATGCATTGTGATTGCAAATTTGTAATTTCTAATTGAAGACTGGCATTGAGTGTAGTTTGTAAAGCTTGTAAATCACTTCTTAATTTCTTGACTCTGACATCAAGCATCAAAATCTCATCACTGTGATCTTCATGCCTTGTATGGCCAAATATATCATTGGGCATTTTGTTTTAGTGGTTATTTATTATTGAATATCTAATTCTTAATTCTATAAAAAAGGGTATAAGCTTGTCATATGATCCCGGGACCTCAATATATAAGCAGTCACCAGCAGAAACAGTATAAACAGTGCCAGAAATCATGTTTGAGTGCTTAATTCTATAAATATTTTTCCCTATTGAAATCTTGACATTACCCTCAGGGGTTGTAATAAATTGCAATTGCCCACCTACAGGTAATTGGTAATGATTTAAATTATTGTTAAATATGTACAATGTTTTGCCTGTTTCATCATCAACATCTGTAAGTATGCTGTTCAGATGAATAATTAACAAAGCACTTAGTTTAGATATTATATCAGAAGAGGCTTGTGGTGTTGGCAGCTCCATAATAGCCTGTTTTTTGAACCCAAATAAGTTCATAGGCATGTTTATTTATTTCAAATCATGCTCTGTGTTTGGGCATTGATTACTATTTTTCAAATCACAATGACCCCATGGTAAAGTATGTATACCACATGACAAAATGCATCTCTTATCATCATGTGGGTCCAGAGCCACTTTTCTTACAATATTTGTAGTCAACAAGTGATCCACACTCTGAATTCTGGATTCTGATGTTTTGATTGTGCTACATGATTTGAGACAATTTTTATAATCTTCAAATTGGAGCTCTTTTTCCACAGTTACTTTGCCAATGCCCAATGCCCTTGGCAACAACACCACTACATGTTTCAAAACTATACATCTTGGCCCTTAACCCAGCAAATGCCACAATAACATCACCAAGTGTCTCATCTTTTAACTTGCCAGGCACCTTTTTGTTGTGGGGTTGAATCTTTGTATGTTCACTGGTATCAAAATATTCAAGCAATTCAGGCTGTGACATATCTTGATAAACATCTTCTGTCTCAATATCAAGAACAAAACTATCCGTGTCCATGTACATCAGTTTTACACGATCCTTATAAAAAGGCTTCAACACATTATAATACAATTTTAACATATGTAATTTGGCCAATTCCAATATCACAGCCCCTACATAAATAGGTTTATCAAACTTAATCTTTGTTTTTTTCATGTTGAAAAGTGCCATATTTTCATCATAAATTCTTCTATAATTGAAATTAGGCTTTGCAACCAATTTTTTGCTCAGGCTGGGGTCAGTAATTATTTTAACATCGGTATCTTTTCTGACATTTTCAATAGTTTTGCCATACACAGAATTGACCATCAATTTAAACAAGGCCTTATCAAATTGGCTTTTTGCAGATGTTCGAAGCTCTGTGTTTGTATTAATATATGGCTTCAACCATTTTAAGTGCCTGAACCTCAAAACTTTGCCAACTTTGCTCACTTGAACACCATGATGCATCAGGAACTGGAGGTTTTTGTAATATATGACATACCCCTGTTTTGGCTCCAGTGTCATCATCAATTTCTTCTGTTTAGAGCCAGGTGAGCACTTAACCTCAGGAATTGGGGGCAGATCAGAAAATTTGTTGTGTAAATTATCTGGAATTGTCAGATCAACCTCTAAGAAGAGGCCATAGTTACTGTCATCAAAATCCTTAAGATTCTCAATATTGAAATCTTCGACCCATTCAAGCCCTGCATATGGCAATTTATCCATCATAGCATAACCATACAGGCTGTTTGCATCTACATACAGTATATAATTTGATGACAGTGCTGGATTATAATCAGGAATATATTTGTTATTAGCTCTGGCATATCTCTGAGAGCATTGCACCATGCCTCCTCTTATACATTGTTCCATAAACAGATACATGTCCTGATTCTGAATCAGATCCAATTGCATTTTAGTGTTCAAAAACATCGCAGACCATGCTAGGCCCGGAGCACTGTAGAAATACATTGGATCCAGTCTATAATTTTGCATAGAAGATTTTCTGAATGCCTGCAATATATCAGCTAAGAGGGTCACATCAAGTTTTAAATATGCCATGTGATAATCACCAAATGTCTGGCATTTTAAATTGTTCCACATCAATTGGGCATGGTGATAATCATCATCAGTGATTCCAGATCCTCTGATTTTGCTGTAAAACTCTTCTTGTGGTGGCAAAGAACACTCATCAAATTTAGAAAAATCTGTAACATAGTCATATGGATATACACCCTTCCGCCTAATTAATTTCAGGACCTGATTTGGAAACATGGTACATGTGATTTTGAATTGATCATCAGATAATTGAGTGGCCAGTGTAGCCAGGCTAGCCGATAAAATTCTGTATGAATCAAGAAATCTTATGTGAATAGGAACACCATTAACTTTAATTATTTTGCTAATAGCAATATATTTCTCATCATTTTCAGCTAAAATATTTAAATTCTGCTTCTCAAACCCCTCGTACCTGATCAAATGATGAAAATCATAATTGGATGCTCCATGGCAAAATATTGGGACAAATTTTGGTCTCTGGATCTTAATATTACAGCTATTACACAGGGCCATTTTGAATTTACCATCTGTATGAGAATGGTGTTTCACCTTGATTTTTGTATCTGAAAATTCAGAATCACATACCGGGCATTTTTCTGCATTGTTGAAATCTTCAATCTGTTTCTCTGTTAAAGGCAACATAGGTTTTGATTTTAATAAGATATTAGATGCTATGTCATAGCACTCATTTTCTATTCTATGTGCAAATTTTTTGATGGCATCTGCTCCCATGTATGAATCTTTTTTACTAACAACACCATCCTGTACAATCACATAACAAAAGCTGGAAGGTTCATGTAATTGATATGCTGTAATTGAAGATTCCTCAGGGTCTGGGCTACAGAATGCAAGAGGTTTGAGATTTGATTCAAAATCACAGACTATATATGCTGGGTGTTCCAACAAGGCTTCAAACTTTTTGAATTTTGCATTTTCACTTGGCATTGGCATCACCATATGAACAGGTTTATAATTGCCACAGTATTTTAAATGTTCAATTAACTTGTTTTTAGCAATTTCTGCATTCACTTCCCGAACCCCATTTATTATTTTTTTACCATCAAATACAGTTAAACATCTTCTGCACAACTTGAATATTGTATTGGATTTGTCTAGTTGTGTTCTCACTAAAGCTTCAAGACTTTGCATCAGAGTGTAATGATATGTGCCATCCCCTTCAATTAAGAGCAGATCAATCGGAACAGCAGAATCATCATCAAATGTACTGATTCTGAGAGGTGCTATCAAACAATTGCCACGGCCAGTGGAACAAATAAATACATTAATAGATAATTGTTTGCCATTGATATGCCTGGCCTTCTTTTCAAATTTATCAATATTCTGAACAGACATTGGATATTCTAAACCCTCCATTGCCTCATCAAAATCGTGTTCATGTTGTTTGTAATAAGTTATTCTCTCAGGATGCCTTAAAACTGGATACAAAGCAGCTAAAATACACCACAAAAAGCATTTCTCATCATTATTTTTTATATTAACCACGGCTTGTTTGTTTTTAATATTGACAGGTAATGGCAGATATGTAGATCCTTGTAATGGGCTGAATTCAGAAATATTAACATATAACTTGTGTGGAGAACCGCATAGGCTCCATCCAGACTCTTTTGCCGCAAATTCAGAGTGTTTAATATTCAATTGATCTATCAAACTGCTTATTATTTTGTCTGAATTTGCATTTGAATATACAGGTACAGTTTCTGTTATGTGGGGCTGTGTAAATTTTGTGCCATTTGGTTTCTTATATTGTGCAAACAATTTGAGGGACAGCTTATAAGAGCCATTTTGTGCATTTAGAATTGCCTGCACATCAGGATTTACACTGTTCAAAAAATTCTTAATACCACATCTTGGCTCTGATTCAAACCGGTAATCCCTAAGTTGGCCATTAAAACTGCTATGGATAGGTGGTGCATAGCGTGGCTGCTTTGCCGGTCCAGCATTAACAGGTGCTTCATGCTTTCTTTTCAGACCAGATGTAGATGGTTGTGAGGGCAATGTTGATGACTGTACATAAGAATTACACTTATGCCATTTGTAATATGCCTTGCTTAATATTTTATGGCATCTTGGACACATTTTTGTGGTTTTTCTGCATTTCTTACGGTCACAAATATGGCAATGCCTAGCCCAATTAGAACTAGATATATTTTTATTACACTGATTGCAATATTTTTGATTTGGCATTTTTGTTGTTTATTTATATAAAATTTCTTGGTCCAAAAAACAGAACTATGCCAAAACAATTATAACAGCAGTTAATAGCTGAGCTGGTGCTTTTATACCCAGACAACAGCAATAACTAGGCTCTGGTGATCCCCAATATAAAATAATTTTGCTTTTTTTATGCTGTTGTACAACACTCTTTACCAGGTTTCAGATCTGGGAGCTATCAGTTGTATATCAACTAGCAATAATTATTCTCAAAATCTCACGTGTGGAGATATTATTTTGCCACATGTATTTCAATCTTACACATTTTATCAGGACTCAAACCCAGAGCCTCTTGCTTACAAAACAACAATATTAACATTTTTGCCATCAGGGGAGGCCTCACATTTTATGAGGACTCAAACCCAGAGCCTCTTGTTTACAAGACAATAAAAACCATGGGGCTATGCACCACACTCTACTGGGTCTCAGAACCCAATAGCTATGAGCTTTATATCAATTCAAGATTCCTGGGATTTTGACAGAAAAACACACTATAAACAATAAGATGATATGGGAACTTGGCATAGTTTTAAGTATAGGCAAATCTGTCTGAGGGGCTTCATCTTTTCTACACTAGAATTCAAAATTCTTAAAAATTCAGAGCATATCACACCTGAAGAATTGGGGTATAAGCCCCTCTTGCCATTGTTTTAAGTGTAGGCAAATCGGGTTGTTCAATCAAATAACCTCTTCTTTTCTACACTTGTAAGTGGTCCTCATCCTATATACTTTCCTACTACTAATAAGTACACATACTTGGAGATAGCTATATGAATGATTCGATAAATAAGTGTATTCCAGTGTTCATAACATGTATATTTTACCTGTGAATATTTTATACTAGAAATGTTCACATATTATCAACCCATAAAAAGCCAATTTTGTCATTAGAAAGTGAAAGAAATTACTAGAGCTATTGAAACAAAAACTGTGATTAAGTGAATACTTCCATGATTGAAAGCAGCTAGTAGGATTAGGAGGCTCATAATTATGCAGGGAAAGATCAAGATTAAATCATAATTTAGGTTGAATTCGAGGACTGCAGCTCCGGGCCTCCACATACGTATATAAATCCCGGCCTGGGTATGGTTAATTAATCTCCAAATAAACAAATAAAAACATCATCTTAGCGTTACTTCCTCCGGCAACACAATACATTGTTTCGACTCTTTAATTATTATTAGAATAATTAAATCAAGAAGGCTTATATGGGCAGGCCATGTGACACGAATGGGAGAGGAAAGAAGAGTTTACAGGATTCGTGTTGGGAAACCTGATGGTAAGAGACCAGTAGGAAGGTCAAGACGAGAATGGAGGGATATCGTTGAGATGGACCTAAAAGAAATCTGTAAGAATGGAAAAGATTGGATTGATCTTGCCCAGAATGGAAACAGATTGAAACCTTGTGTTGCTGCAGCCATAAACCTTCGAGGTTTAGTATGCTAGAGAGTATAATATAGTTTTAATTAGCTCTGCATTGACATTCCAGAAGTGTCCCTTTTTTATTTCATTACAATTTTTATATACCTGTTATCTTCAAATATCAAGATGGTATGCGAAATATCAACTTTATATTCGTTCTAGAAGGAATCACAATAATCACTACAATTCTGAAGTGAATAAATTTTAATAAGCCAGTTATGTATCGAAAAGGCAACAGAATTATTCAATTACTAATGAGTGGCTTATCCTATTTAGAAATCCTCGTCCCACACATAAATTTTGCCACATTAATGAACCGACAACATTAACAGAATCTGTAGTTGCAGCTGATGTAAAGTAAAACAAGTTATGTCACGAAGTATCCAGAAGACGATTTTGTTAGTTTGTTTTTAAGCCCACTTTTATGCTCAGATAGGCTAATCGGGACTAAACCTACAATTTAACGTGTAGTCCGAACCAGTGTGCATTGTGCTTCCACGAGGGGGGGAGTCGAACACAGGACCTCTTCATTATAATGCGATAACGTTATGCCATTGGGGGAAAAATATACAGAAAGAACTCGCACCAAACGTGGCATTTTATCACCACAGAAGATGCGTCCATTTTAAGAGGGTGATTGCCTGTGACCAGGGCCGGATTAAGACGCAATTGGCCCTGATGCTTGAAATCTTCTGTGAACAATAAACAGAACGACGCTATAGTTACGTCACAGCGCAAAGAATAATAGTAACTGTATAATAAGTAGGGCTGTGTCTTGGCGTCCGGAATTGGAGGTCCAAATTTAATTCTAAGATTTATTTTCAGGTTACTATAGCAAAAGAAAACTGTTCAGGTTTCAAAAAATTCTCGTCTGTTTTCATCTGGGCCTATTTCAGGAATGGGCCTAATGCTGCAGCATCAATAGCACCCACCTTAATCCGCCCCTGTTTGCACTACGTTTTGAAGCTGTGTAGTGTGTGGTGTATGATCACGTGGGGCGTGCTAACTAATGAAATGAACGTTTAAAGCAGCAGACAGGCAATTGAGCAGTCTATTTGGTTGACGTCATTTCCTTGCACCAGCCTGACAACGAGATAAACCTGCATTACATCTAGTGTCAAAACGAACTAGATAGGTCTTATGTATGTTTGACTGGCGTCCTCTTTTCAAAACTTTAATTTTCAACGCCCATAAGGGGCAGCTTTTTCTTCGCGTTCTAAGACATGATAGACTGGTACAGTCACTTAGGACATACAATAACATAATAACCTAAAAAGAAATACAAAATAAATTGATTTACGCTAATTGCTAAACAAAGACTGCATTTCTGGTTCATGGTAACCAACTATTCTCACTTTTCACTCGGAATATACGGTGTCTTATACAGAGCAATCCATTGAAGTGTAGAAGTATGCTTGCTTATTATGGTTACACATAGCAATCCATTGAAGTGTAGACCGCCGCGTCAGTGTTTGTGCTATCGGCAAGCGAGGCACTCGCGGCCGTTTATCGGCATCGTAGAGTGTCGATGAAGCAAGCGCACAACAGTTTCCGTAATTATTTTAAAAAGTTATTTACTTAACCAGATTTATAAAAGGAGGTGTTCAAACTAGTCACCTTCAATACGCACACATTTTTTATTCATCTTTATTAAGACACCCACTAACGTAACCTGGCGAGGGTGCAGGAAACCGGATTTTACGGAGCCCCTGAAAGTAGACACGAGACTGTGAAGTGATAAGGTTCCCTGTTTTTTATTGCTTTGTCTGTTTATTAGTCTGGCGACTGATAGGGTGCTTGTTACGTATTGTGTTTTTCTTCTAGTGTATTCAACCGCAAGGTGTGTTGTGGCACAGCAATTGATTTCTACTGCACAGCGTGTATTTATTTATGATTCACATGTGTTAACTCAGTCGGCACTTGACGTTCAAATGCAATTTGAAACAAGATTTGTATCTCTGGGGTAGATTAGAAAATGCTGTGTACAAGTCAAATCTACACACCCTGGAAGAACTGATATGTAGCATCCTCCAAGTAATTACCGACATTAATAAACGGGAACTGCAGCAAGTTATGGGTAACTTAATCAAGAGGTGTCAACAATGTGTGGACTAGGAACGCGGCCGGTTTCAGCACCTTCTTACATAAATTGATAAGTGACTGTAAAAACAAGTTACAGAAACTTCACGGACAGTCTACAGTGTAGACATACGGCCGCGAGCGCCTCGCTTGCCGATAGCGCAAACACCGACGCAGCGGTCTACACTTCAATGGATCGCATTGTTCAAGACAACGGATCTTCCGAGTGAGAATAGTGGGTTACCATGAACTACAAATGCAGTCTTTATTTAGGCCTAAATTATGTCACTAATTGCTTTCAACCTTGAGGGGAAGGCAGTTCTCTTCCCCCTTTCTAACAGCAATTCTATCTATTGGCTTAAGGCACAGGGCATCGTACTTAGTGTGACTCTGTTTGCCATAGCAGCGAACAGTGTTATGGCAAACATTATTGCTCCTCTACATGGTCTCCTCTATGTAGACAACCTCACGATTTTCTGTCGCTCACGGAATGTTGCGTCAGCTTCTCGTCAACTCCAACTGACGATAAACCGTTGGGTTGAGTGGTACATCCAAACAAGTTACACCTTCTCATCCGAGAAATCCGTTTGTGTCCACTTTTGTTGTCATCGTACATGTAATTTTGACCCTGACCTGTACATGGGGAAATCTTCCCTGCGCTTCGTGAATGAGGTCCGCTTCCTAGGCCTCATTTTCGACAAGAAATTAACATGGCTACCTCACCTTCGCCAATTAAAGTTCTCTTGTCTTGGAGTTCTCAACCTTTTACACGTTTTACCCCATACTTCTTGGGGTGCTGATAGGATGGTACTGCTTCGCCTGTACTGTGCACTTATCAGGTCGAAGCTCGATTACGAATGTATTGTGCTTTCTTCTGCCCGCTCATCTACACTTCGCATCCTATACACCGTCCACCATGCTCGTATTCGTGTATGCTCTGGTGTCTTCCGTACCAGTCCAGTCGCCAGTTTGTATGTAGAAGCATCTGAGCCGTCGTTGTCTCTGCGAAGACAGCGGCTGGTGGTAAACTACTTCCTCCATCTTCGCTCGATGCCCTCACATCCTTCATATCATACATTCTCAGGCGAGAGTAGGCTGGCAAGGTATCGGCTCCATCCTAGAACCACTAGACCATTTGGTGTTCGTGCAGACGAGATCCTGTCAGCACTTGGTGTTGACAGTGATCATCCTGGCGTCTCTCCACTCATTCCGCCTCTCTCGACTTGGGACTTTCCTGCACCCTCGATCGATTTTTCTCTGAGTGCCCTTCCAAAGGCAGAAACGCCAATGGTTGTATGGCAGCAGCGGTTTTTCGAGCTTCGCGCGAAGCACCCAAATTCTAATGTATTTTATACGGATGGGTCCAAGACAGTCGAATCGTCGGTTGCGCCTTCGTCCTAGAGTCCCAAAGTTCCAGTTGCTCACTACATCCTGCCTGTTCCTTATATACAGCAGACTCGTACGCCATTCTTAAGGCACTGGACTTTGCAGACGTCAATGGTCTGAAGAGAGTCCTTGTGTGTAGTGATTCGACCAACGTATTGCAGACTCTGAATTCGCCGAATTCCCGGCATCCAGTAGTGCAACGCATATTTAGACGGCTCGTGTCCTTATTTGCCAGTGCTGAAGTCCACTTCTGCTGGGTCCCTAGCCACGTGGGCATACAGGGGAGCGAACCAGCTGATGTTGCCGCCAAGTCTGCTGATACAGAATGTGTTTCGTGGTTGCCTTCTTGACACTTGGCAGGAAGAGTGGGATAAGGAAACGGGGAACAAGCTTCACGCTCTCAAGCCCATCACAGGTGCTTGGTGTTCCCCGTCCCGTCCCTCTCGTCGAGAAGAACTTACTCTTACACACCTGCGTATAGGACACAGCCGTCTAACGTATGGTCACTTGCTGCAAGGGCTGGACCCTCCGTCGTGTCGTATTTGTAACATTGTTTTAAGTGTTCTGCATATTGTTATTGAATGTGCTGACTTTGCTTTCTTCAGACAGAGTTTTAATCTTCCCAGCTGTTTGTCATCCCTTTTGGGCGAAGACAACAATGTTTTATCCAACGTTTTTAGAATTTTCCGAAGATCTTTTCTCTTCCACCGTCTGTGAGGACCCTTTTAATAATACCTTCTGACTTTTTAATGTGTTGTGCTTGTTTTGTGCAAGTCTTTTTACAAACTTGCACTTTTAATTTTTACCAAGGGGCGTTTTACACCCCTTGTTTTAATCTCTTCAGTCAGAATTTAAGGCAAGGGGATATTTCCCCGAATATATTGAAGGGTGCAGAATGGCCTTAACTTCCGACGCACCCAAAATTTATAATTCAATTTCATTCCATTCAAGGCACAAGCAATAACAACAGATATACTAATTTAACGGATTCAAATTGATCATGAAAAGTGAAAGATTCATTGTTATAGATGGAAGTACATTGTAAGAAATTCTATATACAACACAAAAAGGTTGGAAATGTAATGTACAACAAAGTAAGTTAACCAACTAATTACACAAATTGAGTGTACATAAATAATAATACACTGTTTTTATCTATTGTTTATTGAAAAAATAGGACATATTTAATGGTCATTCCGCGCTTAAAATAAAAGTATCTCTTAAAATTAAACAATATATTAAAACGTATCTATAGGTATACCAGTATGTGCCAACATGTTCCTAGGGAGAGAGAGTTTCAAAGGTGCAGTACGAACTAAGAAAATATGTATATGTGTATAAGTGTATATGTACAAATTTCACTTTGATAGTTATTAGGATATATTATGTAGACTATGTATATGCATTTAAATAAATGTAAATGTATTAAAACACAATTTAATTGGGCAAGAATTAAACATTAGTTTGATGATTTAGTGGATTAGTAGATTATTCAAATGAAAGTAAAAACGATAAAGTTACAATTCGTGTTATTTTACGCACGACATAGTAAAACGTTTCATAAATAATGTAATATGAAAATATTTTTATGTAGTTTTGATGTCTTAATTCATTAAAATTTTATCTTTCCTTCCAGGTTCGTGTAAAGTTGATCTGTAATGTTTATTGCCGTTTCATCTAAGAAAGGTAAAGTTCATTTTTCATATACTGTATAATGCAAGAATAGATGTATGTGTAATAATGCCTCACTGAGGTATACCCCACTCCATATTTCACTAATACAGAGAACTGTTATGTTGTCAATTTTGCTATTTTAAGGCGACTTACTAGTGATTTATTAAAAGTTGTACTGAATGAATGATGCTGTGTTTAGGCCTATTGAAAATCCCTGAAGAAATTTGGAACCTGTAAAAGTTTTTCAGGGGCAACAAAAAGCTACATACGTAAGACTAGATAATTTTTGATATTGTGTTATTATCGCTACATTAGGCCTATTCATTGTCGACAAGTCTCAGTGGTGGCGATTCGGGCGCCGGGGGGCAGTTGCCCCCTACTTTCCGCCACTTTTGCTCCCGCACTATGTACCGTCTTTGCCCCCCCCCCCCCAGTTTTGGCACCTTGCCCCCCCTGTTATGGAACCTAATCGCCGCCACTGTTCCGATCCAAACAATAGACATCGTTCAGAATGAGATTTTGTATCAGAGTCTTGGCTGGAAAGGTCTTCCTAGTATACTACTTGAAAATATGGTAACATTATAGTATAGGTGAGACGGATTTCTTCAAATTTACAGGAGAAAGTACTTACGGAAATAATTTTCTGTAGCGTTGTGGAAGTTCGTGAATGTAGTTTTGATCCATTTTAATGCGAATACATGTTGTTTTCTGCGAAAATCTCTATCCGACACGCTGTTTCTGCTGCCGCCATTTGCTTTCTGCACGAGAGCAAAATGTTCCGTGTGTTAGATGACGTAAACCCCGTAGTCAGTGTTTCAAACTCGCCGTGTTTTCACTAGAACATGACGTGTCGAGTATTTTTAATTTTCTTTTTTTTTTTAACTATGCTTGCCTAACCTAACTTAACCTAACCTAACCTTACAGAAAATGGTTTTTGGGGCTAACGTCAATGGTTTGTGGGGCTAACGTCAATGGTTTGCGACGTATTAGCATAATTTCAAATCCGTGCACGAAAGGAGGTATTTTCCGGTGAACGAGGTTGCAACACTTCATAAATCGACAAAACACTCGCACAACGCGCCCTGAACCAGTACGCTATCGCCCGCCATAATGTGTTACAGAATCGAAATAACAAGTAACAGTAAGTACTCGTAAATGTAAGAAATAGACATTATCTTAGTTAGAAATGCATTATTTCACCTTAGGAAATGTTCCGCATTCTAAAATAGTACTTTAGCAATGTAAAAAAAGTAGCAATGTAAAAAAAGTGCGAAATATATGATTTATAGGTGTCTCACCCATACTATAATAGTGCCGAAAATATTTCGTTTGAGGAAAACTGAATACAGAAGCTTCTTTACAAACACAGGGTCAAAGTATTGTCAACCAGAAAGAAGAATTCCGAATCATCCCTCGTACAAATATCATCCTGGGTCCAATGATCTTGTGATTAAGCACTATACCAACAGATGGCACTAATTTTCCTCAATACTTGAATGCTGGAAGGACACAGATGAGAAAACAGTTGAACATCCTAGTGTAAAACGTTAATAGTTACTTTCTCATTCCCTTAGTTTTTTTATTAACTAGAGATTATCGCATTTAGCAGTTTTTCTCATAACAATTTCCTTCTTCTTCTTGCAGAAGGAATATAGGTGATACATATGAACCATGGGAAAGGATAGTAATTTCTGGTAAAGAAATGATGATAAGTTGAACTGATAAGTCACATTCGCGTTTCAAAAATGACAAGCGTAGTCACTGTAATATAATGAAAGATGGTATGCCGCAAACTTAGTTTGGTATTGACGCTTGTGAAGCACGTGGAGAAATCGGGTCTACGTCACTGCGGGAGGGTGGGTTGCTGGCATGCGAGCCAATCAAAATCTTCACATTGCTTCACCCAAGCTCTGGTTACCTAGCAACAGCAAACGTTTATCTCAGTGTTGCCGCTTATCGGGCGATTCTTCCTGCGATCAGTTTTCATGTTGTCGGGAGAGGACGTGTTGTTTGTTTGTTGCGTTGCGTTGCTGTGATATTTTAACCGGTCCCATTGTTTAGTGTTTATTGAATTTAGAGTATTCTTTGTTGTATATAGCGTGTTATTTTAGTGTGTTATTTTTTTGTACATAATTTTCTGTTCTGCTTGAGTGTGTCGTGTGCTTTAGTGAAAAATGTCAAGCACAGGAGGCAATACTCGAGATGATAATGTACCAAAGAGGCCATGCACTAAAAGAAAAAGGAATTCCTCTCAAAGGCCAAAAATTGGTAGATGGTTTGTTCTGAGCGCAAATAATTTGAGCAAGAGAAAAACAATGGGGGGTCCAATCATTTCTGTAAATAAAGTTCTGGACAGGGACTGCAGTTGCTGTCGGCGTGTCTAAGAACACTATTATCACTAAACGCGTGACAAATTTAGATACTTTCAGCAAGATGCTATTCGTCGCCATATTTATTCTTATTATAGGAGGAAAGATCATCCCACTGTTGGGAAACTGCACGTTTCGTTGAAAGATTCGGGACTTTCTAAGTTTGGGAAACATCTATAAGGACAGTCATAAAATCTCTGGGATTCTCATAAAAAAATTAATGGACGCAAAATAAAGTAAAGTTGCGGTATAATTGAAAGATGGGTAGACTTTAACGGCGACTTCGGAAAGAAATGATTATTGAAAGTGTATACAGGGTGATTGGTAATTCGACCTATTCCTGGAAAGGGGTAATACTAGAGCACATTTGCAACAAATTTGACCCTATGCACCGGGGGTCGGAAATCAATGGGTTTCGAGTTATTGCAGTTTGTAGATTTTCGTGACATATTCCGACTTGCGACAAAAAAAACTAATAATTGTAAAAAAATTACTACACCCTGGACACTTAATCGACACGTTGCTAACAGCTGACGAATGAGTGACTACTGGGGAAAAAATTCATGCCCAAAATTCCCATACACATAGAAGAACACGTCATGAAGAAATTTGGAAATTATCGTTTAAATCGAAGAAGATTACTCAAAAAATTGGTAACACACTTAGCGTAAAAATTACGGAAAAAACTTCCTCCTTTCATAAGCTCTACAAAAACATACAAATGTTGTCAACTGGCACACGGGTTGGGGGAAATATCTGAATAAAAAGCGGAGAAGGTGCGTTGTAGACCTCTTTGTAAAGTGAAAAGAAGTTGTCGGTTGTGAGAAATAAAGGAACGAAAATGATTGAAATAATAATGTTATTTACCATTCACATGATTCCAGGTTGTCAGAATTAACTGTTACAAAAACTACAAATCCTGTTAAAATTGCCTCCCCCAGTTACATATGCAAGCACGCAGCCTGCGGTGTACTTCAGACACAGTCACTCGCGTTGACACTCAGTCTCTTATGTCTCAACTCTTCTTGGGAATCCACTGGTGTACTCTAGACTGACTCTTACATGTGATCCCAAATGTATAAGTCGCATGGCGTCAAATCCGGACTCCTCGCCGGACAGGGGGTCGGGCCGCCTCGACCAATCCATTGCATGGGATAATTGTCGTCCAGCCGCTGTCGCACACCCCGGAAATAGTAGGCTGGGCAGCCATCATGTTGGTAAATCATACCCCATCTTGTGGCCAGCGGCACATCCTCCAGCAGCGTCGTCAATTCTTCCGTTAGGAAGTTTTCGTAGGTAATGCCGTTTAGGTTTTGTGGCAGAAAGAATGGCCCGATCACATGATTGTGGATGATTCCCATTTAGTGAGAAATTTCTCTGGTGAGCATTTTCTTTAGATTTTCTTGGGTTATGACCCTTAGGGGCCCAAAAATGCGCATTTTGAAAATTCGTAATACCATCGCGGTCGACTTTTGATTCGCCCGTCCACAGAATTCTTGTCAGGTGATGAAGGTCTTCAGTTTCGGTATGTAGTAAAAATCGACAAAAATCCATCCTTCTGACAGGATCTCCCTCCTCAATAGCATGCGACTTTTACATTTGGGGTCACATGAAAGAGTTAGTCTACAGTACAACAGTGGATTACCAAGAAGAGTTGAGAGAGAGAATTGAGACATAAGAGACAGAGTGTCAACGCGAGTGACTGTGTCTGAAGTACGCCGCAGGCTGCGTGCTTTCATATGTAACCGGGGGAGGCAATTTTAACAGGATTTGTAGTTTTTGTAACAGTTAATTCTGACAACCTGGAATCATGTGAATGGTAAATAACATTATTATTTCAATCATTTTCGTTCCTTTATTTCTCACAACCGACAACTTCTTTTCACTTTACAAAGAGGTCTACAACGCACCTTCTCCGCTTTTTATTCAGATATTTCCCCCAACCCGTGTGCCAGTTGACAACATTTGTATGTTTTTGTAGAGCTTATGAAAGGAGGAAGTTTTTTCCGTAATTTTTACGCTAAGTGTGTTACCAATTTTTTGAGTAATCTTCTTCGATTTAAACGATAATTTCCAAATTTCTTCATGACGTGTTCTTCTATGTGTATGGGAATTTTGGGCATGAATTTTTTCCCCAGTAGTCACTCATTCGTCAGCTGTTAGCAACGTGTCGATTAAGTGTCAAGGGTGTAGTAATTTTTTTACAATTATTAGTTTTTTTGTCGCAAGTAGGAATATGTCACGAAAATCTACAAACTGCAATAACTCGAAACCCATTGATTTCCGACCCCCAGTGCATAGGGTCAAATTTGTTGCAAATGTGCTCTAGTATTACCCCTTTCCAGGAATAGGTCGAATTACCAATCACCCTGTATATTCAATATTTTCAGAATGAATTAAAAAGGTAAACTGTGAACTATGCCCGTTTCGTTAATTCGTTCATGTTGTAAGGGAAACGGAAATGAAGAGGGAAAACAATCACACATTTCATCATTGTTGTTACTTTTCATAACACGTGTTCCTCGACACAGCGTCAGACGGCTGCCCTGCGTACCGTACCGTACCGTACCGCACGATATGGCAACACTGTGACGCGTGTTCCTTCAGCTCTCAATACCAAACTAATTATGCGGCAGGTATAACACCATTGTGTATACAATATAACATGATTAGAATATAATGCAAATGAATGAAAATAATATGGTCATTATATTGTTGTTTAGGTAAAACTGTCAAAGCCGGGAATCGGCTGTAACTCGTTTATTCTGTAATTGTTGACACTCGTACTTACTTATTCTGCATTGCGAAAGATTGTTTAATAAGGGATTTTGCTTTTTTTATTACGAAATTAGTATCTATTGTCGACATATCGAGTAATTATTGTTCGTTCTTTTCTCGCTTCGTGAACACGCAAAATGGCGGGCAAATCTTGACTAGCGTTGTGTTTTAAACGGCAAAGCAGTGTTTCAACCTTTTTAACAGAAGAATTCCCGCATAGCCCCAAAAACCATTCGGGATAGTATGACCATCCACGAATAGCTCCAAAAGCCCCAAAAACCATTCACGCTGGATCGTATAACCATTCACGAATAGCCCCAAAAACCATTCACGAATAGCCCCAAAAACTATTCACGATAGCCCCACGCACCATCCCAGTAAGGTTAGCTTAGGTTGCTTTAGGTTGGGCAATTTAGTGAAAAATCTGTGTTTGGAAGTACTTACCGGGGATTACGTCATCATGCTCGCAACATCCTGTTCAAGTCCATGGATGGAAACGCAAGCAACAGCTTTCGTGAATCGGACGGACATTATTACAGAAAAATACATGAATTAGCGGCCAAATACATTGAAAAATGCGAGAAAACACTTCTACGACCTTCCGAAATTACACAGAAACTCAATTCCGTAAGTACTTTCTCCTGCAAATTTGAAGAACAACAGTTTTACCGTAGTTTATCCCACACCGTGGCCATGCGGTGTAAGGCGTAAACTTTGCGCTCCAACTGCGGGACCCGCGGAGGTTCGAATCTCCTGGGGGAAGCGTAGCAACTTTTCTCCTGAGATTTCGACCTTTGTATAGGACCGGTGGCCCCCACCATTGTGAAGAAATCGGGGAGCTAGGAATGAGTAGCGTAACCCGGTCATACAAAACCCACAACGACGACTGAAATAATTGGACTATTCTTACCACGTCTCCCATCACATTCTTTTGTCTTTCAATTATTCTATCACTATAATTGAATTGAATTGAAAAGTCTTTTTATTTACTACAGAGCGAGATTCAGCCTTGGGCTGCTCTACCACCTAACTCTGGTGAATAAAAGTTACAATACATACAATTATAATACTGAATAATACAGAAATTACCTTCTTATTTTTCAGGAATAGTTTGAGGAATTCCAAATGTTAAAAGTTTAAGTTCGATTGTCTCTCCGTTGAAAATTAATTGCCGATTTTGATTTCTGAACTTAATTCAACATGTCATAAGTTTCTCGGGGGAGATCTTGTGGAACCCTCCCACGCCCTCCTAGAAATATCACCATGTGGCGGCACTCTCATAATAAACTCCTCAACCCCAGATTCGTTGGTTCCATACAGAAATTGATCTTGTCTCATCATCTAGCTGCCTTAATCGTGTTTTTACTGCTAACGTTACTATGAAAAGCCGTGCTGATTAAACAAGACATGCTTCTACATCTCCTCTCATTAGTAATTTCAAACAACATACGTACAGTAGTGGTATGCATCATCGATTAATTAGCCTTTAATCGAAACAAAACATGGTCTAATAAGTTGAAATAAATTGTCGACTGCTTTTCTCGACTAAAGCCTATTAGTCGAAATAGTTGTTCGATAAATATTAGTCGAGTTTGTTATTTTAAGTCCACATTATGCACAGAAAGGTTAATCGGGCCTGTTCATACGACCAATATTAGTCTAATTAGTTGTACGAAAAATGCTATCGAGGTAGTCGTACGACTAATATTAATCGTTGTAGTTGTACGACGGATATTAGTCTAAGTAGTCTCATGGCTGATATTAGTCGAAGTAGTCTTACGAGTGATATTAGTCGAAGTAGTCTTAAGACTGATATTAGTCGGGGTAGTCTTAAGACTGATATTAGTCGAAGTAGTCTTACGACTGATATTAGTCGGGGTAGTCTTAAGACTGATATTAGTCGAAGTAGTCTTAAGACTGATATTAGTCGAAGTAGTCTTAAGACTGATATTAGTCGGGGTAGTCTTAAGACTGATATTAGTCGAAGTAGTCTTACGACTGATATTAGTCGGGGTAGTCTTAAGACTGATATTAGTCGAAGTAGTCTTAAGACTGATATTAGTCGGGGTAGTCTTAAGACTGATATTAGTCGAAGTAGTCTTACGACTGATATTAGTCGGGGTAGTCTTAAGACTGATATTAGTCGAAGTAGTCTTAAGACTGATATTAGTCGGGGTAGTCTTAAGACTGATATTAGTCGAAGTAGTCTTACGACTGATATTAGTCGGGGTAGTCTTAAGACTGATATTAGTCGAAGTAGTCTTAAGACTGATATTAGTCGGGGTAGTCTTAAGACTGATATTAGTCGAAGTAGTCTTACGACTGATATTAGTCGGGGTAGTCTTAAGACTGATATTAGTCGAAGTAGTCTTAAGACTGATATTAGTCGGGGTAGTCTTAAGACTGATATTAGTCGAAGTAGTCTTACGACTGATATTAGTCGGGGTAGTCTTAAGACTGATATTAGTCGAAGTAGTCTTAAGACTGATATTAGTCGGGGTAGTCTTAAGACTGATATTAGTCGAAGTAGTCTTACGACTGATATTAGTCGGGGTAATCTTACGAGTGATATTAGTCGAAGTAGACTTACGACTGATATTAGTCGGGGTAGTCTTAAGACTGATATTAGTCGGGGTAGTCTTAAGACTGATATTAGTCGAAGTAGTCTTAAGACTGATATTAGTCGGGGTAATCTTACGAGTGATATTAGTCGAAGTAGTCTTAAGACTGATATTAGTCGGGGTAGTCTTAAGACTGATATTAGTCGAAGTAGTCTTACGACTGATATTAGTCGGGGTAAACTTACGAGTGATATTAGTCGAAGTAGTCTTAAGACTGATATTAGTCGGGGTAGTCTTAAGACTGATATTAGTCGAAGTAGTCTTACGACTGATATTAGTCGGGGTAATCTTACGAGTGATATTAGTCGAAGTAGACTTACGACTGATATTAGTCGGGGTAGTCTTAAGACTGATATTAGTCGGGGTAGTCTTAAGACTGATATTAGTCGAAGTAGTCTTACGACTGATATTAGTCGGGGTAAACTTACGAGTGATATTAGTCGAAGTAGTCTTACGACTGATATTAGTCGGGGTAAACTTACGAGTGATATTAGTCGAAGTAGTCTTAAGACTGATATTAGTCGGGGTAGTCTTAAGACTGATATTAGTCGAAGTAGTCTTAAGACTGATATTAGTCGGGGTAATCTTACGAGTGATATTAGTCGAAGTAGTCTTACGACTGATATTAGTCGGGGTAGTCTTAAGACTGATATTAGTCGAAGTAGTCTTACGACTGATATTAGTCGGGGTAATCTTACGAGTGATATTAGTCGAAGTAGTCTTACGACTGATATTAGTCGGGGTAAACTTACGAGTGATATTAGTCGAAGTAGTCTTAAGACTGATATTAGTCGGGGTAGTCTTAAGACTGATATTAGTCGAAGTAGTCTTACGACTGATATTAGTCGGGGTAATCTTACGAGTGATATTAGTCGAAGTAGTCTTACGACTGATATTAGTCGGGGTAAACTTACGAGTGATATTAGTCGAAGTAGTCTTAAGACTGATATTAGTCGGGGTAGTCTTAAGACTGATATTAGTCGAAGTAGTCTTACGACTGATATTAGTCGGGGTAATCTTACGAGTGATATTAGTCGAAGTAGTCTTACGACTGATATTAGTCGGGGTAAACTTACGACTGATATTAGTCGGGGTAAACTTACGAGTGATATTAGTCGAAGTAGTCTTAAGACTGATATTAGTCGGGGTAGTCTTAAGACTGATATTAGTCGAAGTAGTCTTAAGACTGATATTAGTCGGGGTAGTCTTAAGACTGATATTAGTCGAAGTAGTCTTAAGACTGATATTAGTCGGGGTAGTCTCAAGACTGATATTAGTCGAAGTAGTCTTACGAGTGATATTAGTCGGGGTAATCTTACGAGTGATATTAGTCGGGGTAGTCTTACGAGTGATATTAGTCGAAGTAGACTTACGACTGATATTAGTCGGGGTAGTCTTAAGACTGATATTAGTCGAAGTAGTCTTACGAGTGATATTAGTCGGTGTAATCTTACGAGTGATATTAGTCGAAGTAGTCTTACGACTGATATTAGTCGGGGTAGTCTTAAGACTGATATTAGTCGGGGTAATCTTACGAGTGATATTAGTCGGGGTAGTCTTACGAGTGATATTAGTCGAAGTAGACTTACGACTGATATTAGTCGGGGTAGTCTTAAGACTGATATTAGTCGGGGTAATCTTACGAGTGATATTAGTCGGGGTAGTCTTACGAGTGATATTAGTCGAAGTAGACTTACGACTGATATTAGTCGGGGTAGTCTTAAGACTGATATTAGTCGAAGTAGTCCTAAGACTGATATTAGTCGGGGTAGTCTTAAGACTGATATTAGTCGAAGTAGTCTTACGACTGATATTAGTCGGGGTAATCTTACGAGTGATATTAGTCGAAGTAGTCTTACGAGTGATATTGGTCGAAGTAGACTTACGACTGATATTAGTCGGGGTAGTCTTAAGACTGATATTAGTCGAAGTAGTCTTACGACTGATATTAGTCGGGGTAGTCTTAAGACTGATATTAGTCGAAGTAGTCTTACGACTGATATTAGTCGGGGTAGTCTTAAGACTGATATTAGTCGAAGTAGTCTTAAGACTGATATTAGTCGGGGTAGTCTCAAGACTGATATTAGTCGAAGTAGTCTTACGAGTGATATTAGTCGGGGTAATCTTACGAGTGATATTAGTCGGGGTAGTCTTACGAGTGATATTAGTCGAAGTAGACTTACGACTGATATTAGTCGGGGTAGTCTTAAGACTGATATTAGTCGGGGTAATCTTACGAGTGATATTAGTCGGGGTAGTCTTACGAGTGATATTAGTCGAAGTAGACTTACGACTGATATTAGTCGGGGTAGTCTTAAGACTGATATTAGTCGAAGTAGTCCTAAGACTGATATTAGTCGGGGTAGTCTTAAGACTGATATTAGTCGAAGTAGTCTTACGACTGATATTAGTCGGGGTAATCTTACGAGTGATATTAGTCGAAGTAGTCTTACGAGTGATATTGGTCGAAGTAGACTTACGACTGATATTAGTCGGGGTAGTCTTAAGACTGATATTAGTCGAAGTAGTCTTACGACTGATATTAGTCGGGGTAGTCTTAAGACTGATATTAGTCGAAGTAGTCTTACGACTGATATTAGTCGGGGTAGTCTTAAGACTGATATTAGTCGAAGTAGTCTTAAGACTGATATTAGTCGGGGTAGTCTCAAGACTGATATTAGTCGAAGTAGTCTTACGAGTGATATTAGTCGGGGTAATCTTACGAGTGATATTAGTCGGGGTAGTCTTACGAGTGATATTAGTCGAAGTAGACTTACGACTGATATTAATCGGGGTAGTCTTTAGACTGATATTAGTCGAAGTAGTCTTAAGACTGATATTAGTCGGGGTAATATTACGAGTGATATTAGTCGAAGTAGTCTTACGAGTGATATTAGTGGAAGTAGTCTTACGAGTGATATTAGTCGAAGTAGACTTACGACTGATATTAGTCGGGGTAGTCTTAAGACTGATATTAGTCGAAGTAGTCTTAAGACTGATATTAGTCGGGGTAGTCTCAAGACTGATATTAGTCGAAGTAGTCTTACGAGTGATATTAGTCGGGGTAATCTTACGAGTGAAATTAGTCGGGGTAGTCTTACGAGTGATATTAGTCGAAGTAGACTTACGACTGATATTAGTCGGGGTAGTCTTAAGACTGATATTAGTCGAAGTAGTCTTAAGACTGATATTAGTCGGTGTAATCTTACGAGTGATATTAGTCGAAGTAGTCTTACGAGTGATATTAGTCGAAGTAGACTTACGACTGATATTAGTCGGGGTAGTCTTAAGACTGATATTAGTCGAAGTAGTCTTAAGACTGATATTAGTCGGGGTAGTCTCAAGACTGATATTAGTCGAAGTAGTCTTACGAGTGATATTAGTCGGGGTAATCTTACGAGTGATATTAGTCGGGGTAGTCTTACGAGTGATATTAGTCGAAGTAGACTTACGACTGATATTAGTCGGGGTAGTCTTAAGATTGATATTAGTCGAAGTAGTCTTAAGACTGATATTAGTCGGGGTAATCTTACGAGTGATATTAGTCGAAGTAGTCTTACGAGTGATATTAGTCGGGGTAATCTTACGAGTGATATTAGTCGGGGTAGTCTTACGAGTGATATTAGTCGAAGTAGTCTTAAGACTGATATTAGTCGGGGTAGTCTTAATACTGATATTAGTCGAAGTAGTCTTAAGACTGATATTAGTCGGGGTAATCTTACGAGTGATATTAGTCGGGGTAGTCTTACGAGTGATATTAGTCGAAGTAGACTTACGACTGATATTAGTCGGGGTAGTCTTAAGACTGATATTAGTCGAAGTAGTCTTAAGACTGATATTAGTCGGGGTAGTCTCAAGACTGATATTAGTCGGGGTAGTCTCAAGACTGATATTAGTCGAAGTAGTCTTACGAGTGATATTAGTCGGGGTAATCTTACGAGTGATATTAGTCGGGGTAGTCTTACGAGTGATATTAGTCGAAGTAGACTTACGACTGATATTAGTCGGGGTAGTCTTAAGATTGATATTAGTCGAAGTAGTCTTAAGACTGATATTAGTCGGGGTAATCTTACGAGTGATATTAGTCGAAGTAGTCTTACGAGTGATATTAGTCGGGGTAATCTTACGAGTGATATTAGTCGGGGTAGTCTTACGAGTGATATTAGTCGAAGTAGTCTTAAGACTGATATTAGTCGGGGTAGTCTTAATACTGATATTAGTCGAAGTAGTCTTAAGACTGATATTAGTCGGGGTAGTCTTAAGACTGATATTAGTCGAAGTAGTCTTACGAGTGATATTAGTCGGGGTAAACTTACGAGTGATATTAGTCGAAGTAGACTTACGACTGATATTAGTCGGGGTAGTCTTAAGACTGATATTAGTCGAAGTAGTCTTAAGACTGATATTAGTCGGGGTAGTCTTAAGACTGATATTAGTCGAAGTAGTCTTACGAGTGATATTAGTCGGGGTAATCTTACGAGTGATATTAGTCGGGGTAGTCTTACGAGTGATATTAGTCGAAGTAGACTTACGACTGATATTAGTCGGGGTAGTCTTAAGACTGATATTAGTCGAAGTAGTCTTAAGACTGATATTAGTCGGGGTAGTCTTAAGACTGATATTAGTCGGGGTAATCTTACGAGTGATATTAGTCGGGGTAGTCTTACGAGTGATATTAGTCGAAGTAGACTTACGACTGATATTAGTCGGGGTAGTCTTAAGACTGATATTAGTCGAAGTAGTCTTAAGACTGATATTAGTCGAAGTAGTCTTAAGACTGATATTAGTCGGGGTAATCTTACGAGTGATATTAGTCGGGGTAGTCTTACGAGTGATATTAGTCGAAGTAGACTTACGACTGATATTAGTCGGGGTAGTCTTAAGACTGATATTAGTCGGGGTAGTCTTAAGACTGATATTAGTCGAAGTAGTCTTACGACTGATATTAGTCGGGGTAATCTTACGAGTGATATCTGTCGGGGTAGTCTTACGAGTAATATTAGTCGAAGTAGACTTACGACTGATATTAGTCCGGGTAGTCTTACAAGCGATATTAGTCTTGGTAGTCTTACGACTGATATTAGTCGGGGTAGTCTTACGACTTATATTAGTCGAATTAGTCTTCAGACTGATATAAGTCGGGGTAGTGTTAAAAGTGATATTAGTCGGGGTAGTCTTACGGCTGATATTATTGGAAGTAGTCGTACGATGTAATATTTGTCAAAATATTTCTTTCAGTCGAATAATTTTCATTGGTCCATGTTCTTTTTTCATTATCTTTAATAATCGAGTAGTCGACTAATGCCTATCACTACACGGTGGTAGAAATGCACTTTCCCCTAAATAGTTTACACCATATCTACTACTATTTCTCCCATAGAATAATGTTCGGAAATAAACTTCTAGGCTGTAAACGTTCTTATGGAGCATTACTAGGTACATGACTTCACTGGGGGAAATGTTCGAAATAGGACAAAAGGTTTGCGAAAACACTGGAGATTGTAAAATTCTGAAACAGCTAAGAAGGTTGTAGTTTCTGGGCGTAAAAAAGAGATGCAGAGAGAAAGAGCTGGAGGCTAGATTTCCCCGGAGGAAAGTAATTCGATGATCTGGGTTCCAAAACGCGTGAGGAGAGCATTGTCTTTCAGTGGAGAAAAGAATTGCATCTGGTCAGTTTCTCACGAAGAGATCACAAGGTTCGTTCTGTGGCGGAAGGGAAGGGGGGAGGTGGCTGATGTGTTTACGTAGAGTTGTTAGCCAAAAGTCTCCGATCTTGCAGCACTGGCCTCCACCGGGAATCGAACATTAATTACTACTGCGCTACCTAGGAGGCTTTGAAGTAATTATTTGCGAATTGAGCCTGAATCACACAGAACAGGAATTCCAGTAGGAATGCTCTAGTTGGCGCTGGACTGGCTACCCATTTGCTAGTTTTCGCCTCGCGCGATACTTGTGGCCGTACTTGTCGATAGACTTTTGTTCCCATAAGACATTGCGCAGAGCAGACAATCTATAAAGATGAACAAGGAATTTTAAGAATGTTGTAGGAGAATTACTGCTTTGTGCTTTTATTAGAAATTATAAAGAAAGAGTATTTGACTACAGATCGGCTCGAAGAAAATATGGTAATTAATGCATACCGAACAAGCTTTTTAATTAACTCGGGTATGCATTATCATACATGACATTCGCAGGATTAATTCACAATTTTCTTAAAAAATCAAGCATTTAATTTAATACACTTGAAATAATAAGGAATTTCATTTTCGACTAATCATATTTGTCACGTACACATCTCCTTGCTTTGCATAAATACCTAAATATTAATGAACTGAACACGAATGCACTGCACGCCATCTATTTACTTTTTTTTTATCAAGAAACTAACAAAGCCAACACTCGGAAACCACAGACTAGAAAACTCCCCTTTGCAAACTCGCAGATTATCTTCACATGGCCAAACTTTGCTCTGATTGGCTGTTCCACAGAATCCAGTCGAGGAAAACCAGTAGCAATTAGAACATGTCCTATTCCTCTAAACCAGTTAAGCAGCCAGCCAGGCAGGCATCACATCCGGGCAGGAGCCAGTTCAGCGCCAACTAACTGGATATCAAGTTCCGTGTGATTCAGCCTTTAATAACAGGCTTGGAAAGGACAAAAGAATCTGAAATATGAAAGTTGCATGTTGGATTTTCCCTTGCTTTTAGTTTTAGTCCTGTTCTGGTATTGGATAGCACGTGATACGGTATAACAGTAATTAGTAACCAGTGGCGGTGATTAGAGGGTGGCGTTGGGGGCATTTGTACACCTTTAACTACTTTTGCCCTCTCAATGCTATGTCTTGTCAATCAAGAAAAAGTAAACTGTCCTTTGCCCACCCAGTTTTAACATTCAATCGCCGCCACTGTTCGTGACCATATCAACGTGGCATCTCAATTGCTTAATACGAGGGGTGAGTCAGTAAGTATCCGCATTGTCGCGTGTTTCTGTTCGCAGGAGTGACTTCAGTTACTCACTGCTACCTAGGTTTGAAGCTCTATTAGTTGCTTGTCCCCATGATGGCGTTAACAATCGGAGGTTTATCCCGAATTTTCCATCTGAGGGGCGGAGGGTGTAAGTGTATATTAGGAAACAAAATGACCGTTAGTTAGGCTTTTGTAAAACTGTTTTGGAGATGTTGAGAAAATTTTGGACGTAGTGTTAGGAAGGTGGTGTATGAATTAATCACTGGTAAGGTGATATCCCAATTTAGGAACTGTGACGAAAGTTTCCAATTCAGGAATTACGACGAAAGTTTCCAATTCAGGAACTACGAAGAAAGTTCCCAATTAAGGAACTACGACGAAATATCCCAATTAAGGAACTACGACGAAAGATCCAAATTAAGGAACTACGAAGAAAGTTCCCAATGAAGAAAATACGACGAAAGTTCCCAATTCAGAAACTACGACGAAAGTTCCCAATTCAGAAACTACGACGAAAGTTCCCAATTCAGAAACTACGACGAAAGTTCCCAATTCAGAAAGCACGACGAAAGTTCCCAATTCAGAAATTACGACGAAAGTTCCCAATTCAGAAATTACGACGAAAGTTCCCAATTCAGAAACTACGACGAAAGTTCCCAATTCAGAAAGCACGACGAAAGTTTCCAATTCAGAAATTACGACGAAAGTTCCCAATTCAGAAACTACTACGAAATTTCCCAATTCAGGAACTACGACGAAAGTTCCCAATTCAGGAACTACGACGAAAGTTCCCAATTCAGAAACTACGACGAAAGTTCCCAATTCAGAAACTACGACGAAAGTTTCCAATTCAGGAACCGATATTTTCACGTGGAATGTTCCCTATTCAGGAAGATTAAGGATCTCTTTTTGAGAGTTTCTTATCGTTACTGTACAGTGGGATCTATGAGTATTACCGTGCAAATTGTCCATCACCATGTTCGTGCAGTTTATTTGACCCAATAAGAGCTTCAAGAATTAAAAGAAAACTCAAAACAAGCCGTTGACAACTTCTGCACCAGCATACATAAAAATCCATCGCTTAAAAACATACAGGATGTAAGAGAGAAATTAATGAAAATAGTCATGGACAATTTGCACGGTAATACTCATGGATCCCACTGTACGTTACTCTGAAATACTACTACGTGTATATATCCATTTGCAGAAAAAAAGTACTGTGCTTTACGCGGAGTTCCTTCTTTCCTCTAATATATTTTGCGTACAATGAAAATTTTTGCTTGTAGGTTAGGTTAGGTTAGGTTACATACGTGTGCGTGATGTCAACTATTTCAAACGCCAATTCATCCTCACCAAGAGGCAATTAGTAAGACTTCCTGAGTTGTGAATACCCAACTGGTAAAGACCAATTCTTGCTTGCCTCTTTCACGAAGAATATCCGGTTTTGTGGTTTGAAACATATCACGTGTAGAAATTCATTCAAGCATTTCAAAACACTATGGGAATGGATTCTACAAATGTATTGAAAGGTCACGTCCCTTTTCTTCCACTTTGGGCTAACCGTGACTATGAGAAGTAGTACAGTGTCCCGGGTTCAAGGACCGAAAATGAGGCTCGGTGAGGCTCGCCTTAATGGATTTCTCTCGTAAGGCATGAGCCTCATTTTCTCGCAGTGTTGCCAGCTCACCCCAAGAATATTTCACCATGTGATATTTTACAGGCGAAGCTAACCTACAAATGGGAGTTGGCAACACTGGCAACATCAATTGCGGTTTAGTGTTGCCAACTCACCTCAAGAATATTTCACCATGTGATATTTGACAGGCGAAGCTAACCTACAGAGTAGTACAGTGGCACGGGTTCCACGCCCGAAAATGGCGCTCGGTGGCGCTCGCAGTGTTGCCAACCCCCTACTCGAAAAAATCACCAAGGTTTTTGTTTTTGGGTATAACCTAACCTCAAGCAAGGAGCTGGCAACGCTTGAGGCTTTCTCGCAGTGTTGCCAACTCACCCCAAGAATATTTCACCATGTGATATTTTACAAGCGAAGCTAACCTACAAATGGGAGTTGGCAACACTGATTAGTGGAGGTGCACGGGTTCTGCAACATCAATTGGCGTTCAGTGTTGCCAACTCACCTCAAGAATATTTCACCATGTGATATTTTACAGGCGAAGCTAACCTACAAATGGGAGTTGGCAATACTGGCAACATTAATTGGCGATCAGTGTTGCCAACTCACCTCAAGAATATTTCACTATGTGATATTTGACAGGCGAAGCTAACCTACGAATGGGAGTTGGCAACACTGACTAGTGGAGGTAGCCGGGTTCACCAGCATCAATTGGCGATCAGTGTTGCCAACTCACCCCAAGAATATTTCACCATGTGATATTTTACAAGCGAAGCTAACCTACGAATGGGAGTTAGCAACACTAGCAACATCAATTGCGGTTCAGTGTTGCCAACTCACCCCAAGAATATTTCACCATGTGATATTTGACAGGCGAAGCTAACCTACGAATAAGAGTTAGCAACACTGATTAGTGTAATCAGCTCAGTTGAGCGCCATCAATTGGCGATCAGTGTTGCCAACTCACCCCAAGAATATTTCACCATATGATATTTTACAAGCAAAGATAACCTGCGAATGGGAGTTGGCAACATTGACTAGTGGAGGTGCACGGGTTCACCAGCATCAATTGCGGTTCAGTGTTGCCAACTCACCCCAAGAATATTCCACCATGTGATATTTTACAGACGAAGCTAACCTACAAATGGGAGTTGGCAACACTGACTAGTGTAATCAACCCGGTTCTGCGCCATCAATTGCGGTTCAGTGTTGCCAACTCACCCCAAGAATATTTTACCATGTGATATTTTATTTCCAAGTCCCGGGGACACCAATGTATATCGTGATTTTTGTAAACCTCTCTCGGGAACGATGTGCCACACACACGCGCGCGCGTGCTGGCGCCTCTTATTATTTTTGTATTGTGACTCAAGCAAACAAACAAATAATTTTTTTTATTTTTTTAGGATTCCTAGCCTCTAACCTCGCCAGGGTGCGTGGTGCCCAACACAAAAAAGTTCTAACGGCTGTGGTTATGGATAACCACACCTCTGTAGAGTTTTCATGTGTTTTTTTTTTCTCTCAAACTTCCATGAAACTCTACAGAGGACCTCCGTAATGCATGCAACGTGTACTAATGACTCTAGTGTTATTTGATGTTGTAATATTTTTGGATATAGAGTTTTATTGTGAGATATGTTTATTATAATATTTTCTTGATGAAGATGGAGAATGTGTGTGTTATAAAAACTAAAGTTGCATGCTTTTTTTCCTAGTGTGTGTGTGTGCTTGATGTTCGACAGCATCTGAAACGATAAAAAAAGAATTTTATTGTTAATTTTCTCATGTAAAAAACAACAAAATTTTGTGCAAATTCTGATTGTCTCGTGCTATAGTGCACAAAACTGATGAAAAAAAGATATTGTAACTGATAATTGGTGAAATTGACATTGTAACTGATCTGAACTAGAGAAATTCGTATTATTATTGTGCTAGCACAAAATTTTTATTGTAACTGATTGTGCAAGAAAAAGATGTTAAACCTGTTAAAACTGCTCTGTGACCCTCTCGTTCTTCACGTCGTATGCGAAAGACTTCTCGGCGACCAGGATCACACTGCATACGGTGTCCTCGGGCAGCGCGTCGTGGAACTCGCAGACGACCTTGATGTTGGTGCGATCGTTGACCACCACCTGCTTCCTCTTCGTGGTATTGATGACGGACATGGGTCTGTGGGTTATGAATTCGCTGGGCGTGTAGTACATGTCCACGTTTCCCTCGGTCACACGTTTGAAAGAGGTGTAAGCTTCGTAAAGTTTTAGGTAATCGTTTTTGGTCATGTCGAGGTTGTAATTCTCGCGCGGGAACACTTCGTTTCTTCCATTCTTCAGATAAATATTCTTGATCTTGCAGTTGTCGAATTTGCTGGAATTTTTTTCCTGATTTTTATCGCGCCCGGTCTGAAAGAGTACCACGACGAAATCTGGCATGTCGAACTGTATGTTGTTGAACTGCGTTGTCACGTCGAATTCCATGTGACTTCCCGACGCCACCTTCTGCACGCACTGGTAACCGTGAAAGCGAATCGGCACCTGCGGACTCTTCAAGATCTCCGCTTTGTACTTGAGGGCGTAGTTCGTTTCGTATTCCACGATCGGCATTCTCAATTCCATGCTCCGGATGACGCACTTGGCTGCTTCGGGTAATGTGTTGGCTATCGGCGTGCCGTCGGCGTTCAAGTTGGTGTATCGCATCAGTGCGTCGTTGTCGTTGGCCGCTCTTCGAAACGTGACGCGCAATCCTCCCTTCCACATGATTTCTTTGTAGTCCGAGAAGAATCCCGGCAGTAGACGCATGGGAAAGAGCACTGTGTGACTTCTCGTCGATATTTTCGTTCCCGCTTCGAATCCTCCCGCCTGGTAGTATGCCGCATCCGTTTTGGATAATTTCAATTTTCCCACTGCCGTCGACGTGATGCCTGGATAATCGATTCTGTCGATGACGATGTTGTGTTTCCTCACCTCCACCTGCGAGAACAGATGAGGCACGAAGTTGTCCACGAGTATCAAATTTGCATTGGGCGGAAACGCGTCTCCGCTTTCCTTCTTCACCACGTCGAATTGAAGGTAGAGGTCTGCTCTGTGAGGATGAACAAACCCATCGCCTACGTCCACGTCGTATTCGATCTCCCTGTTCGCTTCGTTGAGATTAGCGAACGTGCGACGGTTCGGAGGGAAAGATTGCAATTCGTAACTTTCGATTTGTTCCATTTTTACTATGTATGGTTATTTATTATACGTTGATCTCCACGATGGCCGTCGTAGTGGCACCTGCGAAATCCACCACCTCGTCTTTCTCGTTCGTCACTACCAACTCTATGTCGTCTATGCGGTTGCGACATACTGGAAAATAGATCGGCGAAGAGGGCGTGTAGATGATCGGTTCCATGAATTCGGAATTGGGTTTGAATGTGGCGATGATTCCCGTCTGCTTGTGACTTCCCAGCAACTCCCCGTCCGAAGATTTAGTGATCATGCCTTCCGCCACGTTACAGTGAACGTTCAGAGTCTCTATGGCCAGAAATTTAGGAATATTGATTGCCGTATGCTTGATGCCAGCTTCGAGTTTTGTGTCGTTCTCGAAACCTAAAAGTTCTCCCATGGTGCCCAGGTCCACGGTCTCCGTCGCCGACACGATTTCCACTCTGTGCGTGACCGAATTTTGAGAAAGGTACGTGCCTTTGGGTAACTGAGCTTGCAAAGTGGAAAGATTGTATTGACCTGGCGTGACGACGATGTGTTCGCTTCCGACGCTAATTTTGTTGTTGTGATGCGTGACGTTAGGTATGAGGTACATGCTGTAGAATGCACGCAAAGCTACGGATTTAGGATAGACGATGTCGTCGTGCAGCGTGAGTTTCAAGATCGAAGATTCGCTCGTGAGATGGAACACGCCCATCGTATTTAAGATTCCACAATGCTTTCTGAAAATGATCCACCGACGGGTTATTTATTTTAGACATGTATGCGAGAACAGAAAGGCATAGGTGGCCGCAGTTAACATCGGCGAAACCCTGGATGCGTTTGTCATTGTAGTAGAGGTTGGCAACACTGAGATACTTCACCAACCTGGCAGGCGGTGTGCCACCGAACGAATCGAAAACAAATGCATTGTTATCGTTAATTTTGAGGTAGCATATCCAATGTGTACCAGGATTTTTGTAACTATCCAGGTTGACCACGCCATACTCCTTTTTCTTCACAGCAGAGGGTAGAGAATCGGACATGAAAACACCCCTGAAGTTTTTTATTCCCAACAGTTTGATCAGAGATTCAATATCGAAGTTGGACAGGGCTTCTTCTTTTTTTTATATTTCTTTAAAGCATCGAGGTTGCTTTTTTGCTTTTTGGTCATACCTTTCCCCTTCTTCTCCATGGCCAGGTTGTGACGTTTCTGTTCTTCCAACTCGGCTTTGTTCTTCTTCGAGTCGATGACGGTTTTTGCGATGGCGGCGCTACCGCCGGCCAAACTTCCAACGGCCCCCAATGCCGCCAGGATGGCCGGGATGCTGAATATGAAACCTCCGATTTTTTGCTGTTTCCGCGAACGCTGCAAGCGTCTCAATTGAGGTGTGCTGAGAAGTAATTTCATTCCGTGTCCTTTCGTCAAGCAAGAAAGTTTTTTCTCGCGTTGTTTCTTGGTGAGTAACCCATCGAGGGCACCTAGATTTTTCAGATTGGAGTATGGTATCTGGTACACGACACCCTTGGGTTTCATGTTGATGCTCTATATGTTATCTTCACGGTATGTTATTTATATATATGTTCTGAGATTTTTTTTGTTTTGTGTAATTTTTTTCGGTATGTTATTTATATATAAATGTTCTGAGATTTTTTTTGTTCCGTGTAATTTTTTTTCAAGGATATACTCCGCGCAGAGCCCTTACACAAATTCTATTACGTGCTTTGTTTTCTTACCAAGAAGTTCCTTTGTACCCTTGTACACGATTTGAGTTTTGTTCTCGATTAAAATAGCTAGCTTCTCGTCGGATAACATGTTAGCGTATCGATCTGGTAAAAATAGACTGTATTGTGCGTTGAGCAACAGACGCGCCTTGGGACCATACTGGGTAGAAACAATTGAACCGGAAGTTATCGTGTAAGGTTTGTCCACTTCCAATTCCTGAATTTTTACATACTCTACTGACAAATTTAGCATTTGTTTTAATGCTTGGAGGTCACTCATTTTTTCAGTCGTCATATTGAAGAGAAATTTTCAGTGTGTGTGTTAGAGAAATTTAATTTTTTTCACAATGTGTGTTATTTATATATACACTGAAGATTATTTTTTTTTCACGATGTGTGTTGGTTTCCATACTCGGATACAATCCGAACACTTCATCCTTGTCGAACTTCCCTGTACTCAGGTAGTCTCGTGCCAAAGGTCCCAACTCGATTTTATCCGAAGACGTGCTGCTTATGGCTTGACGCCGTGCCGGTACGTCTCTTAGTTCGAACGGCGTCGAAGGAATGCTCGAAATAGGCGTGGGTACGGCGTAACTTTTAGCTGCAAGTGGTACGAGTTCGTTGATCAAATTTTTATTTTGTTCCGTGACGCCTTTAATTTCTTTACCTAGATCGCTGATGGCGTCGATCACAGGTTGATCTTGACGTTTCTCCTCTTCGTAGAATCCGCGATTCTCGGATTTCCAACCTTTGAAGCGTTTCGCGAGGTAATCGCGGAGCTGGAGATTTTCGTCTTCGATTTTTCGTTTCGTCATAACGTTATTTATACACGTCGTTTCTCACAACGTTGCAACGTTTAGAAAGTCGTTGATTTTGTTTCTGTATTTTCCGTCGTTGGGTTTCCTTGTCATGTCGATCGTTGCGAATCCGAAATCGTCACTGTTCCAACAGTGGGAGCAGCAGCGTTCCGAAAATTGATTGTAGTTCATGTCTCCGCCTACGTAGTCATCGTACGCGTGCTTGAGGTTGGTGTGATCTTGACGAAACAAACATATGAAATTAGCGTTTTCGCGTACTAACTGTTTTGGAATTTTGGAAAACGTTTGAGCTAGGAAGAAGCAATCCATTCCTTTGTGACGACCTTGCGTGAAAAAGTTGCGAATTTCATTTTGATTTTCCAGGATGACATCGTCAGTAGTGTATATTGGGCGTTTCAAAGTCACACTTTGTAGGTATGCTTTTTTTTATCAATTGAATATCACTTTTTGACATATTTTGACAATTTTTTTGTCAACGTTTTAGCGTTTAGCGATGTTTTTAGTACAATTTTCAATGCATTATTTTTTTTCCCACTCACACTTGGTAGGTATTTCACGATCTTACATGATATAACTTAACCTATCCTTTTTTGTTACTTGTTGTTTCAAAATAGTATTTTGTAGGTATCCTTTTTCTTTATCAATTGAATATTAGTTTTTGACATATTTTGACAATTTTTTTTGTCGATGTTTTAGCGTTTAGCGATGTACATGATGAATTCGCAAACAGATTTTTCCTAAGTCTTACTGTTTCCAAGATAACACCACTTCCGGTCGCTATTTTGGATTTCCGAGCATAGGTTCTATTCATATTTTACTTACATATAGGTGTACATGATGAAACACCAAACAAATTTTTTCTAAGTTTTACTGTTTCCAAGTTAACCCCACTTTCGGTCGCCATTTTGGATTTCCGAGCATAGGTTCTATTCATACTTTTTCTCACATATAGGTGTATATGATGAATCACCAAACAGATTTTTCCTAAGTCTTACTGTTTCCAAGATAACCCCACTTCCGGTCGCTATTTTGGATTTCCGAGCATAGGTTCTATTCATATTTTTTCTCATGTATAGGTGTACATGATGAATCCCCAAACAGATTTTTCCTAAGTCTTACTGTTTCCAAGATAACACCACTTCCAGTCGCTATTTTGGATTTCCGAGCATAGGTTTTATTCATATTTTACTTATGTATAGGTGTACGTGATGAATCCGCAAACAGATTTTTTCTAAGTCTCACTGTTTCCAAGATAACCCCACTTCCGGTTGCCATTTTGGATTTCCGAACATAGGTTCTATTTATATTTTTTCTCATGTATAGGCGTACGTGATGAATCCGCAAACAGATTTTTTCTAAGTCTTACTGTTGTAGTAGTACAGGTGGCCCGGTTCTAAATCCTCTTTTGGGGCTCGAATCATCATGTGGGGCTCGACCTAACCTACCCTAACCTACCCTAACCTAACCTACCCTAACCTACCCTAACCTACTCTAACCTACCCTAACCTACCCTAACCTAACCTAACCTAACCTAACCTAATCTAATCTAACATAATCTAACCTAACCTAACCTAACCTAACCTACCCTAACCTAATCTAACCTAACCTAACCTACCCTAAACTAACCTAACCTAACCTAACCTACCCTAACCTAACCTAACCTAACCTAACCTAACCTACCCTACCCTAACCTACCCTAACCTAACCTACCCTAACCTAACCTAACCTAATCTAACCCAACCTAACCTAACCTAACCTAACCGAAAAAATCACCAAGGTTTTTTTTTGGTCTAACCTAACCTAAAGCAAGGAGCTGGCAACACTGCTTGAGGCTCGCTTTAATGGTTTACTCTTGTAAGGCATAAGCCTTATTTTCTCGCAGTGTGGCCAACACCTTACTTGAAAAAATCACCAAGGTTTTTTTGGTCTAATCTAACCTAAAGCAAGGAGCTGGCACTTGTGTGCTTGCAGTGTTGCCAACACTTTACTCGAAAAAATCACCAAGGTTTTTTTTTTTTTGGTCTAATCTAACCTAAAGCAAGGAGCTGGCAACACTGCTTGAGGCTTGCCTTACAGTGCATAAAGCAGTGTTGCCAACCTACTGGTATTTTTGCCATAGCTTTTTACAAAAAAAAAGAGAGAGAGAGAGGGGGAAGAGTTAAACAACCGACAATGTTGCTAATATTTACCTACAGCTTTTTTACTTGGCAAGGGCTTAGCTAATTTATATACTGGCGTAACATACATACACTGGGCAAGGAGAGCCGGCAACAAACACACACTGCCGTAAAAGAGAGATGGATGGATGGATGGATGACAACACAGTATGTGTGTGCGTGTGTGTGTATAATATGTAGCATTATTAACTAGAGTGTGTTGGCAACCCGCCTGCAACTAAAAAAAAGATAGAGATACCAACATTGCTGTAAGATAAAGAGAGAAACCTAGAGCTGGCAACAGTGGTGAGCGAATATGTATTATTTCCAAGTCCCGGGGGCCAATGTTTATATATATTGTGACCTTTGTAAACACCTCTCGGGGGAACGATGTGCCACACACGCGCACGCGCCTTTTATTATTTCCGTATTGTGACGCAAACAAACAAATAATAATTGTTTTTTTTTTAGATGGGGGTGTTTTTCGATATATTTTTTTCGATAACTCTTACCATTTTCGAGATATTTGCAATTTTAAGATTTTTTTTTAACGCTGGACTTAGAAAATTTTCGGTATATTTTTTTTTTGTTCCATGACGACCTATGTTTATTTTTGGTATGGGAGGACAGAGGACACCGAGACTCGACCGACACACTAAACCCAACCTCTCTACGCGTACTCTACGTCACCAAAAAAGGTTAAAGGTTCCAAATAACAATAGTTAGAGTTTCGCCAATCTAGTAAAGTGGATTGGTTGAAATCTCCAAGGCGTATTTTGCATTTTTTTTTTCAAATATGAACACGTTAAAACTGAACTGTCTTGGATTTTTGAGTTTTGTATTTGCCCTGAGAAAATTCTATATAAAATAACGTACCTGAAAATTATATTTACAGTAGATTGATTTTTTTAGTTTTGTAATCACCTCAAGAAATTCTATATAAAATAACATACCTGAAAATTGTATCGCTATATACTAGATTTTTTGATTTCTGTGATTTTGGAGAAAGCAATGGCATCCACCACCAGTTTCAATCGTAAAAATGATAAAACTGAATGTGTTACTTGTGGGAAGCTAATCTCAAGGAACAATTTATCGGTACACAGGACAAGATGTAGCGAAACAGGTTCGAGAATTAATCGTTCGTTACCTTCTAAGTCTTGTGCTCGATGCGGAAAGATGATCAGCATTGCACATTTAAGTAAACACCTCAAAATTTGCAAACCATCGACCGGACAAGCATCGAAAAGGAAAATCGATAATTCAGAAACGGAAGCTTCCACTTCCAAGCAAATTAAATTATCTAATGAACGCAAACCAATTAGATCTGCATTCAACGACCAACTCCAGGATTTTTCAATTAAGTCAGAACCAGGCCGTGACATTCTAAGTTTCTTGGACGAAACAAAAACATCTGTACTAAATATTTTGAAAGATAAACTTGAAAACAACTCTATAAAAGTATACGTTGTTCTGTTTTCTGAATACGAGAAAGTTGATGGCACAACGAGTATTTTTTATCATCGTACAAAAAACCAGACTCTTTATTTTGCTGACGTCGAAAATTTGGACAACTTCTATTATAAAGTTTCCAACGAGCTGGTTAAGAAACATGACGATTTCGAGGCTAAAGGGTCGGGGTGGTCTCTATGTGGAAGTCCTCACACGTTAACTGTTTACGTGAACCAATTCTCACCTCTTCGTGCATCCAGCTACGTTCCTCTTCCACCGAACATTCAACACAAGAGGGCTGTGTTAAATATACAGAACAGCGATAACAAGTGTTTTCTTTGGTGTGTGTTGGCTGCACTGCATCCTGTTTATTGGTCAAATAATCCAGAACGGGTTTATCATTACAAGCAATACGAGTCCGAATTTGAAAGTGTAATGTCTGGCATCGAATACCCGGTGACATTGTCGGATATAACAAAGTTCGAAAATCGTGCAGGAAAACGCATCGCTATTAATGTATATTCCTTCACGTCAGATAAATATCTCGTGCATCCAGTCAGGATAAGCGATATCGACGATGACGATGCTCATGTGATTAATCTTCTTCTAATTTCAAACGAGGATGTTCATCACTACACGCTAATTCGTTCTCTATCACGTTTGGTCAAAAGCCAAACAACCAAGCATGAACATTGCATCGAAGTTTGCCCGAGATGCCTAACCACGTTCGACGATCGAAAACAACTCAATTATCGAAATTACACTGGACGTCAAATTGCTATCGAGAAACTTGCCGAACATAAAATTTATTGTGGTGACAACAGACCGGCTAGAATGTTGATGCCCGAAACGAACGAAGTCGAAGAATTCAAAATGCACAAGGCATTGTCGGAACATCCCGCAATCATCGTCGCTGATTTCGAGGCGTTCCTCAAACCACTCTCCTACTGCGAACCGGATCCCGAACTTTCCTCCACAACGCCGTACCAGCTTCATCAACCTAATAGTTTCGGCTATGTTGTTGTGCGACGTGATAAAATAAATGAAGCATATATATACCGCGGGCCAAATGTAATCGAACACTTCCTGGAAAAAATGGTGGAGGAGGTTGAGGTAATTGGTAGCGTACTGCTTACATCAAAACCGATGGCACCTTTAACTGAAAATGAACTTCAAAATTACAATTCCACTGAGGTGTGTCCGGTATGTGATCAAAGTTTCACTGATGAGAACAAAAAAATATTCCACCACGATCATTTCAGCGGAAACTACATAAGTGGAATTTGCAACACGTGCAATCTTAAAATCCAGAAACCTAAATTCATCCCCATATTTTTTCACAACGGAAGCGGATATGATTTTCACCACCTGGTGAGGCATCTTGGCTACGATCCGAAACGTATAGGTGTCTTGGCCGAGAATGAAGAACGCTACATTAGTCTCAGCAAGCAAGTGTCGATTCCGGGAACGAAAAATACAATCGAGATGCGCTTCCTGGATTCGTATAGATTTCTCTCTGCAAGTCTGGATGCTTTAGCGAACAAACTCACCGACGAACAATTCAAAATAACTAGAGCTAGTTTTCCCAACGTAGACGTAGAACTCGTTAGACGTAAAGGGGTTTATCCTTACGAATACGTTAGTGATGGTTCTAAATTTAACGACGACGCTCTCCCACCTCCAAGAGAATTTTACAGCAGACTCAGAGAGAAAGGAATCACGGACGAAGAATATCAACACGCGCAACTCATGTGGGAGAAATTAGAATGTAGGACACTCGGAGACTACCACGACGCATACTTAAAATTAGACGTGACGATACTCGCGGATGTTTTTCAAGCGTTTAGGAAAACGGCAACGAATATTTATAAATTAGATCCAGCGTATTTCTACAGTCTACCGGGATTAGCGTGGTCGGCAATGTTATTCCAGACAAAGGTCAAGCTGGAACTGATATCGGACGTTGACATGTTGCTATTTATCGAAAGAGGGATACGAGGTGGAATGGTGCAATGCGTACAGAGACATGCAAAAGCTAATAACGTACACATGAAAGAAGATTACGATTCAAATCGAGCATCGAATTACATCTTCTACGTCGACGTTAATAATCTCTACGGACATGCCATGGTTCAGAAACTTCCTTACGGGGGATTCGAATGGTTAGATCCCACTTCGATAGACATTATTCATTTCGACGATAGCGAGTGTGGTTTCTTCGCAGAGGTAGATCTCCAATTCTCCAACCACCTGCACGACACGTTTTCGGATTTGCCTCCGACTCCCGAAATCAAATGTCCACCCGACTCGGTTCAAGACAAGCTTTTGTTAACATTGGACCCTAAACAGAGATACGTCGTCCACTACAGGAATCTCCGGTTTTTGATTGGGAAGGGTGTTCAGATAGTAAATGTTAGAAGAATACTAAAGTTTAAACATTCCACGTGGTTAAGACCTTACATAGAAACTAACACGCAACATAGAACAGCTGCCACTTCCGATTTAGACAAGGACTTCTTTAAATTGATGAACAATGCGGTGTACGGAAAGACCATGGAGAATGTTAGAAAGCACGTAGACGTGAAATTAATTTCCGATAAGAATAAATGTCGGAAGTGGATAGCCGATCCTAGATTCAAGTCGAGAAAAATTTACAACGAGAATTTGGCACTTTTCAATCTTGATATAAAATTGATGAAATTCAGAAAACCAATTTACGTTGGCGCAACGGTTCTCGACTTCTCGAAACTTTACATGTTCGAATTTCATTACGACGTGATGAAACCCTTCTACGATGATAAAATATCACTTTTGTACACGGACACCGACAGCTTTATTTACAGCATACAAACACCTAACCTCTATGAAGACATAAAAAATTCTTCCATGCTCGAGTATTTCGATACTTCTGCATATCCTCAACCCAACAGATTTGGGATTCCATCCCTCAACAAAAAAGTCCTAGGTAAACTGAAAGATGAATGTAACGGTGATATTATTGTCGAGTTCGCGGGTTTGCGTTCGAAGATGTATGCCATGAGAACAGAGAGTAGCCTCACGAAGAAAGCAAAAGGTGTGGGCAAGAATACGGTGGAGAACAAACTCACCTTCCACGATTACATCGATTGCCTTTACTCACAATCGACGATACTAAGTATAGAACAAAGAATCCAAAGTGTAGACCACGTGATTACAACAAACGAAGTTAGGAAAGTAGCATTAGATCCGCATGACGATAAAAGATGTATTTTGTCTTGTGGAATCCACACGTTGCCTTGGGGACACTATCGTTTAGAAATTAGTAAAAATTGTAGGCAATGCAAATGAAAAAAAAAATAAACTTAAATAACTATAACTAAAATAAAAAAAAAACTTTAACTATCTCACATACACAATAAATAACTAGCAAGGACAATGAATCACTTTGGTTTCCGAAAGCAAACAATGGAGACTACGCCGCACGGCAGATCATGAATTTCTACCTTCCATGTTATCTAAACTCAACGGCCTGTTGATCAATCAATTTTCGGAACGCTGCTCTTCTTGCTGGAACAGTGACGATTTCGGATTCGCCACGATCGACATGACGAGGAAACCCAACGACGAAAAATACAGAAACAAAATCAACGACTTTCTAAACGTTGCAACGTTTCTCACAAGTTTACCTAGGACTTTTTTGTTGAGGGATGGAATCCCAAATCTGTTGGGTTGAGGATATGCAGAAGTATCGAAATACTCGAGCATGGAAGAATTTTTTATGTCTTCATAGAGGTTAGGTGTTTGTATGCTGTAAATAAAGCTGTCGGTGTCCGTGTACAAAAGTGATATTTTATCATCGTAGAAGGGTTTCATCACGTCGTAATGAAATTCGAACATGTAAAGTTTCGACAAGTCGAGAACCGTTGCGCCAACGTAAATTGGTTTTCTGAATTTCATCAATTTTATATCAAGATTGAAAAGTGCCAAATTCTCGTTGTAAATTTTTCTCGACTTGAATCTAGGATCGGCTATCCACTTCCGACATTTATTCTTATCGGAAATTAATTTCACGTCTACGTGCTTTCTAACATTCTCCATGGTCTTTCCGTACACCGCATTGTTCATCAATTTAAAGAAGTCCTTGTCTAAATCGGAAGTGGCAGCTGTTCTATGTTGCGTGTTAGTTTCTATGTAAGGTCTTAACCACGTGGAATGTTTAAACTTTAGTATTCTTCTAACATTTACTATCTGAACACCCTTCCCAATCAAAAACCGGAGATTCCTGTAGTGGACGACGTATCTCTGTTTAGGGTCCAATGTTAACAAAAGCTTGTCTTGAACCGAGTCGGGTGGACATTTGATTTCGGGAGTCGGAGGCAAATCCGAAAACGTGTCGTGCAGGTGGTTGGAGAATTGGAGATCTACCTCTGCGAAGAAACCACACTCGCTATCGTCGAAATGAATAATGTCTATCGAAGTGGGATCTAACCATTCGAATCCCCCGTAAGGAAGTTTCTGAACCATGGCATGTCCGTAGAGATTATTAACGTCGACGTAGAAGATGTAATTCGATGCTCGATTTGAATCGTAATCTTCTTTCATGTGTACGTTATTAGCTTTTGCATGTCTCTGTACGCATTGCACCATTCCACCTCGTATCCCTCTTTCGATAAATAGCAACATGTCAACGTCCGATATCAGTTCCAGCTTGACCTTTGTCTGGAATAACATTGCCGACCACGCTAATCCCGGTAGACTGTAGAAATACGCTGGATCTAATTTATAAATATTCGTTGCCGTTTTCCTAAACGCTTGAAAAACATCCGCGAGTATCGTCACGTCTAATTTTAAGTATGCGTCGTGGTAGTCTCCGAGTGTCCTACATTCTAATTTCTCCCACATGAGTTGCGCGTGTTGATATTCTTCGTCCGTGATTCCTTTCTCTCTGAGTCTGCTGTAAAATTCTCTTGGAGGTGGGAGAGCGTCGTCGTTAAATTTAGAACCATCACTAACGTATTCGTAAGGATAAACCCCTTTACGTCTAACGAGTTCTACGTCTACGTTGGGAAAACTAGCTCTAGTTATTTTGAATTGTTCGTCGGTGAGTTTGTTCGCTAAAGCATCCAGACTTGCAGAGAGAAATCTATACGAATCCAGGAAGCGCATCTCGATTGTATTTTTCGTTCCCGGAATCGACACTTGCTTGCTGAGACTAATGTAGCGTTCTTCATTCTCGGCCAAGACACCTATACGTTTCGGATCGTAGCCAAGATGCCTCACCAGGTGGTGAAAATCATATCCGCTTCCGTTGTGAAAAAATATGGGGATGAATTTAGGTTTCTGGATTTTAAGATTGCACGTGTTGCAAATTCCACTTATGTAGTTTCCGCTGAAATGATCGTGGTGGAATATTTTTTTGTTCTCATCAGTGAAACTTTGATCACATACCGGACACACCTCAGTGGAATTGTAATTTTGAAGTTCATTTTCAGTTAAAGGTGCCATCGGTTTTGATGTAAGCAATACGCTACCAATTACCTCAACCTCCTCCACCATTTTTTCCAGGAAGTGTTCGATTACATTTGGCCCGCGGTATATATATGCTTCATTTATTTTATCACGTCGCACAACAACATAGCCGAAACTATTAGGTTGATGAAGCTGGTACGGCGTTGTGGAGGAAAGTTCGGGATCCGGTTCGCAGTAGGAGAGTGGTTTGAGGAACGCCTCGAAATCAGCGACGATGATTGCGGGATGTTCCGACAATGCCTTGTGCATTTTGAATTCTTCGACTTCGTTCGTTTCGGGCATCAACATTCTAGCCGGTCTGTTGTCACCACAATAAATTTTATGTTCGGCAAGTTTCTCGATAGCAATTTGACGTCCAGTGTAATTTCGATAATTGAGTTGTTTTCGATCGTCGAACGTGGTTAGGCATCTCGGGCAAACTTCGATGCAATGTTCATGCTTGGTTGTTTGGCTTTTGACCAAACGTGATAGAGAACGAATTAGCGTGTAGTGATGAACATCCTCGTTTGAAATTAGAAGAAGATTAATCACATGAGCATCGTCATCGTCGATATCGCTTATCCTGACTGGATGCACGAGATATTTATCTGACGTGAAGGAATATACATTAATAGCGATGCGTTTTCCTGCACGATTTTCGAACTTTGTTATATCCGACAATGTCACCGGGTATTCGATGCCAGACATTACACTTTCAAATTCGGACTCGTATTGCTTGTAATGATAAACCCGTTCTGGATTATTTGACCAATAAACAGGATGCAGTGCAGCCAACACACACCAAAGAAAACACTTGTTATCGCTGTTCTGTATATTTAACACAGCCCTCTTGTGTTGAATGTTCGGTGGAAGAGGAACGTAGCTGGATGCACGAAGAGGTGAGAATTGGTTCACGTAAACAGTTAACGTGTGAGGACTTCCACATAGAGACCACCCCGACCCTTTAGCCTCGAAATCGTCATGTTTCTTAACCAGCTCGTTGGAAACTTTATAATAGAAGTTGTCCAAATTTTCGACGTCAGCAAAATAAAGAGTCTGGTTTTTTGTACGATGATAAAAAATACTCGTTGTGCCATCAACTTTCTCGTATTCAGAAAACAGAACAACGTATACTTTTATAGAGTTGTTTTCAAGTTTATCTTTCAAAATATTTAGTACAGATGTTTTTGTTTCGTCCAAGAAACTTAGAATGTCACGGCCTGGTTCTGACTTAATTGAAAAATCCTGGAGTTGGTCGTTGAATGCAGATCTAATTGGTTTGCGTTCATTAGATAATTTAATTTGCTTGGAAGTGGAAGCTTCCGTTTCTGAATTATCGATTTTCCTTTTCGATGCTTGTCCGGTCGATGGTTTGCAAATTTTGAGGTGTTTACTTAAATGTGCAATGCTGATCATCTTTCCGCATCGAGCACAAGACTTAGAAGGTAACGAACGATTAATTCTCGAACCTGTTTCGCTACATCTTGTCCTGTGTACCGATAAATTGTTCCTTGAGATTAGCTTCCCACAAGTAACACATTCAGTTTTATCATTTTTACGATTGAAACTGGTGGTGGATGCCATTGCTTTCTCCAAAATCACAGAAATCAAAAAATCTAGTATATAGCGATACAATTTTCAGGTATGTTATTTTATATAGAATTTCTTGAGGTGATTACAAAACTAAAAAAATCAATCTACTGTAAATATAATTTTCAGGTACGTTATTTTATATAGAATTTTCTCAGGGCAAATACAAAACTCAAAAATCCAAGACAGTTCAGTTTTAACGTGTTCATATTTGAAAAAAAAAATGCAAAATACGCCTTGGAGATTTCAACCAATCCACTTTACTAGATTGGCGAAACTCTAACTATTGTTATTTGGAACCTTTAACCTTTTTTGGTGACGTAGAGTACGCGTAGAGAGGTTGGGTTTAGTGTGTCGGTCGAGTCTCGGTGTCCTCTGTCCTCCCATACCAAAAATAAACATAGGTCGTCATGGAACAAAAAAAAAATATACCGAAAATTTTCTAAGTCCAGCGTTAAAAAAAAATCTTAAAATTGCAAATATCTCGAAAATGGTAAGAGTTATCGAAAAAAATATATCGAAAAACACCCCCATCTAAAAAAAAAACAATTATTATTTGTTTGTTTGCGTCACAATACGGAAATAATAAAAGGCGCGTGCGCGTGTGTGGCACATCGTTCCCCCGAGAGGTGTTTACAAAGGTCACAATATATATAAACATTGGCCCCCGGGACTTGGAAATAATACATATTCGCTCACCACTGTTGCCAGCTCTAGGTTTCTCTCTTTATCTTACAGCAATGTTGGTATCTCTATCTTTTTTTTAGTTGCAGGCGGGTTGCCAACACACTCTAGTTAATAATGCTACATATTATACACACACACGCACACACATACTGTGTTGTCATCCATCCATCCATCCATCTCTCTTTTACGGCAGTGTGTGTTTGTTGCCGGCTCTCCTTGCCCAGTGTATGTATGTTACGCCAGTATATAAATTAGCTAAGCCCTTGCCAAGTAAAAAAGCTGTAGGTAAATATTAGCAACATTGTCGGTTGTTTAACTCTTCCCCCCCTCTCTCTCTCTTTTTTTTTGTAAAAAGCTATGGCAAAAATACCAGTAGGTTGGCAACACTGCTTTATGCACTGTAAGGCAAGCCTCAAGCAGTGTTGCCAGCTCCTTGCTTTAGGTTAGATTAGACCAAAAAAAAAAAACCTTGGTGATTTTTTCGAGTAAAGTGTTGGCAACACTGCAAGCACACAAGTGCCAGCTCCTTGCTTTAGGTTAGATTAGACCAAAAAAACCTTGGTGATTTTTTCAAGTAAGGTGTTGGCCACACTGCGAGAAAATAAGGCTTATGCCTTACAAGAGTAAACCATTAAAGCGAGCCTCAAGCAGTGTTGCCAGCTCCTTGCTTTAGGTTAGGTTAGACCAAAAAAAAACCTTGGTGATTTTTTCGGTTAGGTTAGGTTAGGTTAGGTTGGGTTAGATTAGGTTAGGTTAGGTTAGGGTAGGTTAGGTTAGGGTAGGTTAGGGTAGGGTAGGTTAGGTTAGGTTAGGTTAGGTTAGGTTAGGGTAGGTTAGGTTAGGTTAGGTTAGTTTAGGGTAGGTTAGGTTAGGTTAGATTAGGTTAGGGTAGGTTAGGTTAGGTTAGGTTAGGTTAGATTATGTTAGATTAGATTAGGTTAGGTTAGGTTAGGTTAGGTTAGGGTAGGTTAGGGTAGGTTAGAGTAGGTTAGGGTAGGTTAGGGTAGGTTAGGTTAGGGTAGGTTAGGGTAGGTTAGGTCGAGCCCCACATGATGATTCGAGCCCCAAAAGAGGATTTAGAACCGGGCCACCTGTACTACTACAACAGTAAGACTTAGAAAAAATCTGTTTGCGGATTCATCACGTACGCCTATACATGAGAAAAAATATAAATAGAACCTATGTTCGGAAATCCAAAATGGCAACCGGAAGTGGGGTTATCTTGGAAACAGTGAGACTTAGAAAAAATCTGTTTGCGGATTCATCACGTACACCTATACATAAGTAAAATATGAATAAAACCTATGCTCGGAAATCCAAAATAGCGACTGGAAGTGGTGTTATCTTGGAAACAGTAAGACTTAGGAAAAATCTGTTTGGGGATTCATCATGTACACCTATACATGAGAAAAAATATGAATAGAACCTATGCTCGGAAATCCAAAATAGCGACCGGAAGTGGGGTTATCTTGGAAACAGTAAGACTTAGGAAAAATCTGTTTGGTGATTCATCATATACACCTATATGTGAGAAAAAGTATGAATAGAACCTATGCTCGGAAATCCAAAATGGCGACCGAAAGTGGGGTTAACTTGGAAACAGTAAAACTTAGAAAAAATTTGTTTGGTGTTTCATCATGTACACCTATATGTAAGTAAAATATGAATAGAACCTATGCTCGGAAATCCAAAATAGCGACCGGAAGTGGTGTTATCTTGGAAACAGTAAGACTTAGGAAAAATCTGTTTGCGAATTCATCATGTACATCGCTAAACGCTAAAACATCGACAAAAAAAATTGTCAAAATATGTCAAAAACTAATATTCAATTGATAAAGAAAAAGGATACCTACAAAGTACTATTTTGAAACAACAAGTAACAAAAAAGGATAGGTTAAGTTATATCATGTAAGATCGTGAAATACCTACCAAGTGTGAGTGGGAAAAAAAAATAATGCATTGAAAATTGTACTAAAAACATCGCTAAACGCTAAAACGTTGACAAAAAAATTGTCAAAATATGTCAAAAAGTGATATTCAATTGATAAAAAAAAGCATACCTACAAAGTGTGACTTTGAAACGCCCAATATACACTACTATCGTCGAACACAACGACTGAATTTTCACGACAATCGTCGAGTGGTTTTATTTCCGAAGAGAACGTTGCAATGTCCAGACCATCGTACAGTTTCATCAGTTGCTGGTATTTGGATTGCTCCAAACTTTTCGAGAACACGTACAGGTGCCTGTTCTTCCAATCTAACCAATTCGGTGCGAGGAGAAAATTGTCCACGAGCAGTGTCGTTTTCCCACACCCTGAAGGACCTACGATCAGACAGCGGATGCTGTCGGGAAGCAACTCGCCGTTCCTTTTCTTCTTTCGATTTTCCGAATCAGGTAGACGTTTCACGACATTCCATGCACTCATAGAATCACTTCGTTTGAATCGATCCAACTCGTGTCCGGAAGTCCCAGCCATTTCACCAAAAGTTTGTCGCCTCTCTTACGCAAAACTTTTTCGATAAGGTACGTGTCGGGGTATTTAGTTTTAGAGAGTTCCTCCTCGTAGAAGCGCCCCAATAAAATTTCACCGCCACTGTCCTTTATTATATACGTGTGACGGTTTCCGGGTAGAACTCGAACCACGGTAAAAAGTTCCGTGCTCCAGTTTCGTGTGAAACCCCTGTCGAACGTTCGCTTCAATTTACTGACCCTCACCTCGTCTCCAATTTTGTATTTAGGTTTTTTTGTCGTGGGCGTGTACTTTGGACAGTAAACGCTGGAAATTAATCGCTGCTCGTCGGACTTGGTAACGTCAGCTGGCTTCATGCCTATCGTTCTGTGTACTGTGTGATTATAGGTATCGACGAGTTCCGGCAGAATGTCGACCCATTTGTAATTTCCCCGAAGCGTGAATCGTTTCCACATGTGTGTTTTCAAGGTTCGATTAAATCTTTCCACGATGCTGGCTTTGATGTGACTGAAAGTCGAATAATGTCGAATGTCATGTTTTTGAATAAACTTTTGGAATACGATGTTGTAAAATTCCTTCCCGTTGTCTGTTTGCAAAAACCGTGGTCGTCTGCCGCCGCTTTCGCGAAAAATTGTCTTGAATGCTTCCGTGACGCACGTTCCTGTTTTCGCCTTCAAAGGTAGAGCCCATGCAAATTTCGAAAACGTGTCTATGACTGTGAGGAGGTACTTGTTGCCCTTGTTCAATTTATGTACGTTTTTTAGATTGCCGCTGCTCATCTCCACGAGGTCACTTTGCCAGAGGTCATCGATGCCCTTGGTTACCACCGCCAAACGTTCGTAGTTGCGGCGTGCAGGTTTATGCAATTCTTGGACGATGGCTTGCCTAGACATTTTTTTTAGAGATTACGTTTGAAGAGAAGCACCAGCGTGATGGGATTCAAAGAGGGTGGCACCTCACCTGTGTTTTGAACGATCAGCTTATCGCCGGCACTCACGTCGAAAACGGTAAGATCTTCGTCTTCGTGTATTTCATATACGTTGCGCGTTTCGTTCCAACGTGCCAGAGGAATGTTTCCTGCTTTCTGAACACCACGATTCGATATTAAGGTCATGGTGGGAACGCTAGCTTTTCTGCCGTGAGACCAGTACGAAAATTCGTTTATCTGAATCGTGCCATCGAGGAGAAACTTGTAGTACGGATGATAAGGATGCAACATGTACAGTTTGTTACCTTCGACGAACGTGGAGATTCTCTGTTGATTGGGTACGCTGTTGATTTCGATGGCTTGCAGAGAATGCAGTTTAGCGAATTTAGTATCGACGCTAACGAGGTTGCTGTGAAGCTGTCCCAGTGTATTTTGTACGGGTAACAAATGCTCGACTATGGTATCCGTTACTGTAGAAAATGACGGTTTGATTTTCACTTCCACGTTCAACTGCTTGTAGTTTTCGTTAAGTTCTTGTAACTTGGCACCGAAAGAGGCCAGCGTCGATTCCTGCGTGGATTCCAGCACTCCAACTTGATCCCTGATGTTGACGACAATACTCAGAAGGTTCTCGACTTGATTCAATTTCGAACTTTTCTCGGTGAGATCGTTCACGATGCTTCGCATCTCGGTAAACTGCGTGTGAAGGTCTGCGACGCTCTGCGAAGTGGGCAGCGTCGACACCAGCGAAGCAAGTTCGTCTCGAATCTGTTCCACGTTCGCCGTTTCCGTTTCTAGTCGTTTCAGCATACGTGATATGTTCCTTTTTAAAGCGTGTAACTCTTTGGAGGTGGGGAGATTGGCCACCCTACTCTCGAGATCGCTCAACGAACTTTTGATGTCGCTCGATTCGGATAGTGCCGTCACCGCCGTTTTCAATTTTTCCAAATCTTCGCTCGAAGGCACGCTCGTCCGTAACGATTCCAAGTCACCCTGTATGTTGTCCAGCACGTGATGAAAATGAGCAAGGTTCGTTTCGACGTTCAAATTTTCTAAATATTCGATCTTCTGCTGAACCGTGCTCAACGTGTCTTGTATGCTCGTCAACGCATTCGCTTCAGCGTGAATATTTTTAATTTCTTCGTTGATCAACTCCAGAGACGCCTGAAGCGTAGCGATGGTGGTTTGAATGTGTTCGAAATCTTGATAAGCCTCCAATTGAATTTTTATGTTCGCGACGCTTTTACCGATGACCTGCAGTTCGTCTGACGATGGTAGGTTCGTCATGGTATCTTCCAAAGTCTGTAACTTGGATTTAATTTCTTCCAACGTGCCGGCGAATTCTTCTTGTAATTTGGAAACAACAACATGCAAGCGTTCTACATCAATATCCTTCACGACGGTTTGAAGTTCAGAGAAATTCTTTTCGATTGCCGAAGCTCGTTCTTCGATTTCGAGTTTCAATTTTTCCAAATCTTCATTTTTCGATTGAAATTGCTGCAATTTGGCCAAATCATTTTGAAGCTTATCCACGCTCAACTGTATATTTTGAACGTTGTCGTAAGAAGGTACGTCGACATAATTTTTTATGAGCGTTTTCAGTTCGGAATCGATTTTCAGAATGGGGTCGAGACATTGCGTTTGGAGCGTAGCGATCTCCGACTCTAAACTTTTGTTTAAGGTCTCCTGCAAAGCGATTAAATCGCTCCTCAACTTTTTAATTCGGACATCCAACATAAGAATCTCTTCTGCGTGGTCTACACGCTTGGTGTTGCCGAAAATATCGTTAGGCATTTTGGTTAACGGTTATTTATAATAGGATAGACGATTCGTAATTCTACGAAGAGAGGAATGAGTTTGTCGTAATCTCCTAGGAGTTCCACGTATAAACAATCTCCTGCAGAAACATCGTACGTAATGCTAGAAAGCATCTTGTCGTGCTTGATTCGAAAAATGTTCTTGCCGGTAGATATTTTGATTTCGCCTACGTTTTTCGGATTCACGGCGATTTGAAGTTTTCCATCGATCGGAATTTCGTAGAAATGTAAATTGTTGTTGAAGACGTAAAACATCTTGCCCACATCGTCATCCAATTTCGTCCAAATGCTGTTAAGGTGAACAATCGGTAGACCGTTGAGTTTAGTTAACATGGAAGGTAGAAATTCATGATCTGTCGTCGCGCGGTGTACAGTCTCCATGTTGGTTTGTTTTCGGAAACCAAAAAGATTCATAGGTATGCTGGTTATTTAAGAATACGGTCAAAGTTTTTTTTGTAATAACAGTCAGTGTTTTTTTTTGTAATAACTAACAAAATGATTTGTTTTTGTTTTTTTTGTTTTTTTTTGTTTTTTTTGTTTGTTTTTTATGAATCTTCTGTTGAAGATGGGCATATGTTGCAGGTTTTGCTTTCTGCTAAACGATAGTGCCCCCACGGCAGTGTGTGGATTCCACATTGGAGAACGCACCTCTTGTCGTCGTTGGGATCCAGGGCAATCTTCCTCACCTTGTTGGTGGTCAACACATGGTCGACGCTCTGGATGCGCTGTTCTGCTCTTAGAATCGACGACCTGGTCTTGAGGCAATCCATGAAGTCCTCGAATGTGAGATGCTCCCGAACCACCTGTCTGCCGACACCCTTGGCCTTCTTGGTAACGCTACCCTCGGCTTTGATGGTATAGGCCTTGGCGCGAAGACCTACAAACTCAAGAATCACGTCTCCGTCCTTCTCGTCCTTGAGTTTACCGGGCACCTTCTTGTTTCGGGCCAGGATACCGTACTGGTTCGGCTGGGGATAGCCCGAGGTGTCGAAGAGGTTAACCAAAGATGGAACTCTGGCTATATCCTCGTATGCGTCGGCTGTGCGAACGTGGTACACCAAGCTGTCCGTGTCCGTGTAGAGAAGCGAGATGTTGTGGTCGTAGTGTGGACGTAATATGTCGTAGTACGTCTCGAACATGTGGAGCTTGCTCAGATCCAGAACAGTGGCTCCGACGTAGATGGGCTTGGTGAGTTTCACCACACCTTGCCTCATGTGAATCAGAGCCAGCTGCTCGTTGTAGATTGTTCGAGACTTGAACAATGGACTCGCGACAAGCTGACGACATAGCTCTTTCCTCGTCACCAATTTTATGTCCACGCGATTCCGTACATTCTCCATGGTCTTGCCAAACACCGCATTATTCATGAGCTTGAAGAAATCCTTATCAAGCTCGGACTCGGCTTTTTTGCGGTGTTCAGTGTTGACATCAATATATGGACGCAACCACGGAGAATGCTCGAACTTGAGGATGCGGTGAACTGCGTGGACCGTGACCCCTCGCTGCATCAACCACCGGAGATTCTGGTAGTGCAGAACGTAATTCTTCTTGGGTTCGAAATCCATGACGAGCTTCGTCTGGTTGGAATCGGGTGGACACTTGAACTCGGGTGCAGGGGGGAGATCGCAGAACAAATCCTGCAGCTTCTCGGAGAACTCAAGGTCCACCTCGGCGAAGAACCCATGTTCCGAATCGTCGAAACCTTTAACGTCGAAGTTGGAAGGGTCAGCCCACTCGAACCCTCTAAAGGGGAGTGGCTGCATCATGGAGTGCCCGTACAAGTTATTCACGTCCGTGTGCATGATGTAGCTTGACGGTTGGGTGGAGTCGTAGCCAGTAGCCATGTGATGGTTGTTGGCGCGCGCGTGCCGTTGCGACACCTGGACCATGCCACCCCGCACGGCACGTTCCACAAACAGTACCATGTCCACGTCCGAAAGAAGCTCCAGCCCGATTTTCGTCACCAGAAACATGGCCGACCACGCCAGTCCGGGGAGACTATAGAAGTAGGCGGGATCCAGGTGGTAGATTTTCATTGCAGTCGCACGGAACGTCTGGAACACGTCGGCGAGGAGCGTCACATCAAGTTTGAGGTAGGCATTGTGGTAGTCCTCGAAAGTTCGACAACCCAGCTCGCACCACATGGACTGGGCGTGGTGATATTCTTCGTCGGTGATGTTTGAGCCTCGTAGCTGACTGTAGAACTTCGCCTGGGGAGGTAGCGACGTCTCCGCAAACTTGGTACGGTCTGTGATGTATTCGTAGGGGTAGACCCCCTTACGCGTGAAGAGACCGGGGTCCAAGTTTGGAAAATTCGCAGAGGTGATGCGCATTTGTTTGTTGCTCAGCTTTTTCGTCAGGGCATCGAGGCTGGCCGGGAGGAACCTCAGGGAGTCGAGGAAGCGAAGCTCGACGGTAGAGCCGGATTCTGGGATCGACACTCGCTTGCTCACACTGATGTAACGCTCCTCGTTCTGGGCCAGGACGTTAATTCGCATGTCGTCGTACCCAAGATGCTTGATCAGGTGGTGAAAGTCGTATCCCGAGCCATTGTGAAAAAACACAGGGATAAAGTACGGGTCCCGGGCCATGAGGTTGCATCCGTTGCACCAAGGACCTACGTACCTTGCGTTAAAGTGATCGTGGTGATGGACTTTACGGTTGTTGGCGGTGTACTCCTTAACGCAGACAGGGCAAGCGATGGCCTCGTCGTGTCTACGTTGATCGTCGGGGGACAGTGGGAGCATAGACTTGGGGGCCAACAGTATCTTCCCTATCTCGATGGCCTCGACAACCATCCTCTCGAGGAAGTGTTTGGCTGCGTCGAGACCACTGTACACGTAGGGCTCAGGGGGGATGTGTTGGTCTCGTCGCACCACAACGTATGCGAAACTGGATGCCTCGTGAAGTTGGTAAGGGGTGGTGGAGGAAACTTCGGGGTCGGGATCGCAAGTAGACAGGGGTTTGAGAAAAGCCTCGAAATCCGCGATGATGATAGCGGGGTGCTCCACCATGGCACCGTGCATGCGGAAACGCTCCACGGTGCCAGGTTTGGGCAAAACTGCTACCCCAGGCTCGTTGGCATTGCAATAAAGTTTGTGGCGAGCGAGTTTCTCGGCAGCGATGTTGTGACCTCTGATGCGCTGGTAATCCTGCCGTTCTCGATTACGAAATATAAACAAGCACCTGGGACAAACTTCTATGTGGGTTTTGTCTTTGCTCAGCTGGCTCGAAACAAGTCTAGAGAGAGAACGGATGAGGGTGTAGTGATGGTGAGTTTCATTCTTGATGAGCAGAAGGTGAATTTCCTGCGCACCGTCGTCGTCTACGTCGCTCACCCGAATGGGGTACACCACATTTTCGTCGATGAGGCCATAAACGTTGATGGCCAACCGAGGGTTGTGTGTACGGGCCTCAAACTTGCGAATGTCCGAAAGCGCCACCGGATAGTCGATCCCAGCCATCGCATCTTCCAGCTCTGGCTCGTAGGGTAGGTAGTGGGTAACGCGTTTTGGTTGGTTTTTTGGCTCAACAGGGTGTAATGCTGCAAGCACCGACCAGAGAAAGCACTTGGCGTCACTGTTCTGAATGTTCAGGACGGCCTTCTTTTCCACAATTGCTTTTGGTAAGGGGGTGTAGCTGGAGGCGGAGAGAGGTACAAACTTGCAAAGTTTGACGCGCAGTTCGTGAGGCTCACCACACAGCGAACCCCCCGAGCCCTTGGCTTGATGTTCCTCCTGCTTTGCCACCAGCTCCTCGGCAAACTTGTTGTAAATAACCTCGAGGTTGTCGACATCCGCCAGATGCAGCGTCTTCGCCTTGGTGTTGTGGCAGAAGCTGTAAATTTCATCAGACGGCTTCTTGTACTGGCAACGTAGCGATGCGTAGAATTTAGTGGAGGAGTGCGTAGCCAGTGCATTACTAAGAATAGAAACTATCTCTGCTCGCTTCTCCTCTAAAAAGCTACGAACATCGCAAGAGTCATCCGACAATCGGACGTAATCTCCTAATATTCCTCCAAAAGCAGACCGGTCTGCTTTTATCGCAGGCTTGACGCGTTTGGCGGGTGGTGCATTGATGGAGGCTGCTTCTGCCTTCCTCTTGGTGGAGGTCGAAGGCTGGGCCCCAGATGTATTTTCGCTTAGACAAATAAGCTTATGCTTCTTGGCATACGCAATTGTAATGTGTTTATTGCATCCGGAACACAGTTCGGTGGCAGCCAAATGCTTGCCTGGCACGCAGGTGCGACAATGTCTTGCAAAATTTTTGCTTGATATAGTTCTTTTACACACAGGGCAACTTTTCATGGAGCGCATTTTTTTCGGGGTATGTTTATTTATATGTGATCTGTTGGTGGCAGAGTGTTGTCTTCCTCAAATATGTGCTTTAATCAACCCTATAAAAAAATTAAAAAAATATATAAGAAAAATATGATTGTAGATAGAAAAAAAAAAATATTGTATGCATGTATAATTCTATTTAGCTTATTTTTGCTAGACACAAATCTTCTTCAGATTTTATTGCCCACTAATATATTTTTCTACCAATCTAATAGAGGTGTGAAACTATGAAAATGTTCTGAGACAATCTTCTCTAGAACATTCTCCCCCCCAAAGCTAATGTTAACAACCTGTTGTAACCTAAGCATCGTGTGTATTGCATCCGGCGAAGCCACGCTAACGCCCAAGCAGCTCGCTATTATGTACCTGCACGCTCCGGATGTGCTGACGATCTTCCATCCCAGCTCGCTGTTGTGTGCCTGCATGCTCCAGATATCTAATAATCTTCGGGCATTTCACCCGCTCTGAAACAAAATATAAACAAAACAAATTGTATACGCCCAAGCAGCCCGCTATTATGTACTTGCACACTCCGGATGTTGGGGGTAGGTGTACTGACGAGGCTTGCCGTTGTGTAACTTCCGTCGTCCCAAAGCCTACGTATTGTTGAATTTTGTGTCAACATTGATAGCACACGCAGAGAGGAGAGGGAACAAAATTGTAGTTTTTCTAGATGTGTTTGCGCCATAATACAGAAAATAAAAAAGAAGCACGCGCGCGCGTGTGTGTGGCACATCGTTCCCGAGAGAGGTTTACAAAGGTCACGATATACAAACATTAGTGTCCCCGGGACTTGGAAGATTACGATAAAGTGCATTCGTACTTCAAAAATGAGAAAATGCATTATTTACTCATCACGCTGTGTCAGCGCAACGAATAAATACGCGAAACGTAATCTGCCGATAGGCGCGCGCGCGTGTGTGTGGCACATCGTTCCCGAGAGAGGTTTACAAAAATCACGATATACATTGGTGTCCCCGGGACTTGGAAATAAAATATCACATGGTAAAATATTCTTGGGGTGAGTTGGCAACACTGAACCGCAATTGATGGCGCAGAACCGGGTTGATTACACTAGTCAGTGTTGCCAACTCCCATTTGTAGGTTAGCTTCGTCTGTAAAATATCACATGGTGGAATATTCTTGGGGTGAGTTGGCAACACTGAACCGCAATTGATGCTGGTGAACCCGTGCACCTCCACTAGTCAATGTTGCCAACTCCCATTCGCAGGTTATCTTTGCTTGTAAAATATCATATGGTGAAATATTCTTGGGGTGAGTTGGCAACACTGATCGCCAATTGATGGCGCTCAACTGAGCTGATTACACTAATCAGTGTTGCTAACTCTTATTCGTAGGTTAGCTTCGCCTGTCAAATATCACATGGTGAAATATTCTTGGGGTGAGTTGGCAACACTGAACCGCAATTGATGTTGCTAGTGTTGCTAACTCCCATTCGTAGGTTAGCTTCGCTTGTAAAATATCACATGGTGAAATATTCTTGGGGTGAGTTGGCAATACTGATCGCCAATTGATGCTGGTGAACCCGGCTACCTCCACTAGTCAGTGTTGCCAACTCCCATTCGTAGGTTAGCTTCGCCTGTCAAATATCACATAGTGAAATATTCTTGAGGTGAGTTGGCAACACTGATCGCCAATTAATGTTGCCAGTATTGCCAACTCCCATTTGTAGGTTAGCTTCGCCTGTAAAATATCACATGGTGAAATATTCTTGAGGTGAGTTGGCAACACTGAACGCCAATTGATGTTGCAGAACCCGTGCACCTCCACTAATCAGTGTTGCCAACTCCCATTTGTAGGTTAGCTTCGCTTGTAAAATATCACATGGTGAAATATTCTTGGGGTGAGTTGGCAACACTGCGAGAAAGCCTCAAGCGTTGCCAGCTCCTTGCTTGAGGTTAGGTTATACCCAAAAACAAAAACCTTGGTGATTTTTTCGAGTAGGGGGTTGGCAACACTGCGAGCGCCACCGAGCGCCATTTTCGGGCGTGGAACCCGTGCCACTGTACTACTCTGTAGGTTAGCTTCGCCTGTCAAATATCACATGGTGAAATATTCTTGAGGTGAGTTGGCAACACTAAACCGCAATTGATGTTGCCAGTGTTGCCAACTCCCATTTGTAGGTTAGCTTCGCCTGTAAAATATCACATGGTGAAATATTCTTGGGGTGAGCTGGCAACACTGCGAGAAAATGAGGCTCATGCCTTACGAGAGAAATCCATTAAGGCGAGCCTCACCGAGCCTCATTTTCGGTCCTTGAACCCGGGACACTGTACTACTATGAGAATGAGTGAAATTAATGAAGGGACACACCCATGGCGGGATTCGAACCTGGGAACTTCCGTGTGGAGATATAAAGTCGATTACCTAACGCCCGAGCCGTGAAAAGTTGAAAAATGATCACACTAGTGTTCGAGTCCTGATGTGGTCGTCCGACTCCTTTCAAAAGAACAGAATAGTTTTTTGTTGAGTATCTTCTTTAATAAGAAAACATATTCTTGTGCTACAAAGAATATTCTTGTCAACAACATTTTAACAGAAATGCTAGCTATGTAAAGTTCTCCATAATGTTTAACAGCTTGACGATGGGCTTACTTATTATCTTTGTTGCTGAAAACTGTTTTCTGCTTAAACGTAGGAAGACATAGTACCCCAGATAGAGTAGTGGTTGTATCGTCACTTTGTAATCAACGGGTTCCAGGTTTGTAAACCTATGGAGGCATTTAATACTTTGACTCCCACTTTAAACTGTAGGTCCAGTCCCGATGAGCCTGTCTGAGCATGAAAGTGGACTTAAAAATTGAAAGGTGACAGCGGTATTAAAGGTACTATCTCAGCATTCGCGGGAATCGACAGTTGCAAAGGCAGACGGAAATGCATCATTCAAGATTTGAACCAATTTTAACCCGATTGCTCATGGTTTGAAATCTGTCCATAAAGTTTTGGAACACCCTGTATTGCCTCCACAATGCAGATCAGGGTGAAATTCGCCTCTAGCGATAGATATTCCAGCAACTTTGCAGATGACGCAAGACCCAAGGTTTCTGGGGATGCAGATCGCTCAGTCACGAATGTTTGAACTCTGTGAGGGGGAATTTAGGACACTTGGAGATGTTAATTGATTTAATTTCGCGAGGGAAGGTTCCCTGGCCGCTTCCTGCATGACAATGCACCGCCGCACAGAAAGCTTTCGGCATCGGAGCCTTTCGCTCCAAAGCCTGATGCCGCGTAATAGGAGAAGTGAAAGATGAAAGGACGGGCCTCAGCCTCGCTGAAAAAGTAGTAATTTATGTCGTGCACAAGGTGCTGTGATCCTGTGTGATTGATCATATTTCCTGTACTGTGAAAACTCCTCTCCTAGCTCTGGCAACGTTGAAAGTCTAGTCCTGCGACACCCATAAGCCTTTCTTTTGTTCTGGCCCCGGAGCGAGCATAACCCAGTTTTCCGTTATTCTGGGTCATTTCTCTCAAGCGAATACTTTGCACAGTAATTTTGATATGTGACACACTGTTGTGATTGAGCTGTGTAATATTATGTGTAACCATGATGTAATCAGCTGTGAAGAAAAAGAACAAATATGTTCGTTAGCCTGTGTTTATGGCGATCGAGTTGATTAGTTTTCCGTTGGCGCCATATTGTATTCATGTTGAAGGATTATAAAACCTTGTTCTGTTATGTACAGTATGTATTTCATATCGTCTCTCCATGTTTCACTTGTACATAAGCACCATTAGCACTCGGAATGTTTCACACACGATAGTCTGACTATATGCAAATCAGTCAGTAAGAAAAAACGCTGCAGTGAAATTCATAGAAAATATGTCCTGGCCCCGGAGAGAGCATAACCCAGTTTTAATTTTCTTTGGCCATTTCTTTGAATCCATACTTTGCACAGTAATTTTTATATGTGGCACACGACAGAGGCACAACCACGAATTTTTGTCTTGGGGGGGGGGGGGGGGCAAGTACCAGGATAAACGTACCAATAATAATAATATAACATTATTATTATTATTGATTTTCTTTATTTCACTTCGCTTCTTGTGCCACTTTTGGCTAATTTGCGAAGATGGGGATGATGATATAATGAAATTGATGAATGATGCAACGTCCTCCAGTTACGAAATTAGTCCGCTGCTCCTCGTGTCGGGAACATGATACTCTCTATCATTCATCAGAGCTTGCTGGGTACAAAAAAAAACACAACATGGTATCCAAAGTTAGACACAGTTTTAAAAACACTTGAATGGCTTATTGCAGAAAGGGACCTGAGTCACTTTTGCACAATTCTGAGAAAAACAAGAAAAATCGTATAATATTGAGAGTGTAAGAAAGAAATGTGCTGTTGTTGGCTCAAATTTTTAGCATAATGAATAGTTAATTTTGCAACCCTCAATGCGCCCTCCTGCAGTATGCTGCTAGAGAGAGAGGAGATGAAAAAGTTGTGACTCCGATACCTCAAAAATGTGACTCAGGTCCCTTTCTGCAATAAGCCATTCACTTATATTTCATATTGTGTGTAGACTTACAAGCAGTGTACAGATTTACTTACGTTTCATTGCTTTGCCTGAAGAGACAAAGAACAATTCTATAGCATATCAAATCACAATCACAAAACACAAATGCATATAGAATTAACGTTGGACAAGACAAACGGAAATACAAGAAAGTTTCTGTACAGTGGGATCCATTAGTATTACCGTGCAAATTGTCCATGACTATTTTCATTAATTCTTACTCTTACATCTTGTGTGTTTTTAAGCGATGCAGAAATTGTCAACAGCTTGTTTTGAGTTTTCTTTTAATTCTTGAAGCTTTTATTGGGTCCAATAAAATGCACGAACATGGTGATGGACAAATTGTCATAATACTCATAATACTCATAATACTCACGGTAATACTCATGGATCCTACTGTGCTTAATTATATATCTCGAGTATCTCTAGAAAGAACCAAAATTAATAGAAACCAATAACACTTATCTCGCATTCCTTAACCGTTACCAAGTTCTTATTGATTCCTCACTCTCGCCTGTTTCTCAACTCGGTCCGTCGTCAAATGAAAACATTCAGGCCGAGATTTCATCTGCCGAGATGGAAAAGTGACGTTAACACGAACAGATTATGACGTATTTCAAAACATGTATACAAATTCCAACAGCAGCTGTACCAGTCTAACTAAAGTTGTCTGTGACATCTTGCACATTATTAGGAATAAGGAACATTTAAAAATCTTAACATTTTAGAAATATAAAACCTTAAACACTCAGGTTCGTTACAATGGACACTCGCAAACATCCATGCCCAAGCCGGGATTTCAACCCGGGACCAACATTATTATTATTATTATTATTATTATTATTTATATTATTATTATTTTAGTAGTAGTAGTAGTATTTTTGAAAGACAGAAAATGCTTGATAAATGCATTCCAAATATTATTCTTTTTTACATTAACTCTATAGCTTTCATGCACAATGATGAGCGTCGCCAGAAATGTTTGCAGGGGTGTCGGGCAAATGATAAAAGTTCAATAGTAGAAAAATAATAAGTAGGCCTATTATTACCACGGTTATAAATGTTATTATACAATAAAAAATATTCTAAACTAACAAAAATAAATTTTATTCCAAATAATAATAATGATTATTATTATTTAATATATAAATGGAGACACTATGCACCAAACGAATGAATACCTGCACAACTATTTTCTATTATTTCTTATGCATTTTATGCAGTTAGTGTCTGAAATGCATTTTCATATTAACTTTTGCAGGTCTCGTTCAAGAAAAGGCTTTAAATGGTAGGAGGATTTTGTTTTAATAAAGTTTGTTGTGTGACATCTCACCTACAATTGTAATTTTTAGAAGTTTGAAAAATGTGGAACCATTTTCGTTGTCATAACATCCATATAACATTGTTCCTGTATTTTTTACTCACTGTTTTTGATCCAATGCAGTTTTACTTTGATTTTTCTGTTCGAATACTAACTAAATGAACTTTATTTCTGTTCTTAACAAAAAGAGGAACAAACTTTAGGCATTCTTGTATCTTTAAATGAACAATGTCAATTTCCCGGAGGGGTCCACCGACTCGTCCGACCCCCCTTCCGATGCCCATGTGCACCATATATATTTCACATCGGTATATGCAACATGGAGTGACGTGGACAGTAAATTGTGTACGTATTCAAAGTTTCTTTAATACATACGCGGATTATATACAACATGTATTATTTAAATATAATACACATCCAATTCATCCATCTCACAATAAACCAACAGTAAAAATTATATAAATTGTCTCTCAAATGTGCACGTTCCCTTTTCCTCAAAACAATTGTTCATGCATTTGAGTTTGAGTTTGGATTGAGTTTGTGTTTTAAGTCCACTTTATGCACAGTAAGGCTAATCGGGACTGGACCTACAGTTTAAAGTGGGATCCGAACCACTTGTGCCTCCACCGGGTATCGAACCCGGGACCCCTTGATGTTCATGCATTTGAAACAAAATCAATGAAGACAAGTCTTACTTCTCTGTCTGGAAATTTGCAATGCATTAGAGAGAACAATGATATAATGTGAGCGAAGCGAGCAAGAAAATTTTTGGATCCAATTTTTTTGCAGGCTGTAATCAATATCGATTTTATAGGGCGCAAATAATTTCACGGGACGCCAATGCATCCTCTCTTTTACAACTTTTGTGCCTCCCCGGTAGTGTACTGGTAACATGGTCGCCCTGCTATCAAGGTGTACCGAGTTCGAAAATTGGTGGTGAAGGTACATGGCACAGTGGTTCGGATCCCACTTTAAACTGTAGGTCCGGTTCCAATTAGCATTTCTGTGCGTAAAGTGGACTTAAAAATAAAAATCAATCAATCAATCTTACAACTTATTTTCATTTAGATCGTTCGGCGCCCAGGACCGACTCCCGCCGCCCCCTAACTACGGTTTTGAACTTGATAAGACTAAGAAAAGCAGAGATCGCGAGCGAAGTGAGCAAGAAAATATTACGAAAAGTATTTTTATTTACATAAAATTTGAAGTTGTGGACAGTAATTGCCCCCTGCAGATACACTTGACCGTCAATGTTTGCCCCCACTTGGGCCCCTAGAACTCATTTCAGTCCAAGGTTGGGGACCCTCTGGGGTTGCACCACTGGCAGACGGTCACTCTGTGACACGTTGGTCGAACTATATGCAAATTTGTCATCAAGAAGAAACCGTGCAGTGAAATTTATGGATGTTCTGAACATACTGAATGTGTGTCATTCCTTTGCTTGCCGCTACGACGCTGTAACGACAGATGGCGCCAAAATCAAACAAATATAAAAACAGCATTTTTGATGTTTTAACAGGGTAGTGGCAGTTAGGGTCGGTCAATACATAAAAACATGTAGGACTAATAAGTTGAGTTATGATCCTGCAATCCCACATATAAACTACATATTATTGATTTTAATACTTCCCGTGGCCAACTTACAAACTAGCTCTCTTAATCACTTAAGGACACAGTTTCGTCCATATTTTGTACGCATTTATTGTTTTGATTGATTGAGTTTGTGTTTTAAGTCCACTTTATGCACAGAAAGGCTAATTGGGACTGGACATACAGTTTAAAGTGGGATCCGAATCACTATGTGCCTCCACCGGGGCGTTTATTGTCTTGCTTTTGTAGCAATTTATTGTAGACTTTTTTTTAGATAGTCCGGAATGTACCTTTCAGTTTTGAGTTTAGTGACTATTAAAGTAGCTTGCTTAGTCTCCATGTACAGTGTAAGGAGGTTCATTCATTTCTCACCACTCTTTTTTTACTCTGTATTAATTTAAACTCAGTGCATTCACATGTAAGTGAAAGCACTGCAAGAATTTCCACATATCTCGCCACAGGATTGTTACCACATGTTTCTAACTGTTATCCAATTATAAATGAATAAGATATGTGGTACAGTAGGTTTTTGCATATCTCTCCATGCTTCCCATCAGTTGATGTTTCTTTTTTTTTATTTGGCGGGAACAGGTTGAGCGTGATGGGGGGACGACATTTCTCAAAGATAGAATCGGTTCTCTTTCTGTAGCGTTTTACATAGCATAACGAATCAGAAGCGAGCTCTAGGTCACGGGTGCGGATGTAATGGCGGCTGCGTGAGATGTAAACAATGCATCACTTCAAGTTTTTAAAACACGATAACTACTCAACCGAGAGAAATAAAGTTTCCTATTAAAGGGTATAAGCTACAAATCAATGGCACTATCTATATACATAATTTATAACCTAAGTTTCTGACCAAGGCAGTATATTAAGATATAAAAACACTTAACATGTAACGTTATGTATCAGGGTTGAAACATTACCTATTAAGTGTTTTTATATCTTAATAAACTACCTTGGTCAGCAACTTAGTGTTTTTAATATGGAAACAAGTCTTAATTATATTACAATTTATAACCTTTACAGTACACGTACGGAAGAATATTTTAGTTGTTTCAATTGTGAACAACGGCCATCATACATGGTGTAACTCGACGTGACTTTCATGCTGGAAGTCTTTTCCAACTATAGAACAAGTTCATGGATTTCGTATTTGTATACTGTGCATTAATCAACCAAATATTATAATTTATAATGGTACTTGATTTTGCGTCATACCTTCTCTGTAAATGTTGAGCATCGTATTGGCGGACAATATACCTCGGTTAAATTAACTTTTTCGCGAGTTTGAAATGTTTCACTTAGAGTCAAATGCATTATTCTTACATGCCTGGAGCGCATCATCGAACTTTAATTAAAGAGCTGACGTTTTGATAGGACCACCAATCACTTTCCTCCATCTCTTGCGCGTGGAAATTTCTGTAGCCTGCTGCAGACGGAAGCTAATCTTAAAGTTTCCGCAAGTTTTCTCGTATCATAACTACGTTAGGGTCCAGGAAATAGACCAAATTCCAATCTTTGGTTTGTGTTATTCAGCATGTACTTTAATTTGTTTATAAGGATTGTTTACTCGTTGTTAGTAATTTAGGAAATTGAAAAAAAAAAATTCTGAGGTTTCTAACGTAATCATTTTCAAGCATGTTACCTTATTTCTGAGTATTGTGTGATCAGGTTTTGTAAAACGTTACGTGTTCCAATATTACGTTTCTGTCAATCAAAATTCCTAAGTACAGGGTGTTCCATTTACAACGCAACCCGGAGTTTTGAACCAGAAGTTGTACACATAGAGTAGACCGGGCAAAAGCCCGCTCCTAAGGGATTTTGAATTTTTGACAAAATGTGTGAAACCTTTCTAATCAAACTTTTATTGACTGAGATAAACTGGAGTTAGTAGAATACAGTGGAATGTGAGTTATACACACAGAAAAAATGTATATGTAATACAAGCAAAGAAACATAATACGGCATTTTGGGATATTTGCCCCAGGCCTAGGGCAAAAGGCCCCAACACGCTGGGGTAAATGTCCCCACGTCTAAACAGACCTACAAGTCTTCAATTAGGCTGACAATGGTCACATGTGAATTCACCAATACCTTCATATGCTGAGCAGCCCTCATGCCAGCAATCCCTACAGCGATGACACTGGATCCAATCTTCAACAGGGGGATCTGAAAATGCTTCACCACAACCAGGACATGTCGTATTCGAGTCATCTGATGGAACCTTTTTGACTACTTTTATTGTGTTCGTTTTGCGAAGTAGTTTTTCACCGGACTTGGCTTTTTGCATGCTTTCCTTTTCGGGTTTTTGTTTATCAAGAGTAGATTTATACGGTGACCCGGAGATAATTTCAGATTTTTTACCTACACATCTTCGTTTTATTTTTTCTCTAAGTCGTGGAAGCGGTCGTATTTCCCTTGGTGAAACATGGTGTGACCATTGTGATGTTGGAGACTTTTCGTCTTCGTCGGACAGTAAGTGAATGGGGAATCTTACCCCCGAGTGTCTGACTCGTACAATCTGTTTGGTGGTGTCATCTAGCGATGCCGTTGGGAAGTATGTTGCACACATTGAAAACGATTAATGGTATTTTATATGTCACAGTCAGGAGTAGTTGTTTTCATTAAGTTAAATAATGTTTCTACATGTTCACATGCTTATGTAATATTACATGAATCAAGGAAAAAACGTATCTTACCTCATAGTTGAGTTGATTTTATTTGCTTCTGTTCCAAACTGCGTCAATACAAGGCGGCCATGACACTGTCCTCTGGGGGTTGCAGTGGTGCCAACTGGGTTTCTTTATCATACTATTATTACGAATTAGGACTTTTGCCCCATGGAGGTTTTTGCTCCGGTCTACTCTATAATCCTTATACCAAATTCAAGCCTTGTTCATGCTTATATTTTTAAACCGGTGAACAATGATTTGATTTCATTAGTGTCCATGCATTGTTGCCAGATGTAACGGGAAGTGTAAATGATTTTTTTTACAAAGAATGAAAAATTGCACATAACACACACCTGCGGACATGCCGTCGGTAATTTTCAGTTTGGTTAGGTGGATTAGCTCGGCATCTATAGCAGTGAAAAAAGAAATGTTCATTTCTACCGATAGCAAAATCGGATGAGACGTCTTTAAGGGGAAAATAGGGAAATCGTTGTTTTTAGAAATTAAGACTGGGCATTGGCAACACTGCTGGTGTTTCAGTGCCGCAAAAGGTGTGTTTCCAAACTGTATACATCATGCAATTACTGAAAACAATAAAAATGAAACTTGGAAATTTTCATGAAAATAGCTAGTGTTTGTTACTTACATGCACCTAGAATGATCAGCTAACTTACTTGCTTGTTGGTCTGTGTTACTTAATTTTGATATATACTCGTGTTATAGGAATAGCAAGGAGCTACAACCTATGGCGGTCAAATACCCAAGCAGAGTTATTAAATATAAAATTAAGGCTGTGGAAATTGCTACGCCCCTTGAGGGTACGTACTTAAATGTTATTTACCACGGCTACAGATATCTTAATCTCAGGGGGATAGGTTCTTTATTTGAGAATTCCAAATAAGAAAGCGTTTTATAGCCAAGAGGATATAGTTAAATGCGGATCTATATTTTGAGAACTATACAAAATACAGAGAATATATATATATATATATATATATATATATATATATATATATATATGTATATATGTATAATCGAAAAGGCTTCTTCTTCTTTGATTATCGAAATGGCTTCTTCTTTTTTGACTATCAACAAGGCTTCTTCTTCTTTGATTATCGTAAGGCTTCTTCTTCTTTTAATATGGAAAAGGCTTCTTCTTCTTTTAATATGGAAAAGGTTTCTTCTTCTTTTAATATGGAAAAGGCTTCTTCTTCTTCTATTATCAAAAAGGCTTCTTCTTCTTTTAATATGGAAAATACTTCTTCTTCTTTTATTATCAAAGAGGCTTCTTCTTCTTTTAATATGGAAAATGCTTCTTCTTCTTTTATTATCAAAGAGGCTTCTTCTTCTTTTAATATGGAAAAGCTTATTCTTCTTTTATTATCAAAAAGGCTTCTTCTTCTTTTAATTTATTATCTTTCTTTTTTAAAGCGTAATCTTATTTATGCGCTCGCTTTCCCCTCTTCTTTGGCAAACAATACAAGCTATACTTGTAGAAAGAGTAGGGTCGACTAAACTGACAATAGCGCCACCTCCTATTTAACGACCAAAGGGGAATAACCAGGATCGCTAATAACAAGCGCTACCAATGGCCCAGTGCGACTAATAAAGAGGGCAACCGAAAAAGTGCTTCGGGGCGTCTAATTTGACAACAGCGCCACCGGGGACAAACAACCAAAACACTGACGATGTTCTCCTCGTCAGGAAAATAAAAAGAGATAGATTTCTGAATTCGTTCGCTTACTTAATAACTCTCCTAAACGTTTCATATGCGGCCATATTCTTAATTATTTTAATTTACTATATACAACATTCTATTTATTTCTTTTATAGTATTTGAACTCTTCTTTTATATATTTCTCAAATTACTATAATATATATAATCCCTCTTCTCCGCTCTAAGTTTTTTATAATTTCCCTTGCTCCTTTTATATAGCGTGCTGCCATCTCTCGTCGATTCCGAGGAACCATTTCCTCCTGGCAACTTTCATTGTGTCATCGAAACTGGCACGTGACAAAATGAATAGTTGTATAAATATTAAGCCATAAATTGTAGGTTTCCAAATAACATAAAATAAGGGATAATTTTCAGTGTGAGGTTTATTCAACAATTATCCTGAATGACTTTAGAATATATAACTGTAGAAAAGAAACACTATAAATTTCAATAACAGTAACATTAACTATTGACAAGAAGTATCGAGAATTAACAACGCAATTAACATCAGAGAGAAATGAAGCAGTGACTATAAATTTAATAATCCCCAAAGGCTTTCTGTCTCAGTTTAATCTAACATCACATTTCCAATTACTTCAGTCTTAGATCGAATTAAAATAATCAAAAACTGGCGAAGAACCTAGCTTTAAACAGAAGAAAGTGCAGTGAACAATAAAATTCCCCAACTAAACTATTCTATTCTTTGTCTTTGTTCTTCTTCTTCTTCTTTTATTGGCTCACTCCGCCTTTAAGCAGTTTCTTGCCAAAGTTGCCGACTACTGGTTTTATTGTCTTTGATCTTGTTCCAGGCACAGCAATATTTATACTATTCACTTTCCTCAAGAAATTATATTCTTTGTCTTTGTTCCAATATGCAAGTCCTTTTCAACGTAGGTTATGACACCTTAGATTAACAACGCCATCTATCAGGGAAAGAAATCAACAAATCCAAGTTTTATCAATGTCTTCTATCGGTAAAACAACATACAACATAACAAATCATTGTTAAGGGCAATGCATATGGTTATAGTAGTAAGATTTAAAAGTAATGGAATATAAGTCAAAGTTGAAACACTAGACAGTGGATAGTGTCCAAAGAACATTGTACTCTAAAAATGAACCATTGTTAAAAATTCAGAGACGTATTTGTTTCTCTATTTACAACGTTCTGTAAACATAGGTGTGGCCACCGGCAGTTTCCCCCCCCCCCCAATATCCTCAGAAATTTAGTATAGAGGAATTTTATCACCGTTATTGAACAATATTTTAAAAAAATGTAAGTACTATCTAGCCGAGAAAAGTTCCAAGCAACTACGCAATTGAACTATTCAAATTCGTTCTCTAGCAAATGTCTTGTTATTTACACTCCTACAGAATCTATTCGTTAGTTATGTTAGTTATATGTGTTTGTAGAAAAAATTGTCCATATTTGGAAATCAGTAGTGGCAATTGGGTGCCAAAACGAAGGTGGGGTGGGGCAAAGTTCGTTTACTTTATCGTGGTTGATAGAGGTTTAACATAAAGTTGCAAAAAGTGAGGGGTTAATCGCAGTCACCCCCTCCCCCCCGAACGGTCGTCACTGTTGGAAATGAAAAAATTACATGTAGTTGTTTTGAATCTGCTGTACGAAACCATGTTTTAATCTCTGAACAACAGCGAGGGCGGGGGAATGGTGGGCGGGGGCAAAAAAACATAATTGCAACGGAAGTTTGTATTCTTCTAATACAGTGATTTTCGCCACACACTATATACGCCCTTGTTCCTTGTGCCTATCAATACAATAAAATAGTGAGATGAAATGAGATTTTTCTTTCTCCGATTGAACTTCCATCAAGTCTTTCGCCCCCTCCCACCCCCCAATCAGAGGGTCTGCACACGCCTATCTCTGCAAAGTAGATACATTGAGAATTGCGAGGTATTTGTTTTAAATTATTTTGAGGATGATCAACAACGGTAATTACATGGCAGTCATGGGCGTCGTCAGGGGGGGAGGGGGGGTCGAACGGGTCGGTGGACCCCACCTGGGAATTGACATCGTTCATTTAAAGATACAAGAAAGCGGAAAGTTTTTTACTCTTATTGTTAAGAACAGAAATAAAGTTAATTTGGTTAGTAGTCGAACAGAATAATCAAAGTAAAAATGCATTGGATCGAAAACATTGAGAAAAATACAGGAACGAGGTTGTATTCTACAATTTTATCCAAAGAACAAATGGTTCCACAGTTTTCACCTACAGTTGTAGGTGAGAGGTCACAGAACACACTTTATATATTAAAAATCCCCCTAACATTTAAAGCCTTTTCTTGGACGAGACGTGCAAAGATTAATATCAACATGCATTCAGATACTAACTGCATAAATAAAATGCAAAAGAAATAACGGAAAATAGTTGTGCTGGTATTCACTCTATTGGTGGATCGTGTCTCCCTATTTAAATAATAATAATAATAATAATCGTATTTCGAATAAAATTTATTTGTGTTAGAATATAATATTTATTATTGTATAATAACATAACTGTGGTAATAATACTTATTAATTTTCTACTATTCAACTTTTATCATTTGCCCGACCGCCCCTGCAAACATTTCTGGCGGCGCCATGATGGCAGTGTTTTGAACCAATAAGCTTGATGCTCAGGACACACAGAGTTACATTTCTTTTAGTGTACTTAAGAGTAACTACCCCTTTTCCCAATGGCTTTCTTCACAGCCAATCACAGTCGCGCAATCCAAGACTGAAAATGTTAAGAGACCTGGCCATCTAAAAATTTTATTGTTGCTACGCACGCCCCCTTTTCACATGTTGAGAGGCTCAGAAAAGCCATTTCACGAAATGACGTTTCCGGTTTCAATATTGGTCTTTGGAGGCATTGGAACTGCACGTGGTCACTGCGAAAGAAGTTGCCCTTGCTAGCCAGTTATCGGCGTTGGTTGAAATCTGGCGGGAATTGAAAGGGCTTCTGATATCTGAGATTCATTTCTACAACCCCTTCTGCCGTACGAGTTAGATGACTGTTGGGAAATCTGTAACGAGAAGGGTTGGTTTCCTGAGGGTGGTTGTTCAAGGGTTGTTTCCTGCTCTTGGAACTACCCTTCCGCGGTAGTAACCAACCACCAATGGTCTATGGAGACAGGAGATTGCAAGTTTTCTGTCAGATAGTGGAAGAATTCGTTCTTTGTGTGTTTGTTTCCTCTTTTCAACTTTCCTGATCCATAGATTTTTCTATTTCCTGCCTACCCTTCAGCAGCCCTTGAATTGTAATGTATGGGATCTGGCCTGCATAGTGTTACTCTGAGTTTTTGCCTAAAAGTTTGTTTCAAAAAATAAGAGAGCATGTTTGTATATTTATTTGTCTTTTACAAGGACATTTAGAAATATTACACTGGGTTTCGATGTCTCGCAGATGACTGTTATCTCTGAATAATTTGAGCATGCTGATTCCAAAAATTAAATCATTTTTACCTATCACGTCTAGCTTTTTCAGAAAACAGCAGTATATTAACTTCCTTAATTTCACAATAAAATGTGTAGTTTTATCATTTCCCCAATAGATGGCTCTGCTTAGAATGTGGTAAAATATTGGTTTTCTACAATACAAATCCTCTAATTTTGAACAGCAAATGCACATAGAAAAGTAAGAATTTAATCCACCTTCTACCTTCACTAATACATTGATATGAAAATTGCATGGACTTTGATTACGTAGTTTTATATTCGAAATCACTCATGAAAATTTAAAACTCCTGACGTGATGGGAAGAAATTGATATAATTTCCGTGACAGCATTCAAAATACATACTCCCAGAAGCAGCAAAAAAATAAGAGACATTAAGAAGATATTAGTTTAACATGTAAGTGCTATGTTTTGTTTAGATATGTATGTACTTTGTGGTAGCTAACGAAAGGAGCGAGAAATGAGGGAGAAATATCAGGTCTAATTTCTGTGTTCCACGGATAGTTTGGTTCAGTTTCCTTTTATTTTGGTCTCTTTGTCTCAGGGCCTGGGGTGACAATCCGCTTTGCAGCTACGTACTACTCCAATTTGATTTAATTTTAAAGTCTTATCTATGACTATAGGAGTACGTTTTAACCCCATTCTGTTTCTAGCTCTAAGAACGAGAGTGGGAGAGAAGAGATATATGCAACATTCACACACACAGATATTCTTTATTCTTCCTTCTTTGTATGTTTCTGATATTATTCTTAGTAAAGCATTTTTGAAGTCCAAACTAATTGCTTATCTTTGTTGTTATAACACTAACTTTTCCCTTCCGAAAATTTTGATTGGGGGGCGGGGATTTTAGAACAAGATTGTTGAAAGTAAGTTGGGAGATCCCCTTTCCCCCATGGAATTTCGTACCCTGGATGTGACCACCAACGCTTGGTACCATTGCAGCTGGACATACAATTGTAGAGTTGAAATATTATAGTCCAAAGTAACGGGAAATAATTCACCTCGACGATAAGCCCCCTCTCCTTGAGCCGACAATGAAGAATACAGACTCTTCCAGAGAAAGGCTGTCACGCGGCCTGCAGCTTGGTGCTTATTGGTTACATTCAATTCTCAAAAGCATTTGAATATTACAATATTCCAAAATTAACAAAGTTTTCAATTTTCCTTTAATTGTCCTATACCAGCGCCACTGAACAGCCATGATTTGATTTGATCTGTGAACATGATAATCTTTGTTTGGAAAATGATATATTTATAAGTTAAATTGTACGTATTAGGAATGGTTCTTATAATGAAGAACATGTCTGAATGTGAATTAACCGAAACAAAAGGACATTTCCTCATCAAGATTGCAGTTCGAAAAAATCAAGACAGTGGTTAAAAATAGTGAACTGTCCCGACCAAATTGGAACGTCTGGTAGCCTTGCATGAATGGTTATAAAACCAAAACTACTGAATATAGTAGACTGCAGACAGTGGCGTGCTCAAGGGGGGAGGGGTCGGTGGGGGTTATAACCCCCCTTTGACCCAACATTCCTAAAAAAATAACATCAAAGGTAGGAAAAGATGGCAAAATGAGGGCTGACTAGCAGAGAAAGTGTTCATAAGCCCTTTCTTTCGAAAATTCTGGGCACGCTACTGACTGCAGACTTCCGGAGACGCGGCTAATCACGGAAATATCCGGCAACAGAACTTCTGTTTTCTGCTTCTATTGAAATCAAATGGTGTAACGCCCACTATATGGAAACGCACGGAACCAAAGCACGGAACTTCCGGCTAGAAGTCTGCAGGCTATCTTAAGGGTTATGGCGCAGTGAGACACCGGAAGCGAAACTGTTCCATTCTCAGTGGGCGTTAAGCTTTATGCAAGAAGAAAATCAAAATTCTTGCAAAATCTGAAAAAAAGTCAATGTTATTTTTGTAGGTTTTTATAGTTTCACATCAAAATATTTCATGGTTCAAGGGGGGAGCCATGGCCCCCTTGCCCACCCCCCTTTGGATACAGGCCTCTTCTTCGCCACATCATATTTGTTACTACAACACACGCACACACATCGAACAACGGAAACTTCTGTGGCAAGATCGAAAGGCCACCGAGCCGACCATAAGAACAATGAGGCATCAATCAACAATTAGCAATTGTTGGTAATTACAACTGTAGCTGCGCAACTGCAATGAAAATCCATACATATGTGCTGTGATTGATTTGTTTTGCATTTTAAAATGCTGGCGACAACAAAGTTCCTAATGAGGCAAGTACATTTTCTGCGGTTTGACTTAAGAGAAGAGTGAATGAAGTAAATCAAAATTTTCTGGAGAGACACGAAATGAGCTGATGCGAATAAAAAGAAATTAAGATTGTGCTGAAGTGAAATTCGCTTTTGTATTTTGCAGCACGAGAGTGCAAGCGTGAAAAAGTGGAATGTGTTGCTCAGTGTAAAGGTTAAAAAAAGGTAAAGTGCTCCCCTGTGCTTAGCACCACGCCATGAATGTGTATAGGGTGTGTGGAGCTAAAGATCCCGGGTTCGATCCCCAGCCGGTAATCCGAGAAATTTTCTAACGTTGCAAGAGGCCCGGCGCCCACCCAGCGTCGAATGACATGGGTACGTGGCGGAAACCCTGGGGGGTAAAGGCGGTCAGGGGAGTGATGATGGTCACATCACCACCACTCACGACCGGATCAAGATAGTGTGGGGCGTTACACCCACACCCCTATATGCCTTTATGGCGTACTGCTAAGCACAGGGGAGCACTTTACCTTTTTTCTTTACCTTCAAATTTTAATTGAACATATCTGAAGTGTTCTCCAATTTTAGAATTGTTTTTTTTTTCTCGTTTCTAAGATAGAAGTAAAGGATTTAGTATTCCAAACGAACTATTTTTATTTTATTTTAATCTCCATTCGTTGTTTGTTCTATATTTAAAATTGATATTTGTAATATCTACATTAACTTTTATAATAATCTTGGTTTTGATTAGGTTGCTTTGAAACTTGTAATAGTTCGATTCTTTTTGTTGCTTTATTTAATTCAATTTTGTCAAGATCTTGCCTTCTTCATTTGTTTTCAATTTGGAACAATATTGCAAAAGCACTAACATTGATGTGTTGTGCCATCTATTGAGAACTTTACAATTTTTAGTATTTTTTTCTGATATGTTTAATTTCCAAGGAACAGTACAGGATGAGTTTAGGTCAAATGTTTTTTTCCTGATGTTAATTAGTTTTTCATGTAAACAATATTTTACCAAATAATAAAATGTACTAAAATTAGCTGTCAGGATTTCATTTTATGATGTGTCATTCATATTATTCATTATTATAGATAAATGAGTCGTTATAAAAATATATCGTTAACTTATAGAAATATCAATTTATTACTATCGTAGATACGACCTAAAAGTACGCTCTACTCAAAATTAAAGTCTAATATTGAAGCTTTATTTACATTTTATAAAAAAAGAATCTCGTGTGTTTTTCATTGTGCAAGCGCGATGTACGTAAATCTTGGCAGAGGCTTCAACTTGAAATACATTTGAGAGTGGTACAAGACTGATATGAACGATATTTAATATTTATAATATAACAAAATGTACAAGGGTCGTTCAAGGTTGACCAAGACTTTCGTGCGTAAAATATTAATGAATCAATGTAGCGCTGCATTACTTCGGCAGGACAGACCATGATTCCTTGCGAGTAACTATGATCCTTTGCGACGCATTTGGCGCATGCGCAGTAGTGTAAACAAAGATGGTGGGAAGTAGTGTACCTGTTGCTATGGAACAGTGGTGTATAATGAAATTCTCGTGAAGGAGAAGGTGAAACCTGCTGAAATTTGGTGTAGACTGCAAGCACAGTATGGTGAACAAACACTGTCACGGGCAAGAGTGTTCGAATGTTGTCAACAGTTCAGTGACGGGTGAAAGTTAGTAGCAAGCGCTGCCGTCTGCCGGTAAGATTTTGGGAACTGTCTTCTGGGACATGAAAGTTGTTATCCTTGTGGATTTTTTGGAGAAGGGTGCCACTATTAATGCCCAGTATTACTAAACACTGCTTCATGGTGCTGTACGTGGGGCCGTTCGGAAGAAAAGACCTGGAATGTTATCGAAACATGGCATTCTTCTCCATGACAATGCCAGGCCACATACGGCCCATTTGACTCGAACAACACTAGCCAACTTGCACTGGAAAGTTTTACCACACAGTGCTAATAGTCCAGATTTAGCCCCCAGTGATTTCCACTTGTTTGGGGTTCTTAAAGAGCATTTGGGCAGGACACACTTCTTGGCAGATGAGGAACTCAAGTACGCTGTCCTGCAGTGGTTACAACACCAACCTACTTCTTCATATGCCAAAGGCATCAAGGAACATCCACAATGATGGCAATGGTGTCTGGATGTTCAGGGGGAATACTTTGAAAAACTGACATAGTTTGGTGCTTCTATGTATGTGTATTTCCTGTATAGAAATAAAAGTCTTGGTCAACCTTGAACAACCCTTGTACTTTTTACAAAGTCGCGCCCTTGCTCCATGTGTACTAATCAATGACCGGCAAATCGATATTTTATTCATTAAAATTTTCTCAGCACTGACCAATCACGTTCATTTATATCGTTTCAATTTTGTCTTTAAGTCTATTCCTACACTTGATGTTGTCATTGTATATGCAGTATTTTCTGAGTAATTAGGCCTATACAGTATTCGGTTGTTTACTTTACCAAAAACTAAATTGGACAGGCGTTTATTTATAACGCATGAATTAATGAAATTTCTAGGTTTTTAGGCTATTTTCCTGAGTTTCATATTCGTGTCTTTAGCTGTTTTCGATATATCGTTCGATATCGATTGCTGACTTCTTAATATTCGTCTGCCATGAACAAACAGTCGTTTTTCGGTTTGATTTGGTGTTTTAAGGCCACTTAGTGCACAGTAAGGCTAATCGGGACTGGACCTACAGATTAAAGTGGGATCCGAACCACTATATGCCTCCACCGGGTATCGAACCCGGGACCCCTTGCTTACAAGGCATCGACGAAACAAACAGTTGTACCGTGTTGTACTACATGTGTTGTGTTGAAGTAATATTGTCTCAGATAGGTCTTATAGTAACCTATAATAAATTTTATCTTTGAATGAGGGTCATTTCTCTTGAAGTGGAAACATATCTGGTATACAAAATGTTCGAAAGTGACTGACCTGTAAGTGATTACACATTGAAACCCTTGCTGCTGCAAGAACAAAGTCCCAAACGCCGGGCAGGCAGTGTATACCTTTGAATTTGTGATAACTAGACCTTGGATTTTTAGGTTCTAAAAAGTGTGCTTTTTGGTTCCTAAAATAGGCTCTTAAAATGCTAAAATAGGCTCTTAAAATGCTAAAATAGGGTCTTAAAATCCTAAAATATGTTCGAAAAATCCTGAAGTAGGTTCAAAAAAATTTGAAATAGTTCAAAATTCCTGAAAAATGATGATTAGGTATAGTGACCTATATCCTGAAATGCGCACGATCTTCCATAACGTTATGTGTGTTGCCTAACCCTACGGCAATGGCAGAACTTAGCACTGGAAATTTGCTATTGAAATCAACTCTACGCCGTATAGTTAGGCAAAAATCTTTTTTCATGTTATCCACAGTCAAACTCCGCAATTTTGTCTGTGTACATAGTCAGTGGTTCAAACGTCAATGCTGAAATGTTAGTTTGCAAGGCGTGAATGCCACAAAGCACCAAAGAGATGCGAAAGTGAGCAAGACCACACAGATCAGACCACTTTGGATTGTACAGGTAACAGTGGCACCAGACATTTTGCTTTGTTTAGAGCTTTGAGAAATCACCATTGACTTGGAGGAAGCGAAATCGACAGCGAGTACGTTTCAAACACGTTCGTCATTGAATTTTCTCGTGACCAGACAAAGCAAATGCCTCCGTGTAACATAAAAATTCTGTAAAACCTTTTAAAATATATAAAAACCTGAAAAAAAGCATGATTTAGGCGCATAAACCTAAAATAGGTTCTAACAAGCAAAGTAGTTTTTTCTAGGCACTATGAAGCTTCATCAGTTGTTGCGTTTTTTTATCAACTTATTAACTTATTATTTCTTACATACCTGTAAAGGAAAAAAATAGGTTAGAAACTTAAAATCCGAGCTTAGTGATAACGTGCGAAGAGAGTGCCCTACGGCAGAAATCATGCACCCGTACTTAGGCGAACATAACCAAATTAGTTCACGAAACTAATAGTGGTGGTCACGATTTTATGTCTATGGCAAGTACGGTTCTCTCATATTCAATTGGATCAACGTTTTTTTTAGATTGATTCTACTGGTACCACAGTGTTACGATTCGACTTTGAACATTGGGCATCGAGTTGCGTGTAGTATCTTTACAATAGTTTAATGTCCATTTTTCTCTATTCTATCCTCCTCTGCTGCTACAGTTTGTCGCGGGAATCTATGGAGCAAGGCCGTGCATAACGGTAGGGAAGGGGAGAAAGCGAGTGAGCGGAGCAAGGCGGTAAACGCTGGCAAAACCTGCTGGTAGTTGCAGCCGCATTTTCCCCACCATGAACTCACTTCCCCAGTCACACGTTCTTTGGTCGACCTGCTTTTGTTCGTTTGCGCACTGCTTTACTCCAACCCATTCGTTTTCTCCCCTTCTCTACCGTTATGCACGGCCTTGCTTCATAGATTCCCGGGACAGAGCAGCCTCGGCCGTAGCAAATGCTACGCTGCACGGTATTTGAATGGCATGTTAGCGGTGAAGTGAATGTATCACTTGAATGTGAAGCAACGTGAGGCGACAGAACGACACTGTTGCAATATGTAGATATTGAACACCAGAACAAGAGCAATCTCTATGTAAGATTATTTACCATAGCCTTGGGAAAAGGATAATGCGGTAATCACTAGCGCATCAAACGGTTGGAAAGGAACTTGAAGTTTCAAAGCCATAGACCACGGCTTAAGAATCTCATAAAGTGATTTACTACATCAAATTACGAAAAAACGAAACGAAAATGAGGCTGAAAGACAGGTTGAAACAACATAGGGATGATGTACGACTTAAGAGAGAGAAATGCGATATTTAAACACATGAGAGAAACAGGACATGACATAGAGTGGGATGAGGCTAAGCAGATAGGAAGGTAGAAGAGAATGCTAGTGAGAAAATGTAAGGAGGCCAAGGAAATAGAGAAGAAAGGTGAAGAAGATACAATGAACTGGAATGGGGGACTGAAGATAAACAAAGAATGGAAGAAGGTGTTAGAAAGAGTGGAAAGGACAAGAGCGAAGGACGAGAAAAGAAGGAAAAGGAATGGAAGAAAAAGAGCGTGGGATAAAGAGTCCAACTACATTCTCTTTCAGGTGAAAGTACAGTTGACAAGGGAAAGCCACCTGCTTGAATGTTCCAGAACAACTTTCTAATAGTCTGGAGGGAGTAATATTTGTGTATATATAATGCCCTGTTCTTGTATCTTGTTACATTTGTACTTGGTACAGAGTCTGAAGAAGACCTTGCTAGAAGGTTGAAACGTTACGTTTAGTTTATGTTTTATAATAAAATAAATTACTGCCTTGGTCAGCATATTTAGTTTTTCATATCATAGGAACAAGGCTGAATGGTGTTATAATCAAATTACCATCTTTGTCTTTGAGGGTAACTTCGTCATGAGACTGATAGATGTCGGTAGGAGTCACATGCTGGTGGAACGAAGAGAGTGTGAAGCCACACACGTGCAGTTGTGGAGCGGACATCAAGGGAGGAAGTGCATTGTGCTTTGGTGCTGTTTGCAACATTTTCTCGTGCACGATGCCAAGAACATATAACAAGGTAAGCAGAGATGACGAAGTTACCCGGACAACGCTGCAGGACAACGCAAACGTCACTCAGGACCGGTCGATTGGCCTCTGACACTAGACGATACAGAAGAAGGAGCAATCGTAGAAACGCTAAAAGAGCTGAGGACATGGAACATTCCTTTTACCCAGGCCGATGTTGCTCTCCTGACAAAAACCTACCTAGACAAGCACGGTGTCACCGTGAAGAAATTTCAATGTTTAAAAACCAATAAAAAATTCAAATGAAATAAGAATGAAAGACACACAAACGTCACTAGAATGACAAGAGGATATATTTTGCAATTCATACCATTTTGCGTGACGATGGGGGTAATTTTGACCTGCTAGGAACGTAAGCAGAGATGACAAAGTTACTACATTTTCTGAGTTAACATAGTCACGAAAATGCTGACGTATTTGCCCACCCTAATTTCTTTGGTATTCCTTCAGTACATTTATAAAGGACAAAGTGTTCCTCGCGTATAGTTTTCGAGTTGTCACTCGTCACGGATTTTGCAGGGCACATTAGAATATGCCAAAATCTGTACAAAGTTTAACGGTACATTTTATGATGTATTATTTGTATTACATTCTGTGTTTATAATGTAACACATTGAAACAGAAAATCTTATGTTCGTTTTAAATATCTGGCAATTGTTTTTATTGTGCATTATGTATAATATGTCAGTACATTCATTGTATCTCAAACCATAAACTGTACATTGGTTTATTACTTTTAAAGGAGAAAGCATCTTACATCAGGAATTGCTCATTCGTGTACTGGATTTCGTGTGTTCAGTTTGACATTTTTTCCTATATGCATATTGCAACTCTAGCGCATAGATTTGGAATTCGTTTCAGTGGTTATATTCACCTCTTACCGACGTTTCATCACGAGGTAAACAAGCGATTCTCCCCTCCAGTGAGACAGAGCATAGAGTGGGATCCATCCCAGGTCGTGTGCGGTTCATTGTAAAGCCGAGACTTCCCGTGTTCTAAACAGAAATTTTGTTGTCCACAAGATCAAAGAATGTTAGCAACATTTGATTTGATTTATTTTATTTGAATTTAAAATTGTGGGTGCGTCAGCACTAAGGCTATTTTGCACCCGTCACATTATACGGGGTCCAGCCCCTTATCGTTACAAATAACAACTGTAACGTTGCAGAACTAAAATCATAAAATTGTAAAATGTTCTGACTTTCGTTAAAAGCTGAGGCTGTAAAGGAGCACTCAGCACAAATTAGGACCAAACACAGGACAACACAAACAAAATTATACTGGCCATGGGACCAGTCGCCAGAGCCTCGTTAGTCTTCAGTCCAGGCTGCACTAACGTGGAAGTGAGGTTGACATTTGGGTGTACTACGTGGAAGGTCACCCCATACACCCCAGCAACATTTGTTACTAACACATGTTAACAGAGCCTTTTCAATGTTAACAGCATTTCCCCCGCTTCCCCTCCCGTCACCATCACGCCAGTGACAGCCAGTCAGCAAGTGCGAGGTGTGTTTTGTTTTGTAATCTATTTATCATGGAAAATGTTTTAAGCAAGTTGGAGTGGTCAAAGGATCAAGTGCTGAATTTAGTTCAATTGATTCTCGAGAAGCCTGTCCTTTGGGACCAAACTTGTCCACAATTTAAAAGACAAAAACCAACAGGCCACTTCCGCTATAATTAGCACTTGCGCCAAAATGACACAAATGCCGCAGCGAGTACAACTTCCTCCACAGTCGGCATCTTTTAGCCAACTAAGGTCATACAGCCAAAATGTTAACAAAAGTTATTAACAAAAATAAAGTCAAACCAGTGTTCTGGTTATCAACATTTGTTGACAACATCTGTTGTTAACCGTGTTGGTAACAAAAAGTTGGTATCAAGAAGCGACGCTGAACCCTTCGATCTTAAAATAATGTTCGTGGGGGAATATTGATGCGTAAACACTACAACGGACCGAGAAATAGAGGCCAAACACCCACTGAAGACGCCAGCAGCGCCTCTCTCGTTAGAAGAGCTCTTCTCGAAGCACGTCGACACGTTCTGGAAAGACGCAGCTGAAAGACAATCAAAAGACAAACAGAAACGAATTGCAATTCCTTCAACGTACACTAGTCACGTCGAAAAGGGGGAGAATCAGAGTTTGACGACAACCCCCCCCCCCTTTCTTCCCGTCTCTGATTTTAGTTTAATCTCTCACCTGCCTTTTTCTTTCTTTGGAGGCAAACTGAATGGTCCCGTAAACTTTTGTCTTAAATCGAATTCAATAGCTGGCAGGAATATACTTCGGTACAAATCTCGGAATGGATTTTGCAGTTATGTGTTACGCGAATTGGAAAAATATATCTTTTGTTTAACCTGTAGTTTTCTCTGTTCAAACCATGATAATAAAAGGTACGTAAAGCTATTTGCCATTTAAGAGATAGCAAAATACACCTGTTTGCGAATGGCTGTATTCGTTTTCTTGTTGAAGTAAACCAGTATATTCTTATATGTGTCGCGACCAGAGACGTTCATTTTAGTTCAACCTCCCTCAGCCTCACGCCCATATTCTTCCCGTCCGTCTCCCTCACAAGACCAGTGTTGCCACACCAAGGGAAATTCTGATCGAATTTTAAGCCAGAAAGGGAAAAGAGAATTTCGATTAAAAATACCAAAATTTCAGGAAAATTTGAAGACATGGCACTGACTAGTACACATTATATTAGGTACTACTTCCATATTCACATTTTTTCTGTCCTCTCCTTTGAGTCGAGCTTATATGTATATACAGTAAAACCTCGTTAATCCGGACAGGCAAAAGGCAAAAAAAGAAAAGCAGAATGCAAGGTTTTAAATGTGGCTAGAAGTCGACAAGAGAACTTCCCAAATAAAAGGCAGTCAACCACTGATGAAATTCTGTTTCCCGCAGACTTCGTACTGTACTGTATAGTGTATTTAGGCCTATGCCCTTTAAATACACCATAATAAACGTGTTTTGTTGCTATAAACGGAGTTTTAATACACTTTCTACTGTTCTTTTAGGTTCTTTCAGTTAGTCCGGACTTTCATTAAACCGGTCAACTTATCTCCCCATTAGTCCGGATTAACGATGTTTTACTGTATTTAGATTTATATTTTGTTTATTTTACGTTGGTTTTCATTATCTTCGGTTTATAGCTTTATGTAATGGATGAAGGAAGAAAGAAAATTCTACATTCATGCTTGACGAAGGTTCGAACCTGGAACATGTGAGCACATTGTTTACCATTTTTCATAAATACGGACATAGACCAACGAAATACTAGCTATTATTATTGTTATTATATATATGATTGTTTTATTTGACGGGAAGAAATTGTCAAATGAGGGAAATTTTTGCCTCTTGCAGAGGGAAATTTGTGCCATCAGATTGTGGCAACACTGCACAAGACTTCCGGAGGTGAGGGTGAAGTCTGCCCTCATGAGGGTCGCCCTCCGCATGGTGTACACCTCTGCGAGATGTCTGGATATTCCAGGTAAAATGAACGTAATTTTTTACACCGAATATGTCCATCAACAATGATGACTTTGGCTTGTGACAACACTATGACTGTTCCAAGTTCAACAAATAAATCTTTGATTAATTTTTGTTACTTACCGTCGCTTTTCTGCCACTTTTGGCTAATCGGTATGATGATTTGATGAAAATGAAAAAGGGACACTCACAAAGAATAGTCAGGACGGGATTCGAACCCGGGACCCCCTGACGTTGTATCACGCTGTGCTAGTCACTCCGTCTTTACGACTTGCCCTTCTTCGCAAGTCTTCCGAAGGGTGAGGCTGAGGTGTGCCCTCATGAAGGGCCGCCGTCTCGATGGTAAATACCTTTCGTCTCGACCATAGGCGTGATATTCCTCTATGCAGTAAGGCGTAAAATGCCACTACAGAATGGCCTGACCCTGTGGCCGAGTGGTTAGCACATCGCGCTGCGACGCCAAGGGTCCCGGGTTCGAATCCCGGTCGGGCTTGGTTGTTTGTGAATGTCCATTCATCAATTTCATCATTTCATCACTAATCCCCATCTTCGCAAATTAGCCAAGAGGCACAAAACGCGAAGTAAAATAAACTAAATCAAATCAAATCAAAGCCACTACAGAATGAAATCGAATTTCCATTGAATCATGAAAATTTCCCCGACTTGGTGTACGTTGCAGATGAGTTCAAGTTCACAGCTCGCCTGCGTTACGCATCAACACAGCGCTAACTGGACGCGTCCATTGGCAAAAGAGGGATGAAGGCTTCGAGTGGAACGCAGACTGGGAAGGAGGATTTTGCCTACTCCCCCTTCCGCGATTGGAATCGTCCAAACCACCTGTCTGTAGAACAGTAAGTACTCGTATTGGCAGTTTCAACAACAATTCACAGATTAGGCCATCTAAGATAGCGATCAGTCATGCCGAAATAGTTTCCCGATAGAGGAACATTGTGTAGTGGTTCGGATTCAACTTAGAACTGCAATCCCAGTTCTGATTGTCCAATCTGACCCTAAAGCTTACTAAAAACAAACTTTTGATTTGCAGATTACTGATTTGTGCATTTTTCTGCACTGTGTTACTTTGTAGTGTTGGTCCGAAGTAATTTAAAATAGTGGATTAACGAACTCGTGTTCGACGGTTTCGGATTAGAATTACGATCTGGTCACAGCTGGTCCCTTCTTCGTCAATTTCATCTAATCGTTATTCATCTTCGCCGAAGCGATTAGCCGAAAGAGGCAGAAAAGCGGCGCAAAGAGATTCGAAGTACATCTTCGTTCCGTGAATTCCATTCACCTACTTCTTAGATCCGCTTTGGTGTCATGATTTGAAGCAACAAGACTACATTAAACTTGGGCTTGTAACTCTTTCTTGTCTACTTGAACCGTCATCCCGTCAGACCCTATTTTTTCCATGGGACTCGTATAGTGCATATACTTGTGTCAATGGTTGCAAATAATGCATCCAGACTTTACATTTAAACTCATATTTGTGGACCAAACTACCATGATAAAGAACATGTAATCTTCAAGACGTGATATTACATGGTTTATGAATTATTCAGTAGTTCTCGAGCAACAAGGCCGGATAATTGTCACAATTTCAGTGTAAATATAAGATTTATTTTGTGTTGACATCTGGCGATCGTGATCAAAACCATAGTTGTTAAAAGTCCAAGAACTCATAAATTCTAATGGGTTCCGCTGTAGGACCGGAACCTATTTTCTCGCACAGTATAAATTCGGTACAAGTTGCGGATTGTTTAATTGAAAAAGGGTTCCTGGACCCGATTTGATTTGGTCCGGACAAAAGGTTCTTGAACCGAATTGAAATTCTTTACAGTTTTAAAGGTTCCTTACGGTCCAGAACCCATTTACGCTTGGTGATTTTCTCTCCTGGACCGGAATTGAATTTATTTAAAATTCCTGGACCTTTAACAACCCTGATCTGAACAAAGATACTCATAATACTTAAAAGTTAATTTATCGCTCTTGCCAAATTTTCATCACACACTGAAGCATTATGCAGGAAGAATCATCAATCGACAAGGTTAGCACTTTATGAGGTTCTACTTTCTGATATTGTGCTCGTTTCTGTCCATTCCATCTTCCGATATCCGAAGATAGCCTGCCTATCAGTGAAAGCGTACAATTGAATTAGAAAAGAAAATTAACGGATGCCACGTTCTCTCACGTGAGCATCTGCCAACTCAGCACAATTACCCTTTCCGCCTTCTTTATATCCTGTTATTGTGCTAAGCTCATTTATTTATTTCATTATAATTATTATTAATATCTACAGTCATTATTTCACCACATCAGTGCTTTCCCTTTTTCCTTTTTACAATGGTAGCCGTTTTCTTTAGTGCTGCCATCTCTAGCCCACCTTCTAAATTGCTTTATGCATCATCAAATATAAGCGTCTTTTTTTTTGCATGCTGCCATCTATGATCCTCTACCTCAAACAACAACAATGCAGTTTTTGTACGTGACACGGATATATCAGGAATTGACCACATAAGGACTCCATAGGCAATATTCGAGCATACAATTTTAATGCAAATCAACCCTTAAACAGAAACATAGGTCTTTACTTCATAATTAGAAACATCCGGTCTGAGAGACCTTATTTTTTAATATTTGTTATTACATTTTTAAAGTCTTTTTAGACAAAAAATACCAAAATTATGATTAATAACTCAAATTTATTTAAAACTAAAATTACATGGGAACAAAACTAAGGAAATGTATTATGTAAATCACTTCCAACCTTGGTATTGAATACGTAATGCGAAACACCCGGTCTGTTAGACCTGCACGTTGTCAAACAACAATAAGTGTCTCGTAACAAACAGTCACAAACTGAGCAGTAACATGTGCAGAGTGTACGCAAGCGGTTGATAATAAGGTACTGTGGAGGGTGAGACGCAGCTCGATCAGTGTTGCCACACTGTATAACTACAAAACACTAAAGGTCTGACAGACCGATGTTTCTGTTTAAGGGTTAAGTGCAACTCGTTCAATGAATTTTCACAGAATGGCCTATATTTAAGATATATTGTGTCATATAATGTAACGATGCGGTATATGCAATGTTCTGACTAACATATAATCTTAAAACCCAATATGAATTAATCAGACTACCATGACATGTATGTTATTGTCAAGAATAAGGCATAAACTTCACTAAGTTCTCTACAAACCGGGATAACCAGGATCAATATTTACTCTCTTTTTTCATCAAAAGTTTGGGACATGGGAAATTCCCGTGTAAAGTGAAGCCTCCCCGTGTTCTCTTTTTTTGCATAACTATGAAAAGATCTTGGCAACAATACTTTTTAGTTTATTTTCCCCCAAAATATTTCTGAGCCTTCTGCATGTGAACGGGGAGTTTTGATGAAGAATTTTGCATTGCTAATCATGTTAGGAAGAAATAGAGCTCTGTTTTGTTTTTGCCTCGACCACCAAGGAATTTGCACACTCCTCTCTGAGAATCCCCACAGAGAAACAGTTCCTGCTGGAAATGAAATATTAATGAAAGTTGCAAACTTTACTTTCGCTCTTTCTTTCTACTTTTTGGTAATCCTGGAGAGAGAGAACAAAGTTTGTTTTTATTTCTATTATTATACGTAGCTTTTCCACCTCAGGATGAGTGATGAAGTTATGAAATATATGATTGGGAACACACCCATGTCTTATCCTATGCGTTGACGGTTGAATCTACAACATTTCAGGCAAAGACCGTGAAGAACAAGACGCCTCAACCTGCCTCGAGAAACATTGTATCCAACTGTCTAGTAGTTTAGCAGCAGCTCAACAGATGTCTCTATCTTAGACGTCGTTCTTTCATAATTCAAGTTCATTGCTTTCTTTCGGAGGAACGAATGAATGAACTTTCTCTCTCGCCCAGAAGTTATGTTATTGTAAGATATTTGTTTCGAGCTGTTTTGAAACACCAAGATGTAAAACCAAAATTGTCAATCTGTCGTGCCTGTTAATATACGACGTAAGCACAGCTGTCCTTTCGCAGTAGCGGTGATTGTGACCGACTCTCCCGTGGGCGCCATTTTTAAGAAATAAATATGAGCCAATATATGTTTAAAATGTTAGAGCCAATCTGGAGCGAGCGAGCGAAAACAAGTATCTGCGCAAGTGGTGAGTCGAGAGGGCTCGACCAATGAACTCGCGCGAGTTCAAGAGATAATTTGGACAGAGTGTAGCTCCGCTAACTCACTTTCTCCTCTTGATATATCAAATCACCCCCTTCCCATTTATAAATTTTGATTTAAATTCAATATGGCGGCCACCAATATGGCGGACGTCCGATTGGAACACATCAATATTGTTCTCCTTCGACCTAACCTGTTTCTATCATGACCAATTGTACCCAGTGTGACTCCTTTACATTTTATATAGGGTATTAAGGGACTTTTGAATCACCCTGTAGCCTACAATTGATATAATGAAAATAATATGCATGTTTTTATGGTATTGTTTACTATAACAGCCGGTAGTCACGTAGAATAGAAGGTTTTCAGAGATATGGCCTTGTATTGTATTAGGGGAAGGTCGGTAGGTATCGGACAGCGGCTGGTATCGGACAAGAGTATTTTCAAGCATTTGCTGCTTGAGGCAGCACTTGTCATGCAACTGGCATGTTCACTGAATTATGAGAGGTGGAACCTCGCCATATGGGAAGTCGAAGCCTTGCTGTTTGTGAGCTGTGGTGCATTTTGTTAAGATGCTGGTGTTTCTTGCTGCACGGAGATAATTTCAACGACTAGTAACTTCACCTGAAGTAAGTTTAACTATGCTTTTCGTTCGCTATTCGAAACATTACCTATTATGCTGCAAGTTGTACGTTCCAAATTCCTCTAGTTTTACTAATGCTCGTGTTGTTGATTTTTGATGGCGTGTCGTTCGGGGGGGTATCGGCATGAAATCCTAATAGAACCATGCACAGTCAATAGTGGGACCTTCCGGAGAACCTTCTTACAAATAAATTGTGTTTATCAAGTCAATAAATAACTTTTTTTCTTACATACAGTTTCGGTCCGATACCACCCTCCAAATATCAAAAGTACAAAGAAACGACGACTTTGGAAACAGCAAAATAATTTAACTGTTTATATTTTTAGAACAATGTGTTTTAAGGAATGGATTGGAATAAGAATGAAGTTTCATACAATGTGTAATTTAATAAATTTTAGCTGTCCGAAAAAATGAAATCTTGAAAGAAGCTAATTTGCCCGATACCACCTGACCTTCCCCTACATTTGTTACAATTGGTTATTCTGTACCAGTATTGGTTTTGATTTTTATAGTTGCTTCATATACACATATATATAATATAAATATCGTCATAATGATAGGAAGCCGGCCCCCTCAGCGGCAAAATTGAGTTGTACAGCTGCAAACGAGGGAGATGTTCTCTAGATAATTTGCGTCTGGATAATAAAAAATGCAGTAAACCTAAATGTGGAAAAATAACATATTGTTTCAATTTGGCTCGCTTTATACGGAATAAATTCCTTTAACATTTTTTTTGCATAAATGCTAAGTAAATGTTTCCAAAAGTCTTACAGTACACGGAAGCAATTCGTGTAACATTTTGGTAAGCTTTTGCGATTGCAATGTGTAATATATACAGCACGAAAGACACATCAAATTACACCATGTATGGAGAGTGCACGGTGTTTACAATTGAAACAACTAAAATACTCTTCCATACGTGTACAGTAAACGTTGTAAAGTATGTATTTAAGCAGCGCCATTGTTTTGTACCTAATAATGTTTTATACGGAACGTTATTCCTCTCGGTTCAATAGTTATCGTGTTTTAAAAATGTCAAGTGATACATTGTTTACATCACACGCGGCCGCCATTACAACTTCACTCGTGACCTAGAGGTCGCTTCTGATTGGTTACGCTACGAAAAATGCTACGGACCGAGCCTATCCTTGATTGATTGATTGATTGATTTAGTTTATTTTACTTCGCGTTTTGTGCCTCTTGGCTAATTTGCGAAGATGGGGATGAGTGATGAAATGATGAAATTGATGAATGGACGTTTACAAACAACCAAACCCGACCGGGATTCGAACCCGGGACCCTTGGCGTCGCAGCGCGATGTGCTAACCACTCGGCCACAGGGTCGGGCGAGCCTATCCTTGAGAAGTGCCATGAGATATGTCATGGCAACTGAAATGCCATACAATTTTTCACTTTAGACGGTAGAGTTTTGGTCATGGGACAAAGGTTAAGAACAAATACTAACGAGAATGCTTTCGTCTAAAGTTGGCCTTATTGATTTTTGTTCGAATTTAAACACTGTCGATCGCGTCGGGGTTGCTATCTCTGTATTCGATTTGTTTAAAAGACAAGGGCCAGTGAAAAAGTCCGGCCCATACAAAAATGCTATGCTTTGTTTTAATTCATTTAGCTTTACGTCATGTTTCGACAGCTATGTCACCTCAGCTTCAAGAATAGAACGAGAATATTGCTTGCGAGACTTACAATACATTAATGAAAAAGAAGACAGTTTTCAATTTAATAAGAATTGCAACTTGTAGAACTTTTTATAGTTCAATTAAAGTTAAATAATTAGTTACATTCTAAATAATGGAATGCTGAACTTTAACCTCATTTCTTATATCGAACGCAGTGACATGCACTGAGGAGTAGCGATTGTAGCAGTGCTAGATCAATGATCTCGCGCATCTAATTATTTTCAAATCGCAATATTTTTGTCTTCTCGAAGCCACAGTTCATATGCAACAGGCAGGAGGAAGGAGCTACTATATACTCTGTGCCATATACTATCTCTGGAGCAAGCGAACGAAGACAAGTCTCTGTGCAAGTAGTGACTAGAGACGTATCGACCAATGGTCACGTGAGAGGGAACGGGATTGCGTGGATGGGGAAAAGAGACTTCAGCAACCAACTGTTTGCAGCAGTGTGTACTGCTTCGCTCCGCCCATTCGCTTCTTTCCCTTGTCTGCCGATATGCACGGCTTTGCTCCACACATTCCCGGGATTGAAGATACCAGGCTTTTCGACCGCATGACCAGTTTCAGGTTGAGGCTGCCGCTGAAATAAAAGGGAAGATTTCTATTTTTACTCCCCCCAACCCGCCGACCACCTCAATGATAGAAAGCTCGCAGTTTCAGGTACGGTCCAGGCCCGTACCCAGAGGGGGACCAAGGGTGCCATACCCCCCCCCCCCAGGAACGTTGAAATATTTTAATGTGAACCTAACAACATTCAAGATATCTTAGTGCCATTGAATAAATAGGTTAAATAGTAAGTTAATACGTTAAATGAATAGGTTGCTTCTGGAGAGTGGTAGACTGCAGAAATCTTGATTTGGTGTGGATTTTTGTTCTTTGGCGTTTGCTTTTCTGCCACTTCTGGCTAATTGCGACGATGGGGATGAGTGGTGATATAGTAAACATATACGAATTAAAAATAAAACACGAAGTCAAGACTAATATAAGTATAAAATCTTATTGATCATTATTAATAGAAAGCAAGAATTAAATAATATCTAACACTTACTAAAACATTTCAACTTTTGTAATATCGTGACATCTTGAAGCAGTTTTTGAAGGAATTAATTTGACAGTTTATAAATATCGTATCACACGCTCATAAATATGTATGTACGTGTAAATGTTTAAACACATTTTCTAATCTGGCTCCCCCCACGGTCAAAAAAATCTAGTGTACGAGTCTATCAAATGGGTTCTATTGGGTTCCGCTGCAGGACCGAAACCTTTTTCCTTGCACAATTTATATTCGGTCCAATTTGCGTATTGGATCATTGAAAAAAGGCTCCTGGATCGTGTTTAAATTCTTCGGGAAAAAAAGGTTCCTGGACGGAATTGACATACTTTACAGATAAAAAGGTTCTTTACGATCCGGAACCCATTAACGCTTGCATATTTTCTCTCCTGGACCGGAATTGAATGTATTTAAAATGCCTGGACCTTTAAAAACCTGCCTGGCATATCCCATTTTCTTCAAGGTCTTCCATTCTGTAAAATTGAAAAAAAAAAACTTTATTTATTGCTTTGGTTTATTTTACTTCACTTTTTTTTGTAACTTTTGGCTAATCGCGAAGATGGGGATGAGTGATATGATGACATTGATGAAGGGACACCCACAATGAACACCTATGCCCAGACCGGGATGCGAACCCAGTGTCCTCAGCGTCCTAAGACGCTCTGCTAACCACTCCGTCAGGAAGGTCGGCCCATCTCGAAATGCTCACATGCAAGATCAGAAAAATCCTGTATAGGGTCATTCCATGTCATATCATAACAAAAAAATAACTTTTCAACCCGACCATCTCATATTTTCATGAAATTGGGTAGGGTGATAGAGGACATGAAGTAACTTTAATCTGTAAAATTTAACACCGTGTATCACTGAGGGCTAAAATGTTGCATGCATAACGTACATCATGTCCTCTACCATCCTACTAAAGTTTATGAAAATCTTAGATGATTGGTTTGAACTGTAATGATTTGACATGGATTCACCCCATTATAATAATTTCAGAACAAAATCCTTAAATTTAATAATCTCACGAAATTGTATTCGGATTACTTTACACTGAATTATCCTAAAACACTTACTCCTTTAAAGTTTTGATATTATTTTTTTTATATTGACAAGGCTATGCCGTCCCGACCCTCTGTGGGAACCTGTCCATTTTTGACTCGTTCAGTCATAGATTTCATCGTATCATCATTCATCTTCATTGTCGCGATTAACCTTGATACGCATCCACTTATTGTATCATTTTAAGTTTTTAATATGTTTAATATGTTAAATGTCCATGATGACGTAATTTGTTTTGTTCAATTGGGTAGTCTGTTATGGTTATGGACTAACCTTAAAATATTTGATTGTGGGTTGTTAGGAGAGAGATATCAAGGTACCTTTATTAGGTATGCCATTCCCGAGGTTTCGAGATTTTTTCCCATGATTCTGTGCGCGCTATGACGTCATTAAGAGGACAGAATGGAACTTACTTCGTTAGCGTATACGGAAGCTTGAGATGAATGGGTCGATTATTTACTTATACACACCTTTTCTTGAATGTCGGTAGAATGAGAACAAATCACCCTGTTTATGCTCTTGCCACGTGCAATAATAATAGAAGAAAATCGCCTGGAATAAAGTAATCATCGCTCGCAAGAAAGAAGTTGTTGCAGCAGGATTGATTCAATTTGTTCCTCCAAATTTCGGACTTACTCAGTGGTGCAACCACAGAGTGGGCAGGGGCATTGCCCGCCAACCTTCGACGGAAGTCAATTCTAGGAGGGGCAAACAATGATGGCCAAAGGCAACTGCAGGGGGCACAGAGGAGCAATTGCCCCCTTCTATTTCAAATTTTATTCAAATAAAAATACATTTCGTAAAATTTTCTTGCTCGCTTCGCTTGCAGTGACTGCTTTTCTCAGTCTCGTCAAGTTCAGAGCTGTAGCTAGGGGGCGGCGGGAGTCGGCCATGGGCGCCAAATAATCTAAATTTTTTTAAAAAAAAGTTGTGAAAGAGAAATGCCTTGGCGCCATGTGATATGATTTGTTCCCTATTAAATCAATATTGTTTTAAATTGCAAAAATTGGATCTAAAAATTTTCTTTCTCGCTTCGCTCGCAATATAATTGTTTTCTGTAATGTAATGTATTTAAATAATATGTTTTGTATATATGTAATGAATAAACTTTGAATAGTACACAATTTAGTGTTAGCTTGTTGCATATGTATTTTCTTATTTTATGTCGCTCCATGTTGCATATGTGTAAAACATATGAAAGTTATACATGTTATATGTACAAAAAAATATCTTCGGCATGCATTTATCATTCATTTTCTGCGATTCAAAAATTCAGTTTGAGTGCTGATTTTTAATTATTAGCTAATGTAAAATTTCTGCTGTTGAAAAAAAATTAAATTGTTTGTTCCAAATAAATGCTTTAGCACAGACATCTACCTCCCTTTTACGTAATTTATGAGGATAATAACGTCTTTGATACTACTACTACCACCACCAGTAATAATAATGTATTTATTAATGTTATTATTATTACTATTATTATTATTGGTACGTTTATCCTGGCACTTGCCCCCTCCAGACAAAAATTCGTGGTTGCGCCTCTGGCCTTACTTCCACACTCGCCTTCCATATCATCACGTATGCAACTTTCAAAAACCTTTACACAATCCGAACTCAGTTTCTAAGTATTTATTTATGTGCGTTTCATGGGCGGGGTATGAGCTTTTGCTTTGGGGGGGCAGACTCTGGGAGAAGCATATGATATTATAAACTAGGGGATATTCAATAACCCTCAGGTATTGAACATCCCCTAGTTTATAAGGGGTCCGGAGGCCTTCCCCCGGAAATTTAAAAAAAAGCTTAAAATCACTGAGTTTTAGGCCTTTTAGATTTGAAAATGTTAAATTTCCTTGCTTAAGTAAACAAATATTAATTAGTATATTGGTTGTTCGTTTTAAAAGAAGCAAAACAGTATGATTATTGCATTCCATTATTTTTTTATTGATACAATACTCGTATTACTTTAAAAAAGTTACGGTACAATAGTAAGCTTCAGAACTTTTGGAAAAATTAAATTGAAAAGTTGTTTTGATGCCTCAGCAGTAACTGTTGACTCAACACAAAGTAATTTTACGTTTTTCTTTCTTCGAACTGTACACATCAATACGGCCGGATTAAGGTTGGTGCTATTGATGCTGCAGCATTAGGCCCATTCCTGAAATAGGCCCAGATGAAAACAGACGAGAATTTTCCGAAGGCTGAACAGTTTTCTTTTGCTATATTAACCTGAAAATAAATCTTAGAATGAAATTTGGAGCCCCAATTTCGGACGCCTAGACACAGCGTTACTTATCATACAGTTACTATTATTCTTTCGGCTGTGACGTAACTATAACGTCTTTGTGTTTATTGTTCACCGGATATTTCAAGTTAATGCTATCAATTGATGCAGCATCAGGCCCAATTTCGTCTTAATCCGGCCCTGCACATCAATCAAATCGTCTAAGACCCGCTATTGCGGCGCAATTACCGCACGTGACATCATGCCAAACGTCAAGATTTGCGGTATGGCTTCATAACAAAAATGTAGTAACTGAACTTAATCATGTGTTATTTTATAGTCTTTTTTAAGTTGGGGGGAGGCCAGGCCTCCCCTGGCCCCTCCAGAACTCCGCCTATGGTGCGTTTGTTGAGAAATGGTACTGAAAATATAATGTACGACTTACAGGACAGACGTTTCTCCCCTGCATATCCTTTCAATATTCTCGTCAATCAATGAGAAGAGCTGTTATGTAAATAATGCTCAAAGAAGCTATTCAATATAAAGCATACTTATCAAAGCAAGGGAAAATTTATCAATGATTTCTGTATTATCAATATAATATGTTGTATACACGTATATTATATTATAATTTAAAGATATCGTACAAATATATACTATTTTGCTGGCTTTGATTTATTTTATATGTGCTTTAAAAAGCCTCGTTGGTTCAGTCGGTAAATAATCTGTCTGTCACGCTGAAGACGAGGATTCTGTTCTCAGGGTGGTTGGTCTCGAGAGGGATTTTCTCAGCAACGTCCTTGCATGAAAACTGTTTTGAGGTTCACCAGGGGTCTAAAAAAAATAGTATTTTGGGGGCCGGAACGTGATGCTAACACCACCTTCATAAATGGCCGGGATTGTGAATCATAATCCCTATTCATTCATACAACGCGCAGAAGGTACTTTTGCTTTTAAAACTTTGTGCATATTTAGTCGCACACCGTGGCCGTTCGGTCTAAGACGTCATGCTTTGGGCTCTGGCTACGGAACGGGCAGGATCGAGTCTCCTAGGTGAAGCGTAACAACTTTCCTTCTGAAGTTACGGACTGTGTATGAGACCGGCGGCCACCCACCATTGGGAGGAAATTGGAGAGCTACGAATGAGTAGCTTAATCCGGTCATGGAAACTTACAAAAATGACAGGGGGTCGTCGTGCTGACCACACGCCACCTCGTAACAAGTTGGACGATCTCCCGCCTCAGCAGGTGGAAGTGAGGCCGGTATTCGGTAGGTAGGCCTTAGCCCTGCATTAGTACACATTTGAATACATGCCGCGAGAATACTGACACATTATGAAATTTGTTTGACTCAACTCAAACATACTGCAGAAACTCCTTCCATGTAGATTTAATAGCCGGCATCCATGGCAGAGTGGTTAGCACACATCGCGCTACGACGCCAAGGATCCCAGGTTCGAATCCCGGCCTGGGTATGGATGTTTGTGAGTGTCCATTCATCAATTTCATCATCATGACTCATCCCCATCTTCGCAATTAGCCAAAAGTGGCAGAAAAGTGAAGTATAATAAAACAAATTTTAAAAAAACTAGATTTAATATTTCATATTTGTGTTGCTTGATTAAATTGGAGTTTTAAGTCCGCTTTTTGCACAGAAAGGCTAATTGGGACTGGACCTACAGTTCAAAGTTGGATCCGAACCACTATGTGCCTACACCGGGTATCGAACCCGGGACCCCCTTGACTACAAGGCGACGGCGCTACCACTAGGCCATCGGGGAGGCCATATTTGTGTTGCTTCACATGACATTTTTTCTAATTGCGCACTGTATTATTAGTAAAACACATTTTATATGTGTATTGGATATGGTATGAGATTTAATTAGGAAAAGCGATGGATAATGTAATATTTATACAAAGTAAATTAATGTATTATGTTCTTACAACAAATGTAACTATTACAGAATAGGAAGGCAGTGCCGAAATTAGCGGTAAGTTTCTTTTTTAATTTCTCGCAGTAGTAAATATTGTTACAAATAAAATCTAAAAATTTAGATCCTCAACTCAGGTGGATAAGATACCAAATTATAATTCTCAGCTTGCATTTACCTCCCATTATTAGAAGTATCATTCGACCGAAAAGCAATCTCTGACTGTTGGCTGATAAATGCGACGTGCCTAAAATACAGGAAAACGTAATTTGTATTGCTTTTGTTTTATTTCAAGTATAATTTACCACTTGACTAATCGCAAAGATGAAAATGAATGATGAAATGGATGAATGGATGATCACAAATCCATGTGGATCACAAACAGTACAGAGTAATACACAGATTGTTGGTTGTTGATTGTTGGATTGTTGTTGATCCCTTCGGCCCTCGACCCGAACTAGCACTACACTGAGGTTCCGGAATATCCGCTGTCGTCAATGTCTTCAACGTTGCACCCCAACTGGAACTAGTAGTAGACTTCGTTACTTTACGGTATTTAGTCCTTTTCATCTTCGAATCACTAGATCTTATAAAGCCACCAATGGACACTGACTGATCACTAATCCACAGTATGAATGAACTGTCACACTTACCTTTGAATTCTCATTAACAGATTCTGTTGTACAGATCAACTTGGAAATTGAAGCCTCGTATTTTAACCTCATTATATTCTAGAATGTTCCGCAGATGAAACGATTCGTTAATGTTGCCAGTAGTTCGACTCCATCTCTTATTCATGAACGTCCCCTCTTCCGCTTTCCACAGATTAGAAAATTACAATGAATCGCCCTACGTTTGGCGTTACGTTTGCAGCTTCCAAATGCTGACAAGTCTTTACATAGTGCAGCGACAACACCGAAAGCTCAAAAAAAGTTTTAATGCAATATTATCAACAACAGGGTTATAGAACATTCTCTGTGTTGCCTTGGTAAGTATTTCTCTCCTTATACAAGTATAATCGACACACTATTCAAGAAAACAAAAACCTAATTTTATGTAGTGTAAACTGAAAAAAAAAATTAAGGGGGGACTCCAGCCCCCTGATCCCATCTTGGATACGCGCTATTAACAATAACAGGTTTATAGAACATACTGTGTCTTGACTCTATAATTATTTCTCTTAAATTATCATCACATTATTCAAGAAGCCATGAACCTAATTTTATGTAGCGTAATTTCCTGAAGGGGGTGCTGGAGCCCCCTGATTCCCACCTTGGATACGTGCTTGACTCGATAATTATTTCTCTCCTTAAATTATCGTCATATTATTTTATTTCCGACCACAAGAAGCCAAAAACCTCATTTTATCTATTGTAAACCGAAAACTTTCGGGAGGGCTCGAGCCCCCTAAGTTCCCCCTTGGATACGTGCCTGCTGCGAGTGTACCTTCATCAATTTAAACTAATCATCACTCATCCTGTTCGTCGCGATTAGCCAAAAGTGGAAGAAGACGCTAAATAACAAAAACAAATTTATCCTCATCGTGGCGATCAACTGGAGAATCTTAAAAGTAGTGTAAAAATATTAAAGGGAAATTCCAGGACATTCAGTAAAAAGTCATATCAGAATATGCCCGGACAAGAACTTTCCTTAGAATTAGACATTTAAAATAAATGCAATAGGTTAGCTGGAAAGAAAAGCCGGCAGTGGACTACAGCCTACAGGGACAAGATATCACGCAAAAAATAAACTAATCATTGTTTCGGAATAAAGGTATTCTTCTATCGCGTATTTGATCTCTTGTTGTCAAATTAAATTAACAGCTTTGGTGTATAATATCAAAAGATGCATGAAAACAACGCGTTTCATGGGCCATCTGCTACATTCTACGCATAGCTTTCTTCCGCTCGTGTCCTCTTGGTGACGTCACAAGCTCTAGCCAATAACGTGCAAGTCGCGGAGTGGCCCCCTCTGGAGAGATATTATGAATGTTGCTGGATGATGGAAGATAGTTCTGATCTGGTGTGGAAAGATTTTGAGTTTTCATGGTGGTATCGTTTGGATTCTGTGTGAATAGCGTGTTGAATTGTTTGTTTTTTTAGTTTGAGATCTAATTAATTGAAGTTTGATTTGAGAATAATAGTTCTAGAGCTACAAGATTAAATCTCTCTATACATGGCTCAGGATGTGAAGATTAATGAAGAAAATGTAATGCAAGCAATCCAGAGTGATATGAATGTGATTGTACCTGAACAGTTAGCGGAAATGGAAGTTAGTGATAAGACTTCTTTCAAAAGAGGTCGATCTAATGAAGAATGCACGGAACCTGAAGTGGAGAAAAACCCAAAAAATCGGAAAGTAAGTGCAAGTACAAAGGTTGGTGTTGTTAAATATAGAAATGAGGCATATGATATGTCTTTATATAATGAGGGACATCAAGGCCCATATATCATGTTTGTGGACAGTACATTACCTGGATCACAGAGCTTGAATACGGTAAAATTAGGTTATAATTTATGTAAGGATAAGGTTGATGTTGAATTCGTTAAACAAAGTGGTTTGAAGCAGGCAAAATTGATATTTCGCACAGCATATGATGCAAATAAATTTGCTAAAAATGAATTCATCAAGGAAAAATATCATTTAGAAGCCAGAATCCCTAAAGGTCTATTAGTGAGAGAAGGATTAATATATGGTGTACCTACCGACATCCCAGTAGACGAGATAATCGAAGACATCAGAGCTGAAGTTCCTATAATAGATGTAATAAGGATGAAGAAAACTTTTTTCAATGAAGAGGGGGAAGTAAGGCAAGAACCTACTAAACTGATTAGTGTAACATTCCAATCTCAACAGTTACCAAAAGAAGTGAAGTTGTGGAGCCAAATATTTGAAGTGAAGCCAAAAGAAAGATCTGTGATTTTATGCAAGAAATGTTTCCGTTTCTCACACTCACAAACACAGTGTAAATCCTCTCCCGTGTGTTATAGATGCGGTCAAGCGGAACATGGAATCTGCAATGCCAGTCCTAAATGTAGTAATTGCAAGGGAAATCGCGTATCTACGGATAAGTCTTGTGTAAGATGGGAGCAAGAGAGAGAAATACAAGGGCTGATTGCTTATAACAACATCTCCTATCAAGATGCAAGGAAACAAGTACTTTTTGGAATTGATCCACGAAATGAACAGCGAACATATGCGACCTCTGCTAAAGACTTTCCTAAATTGCTAGAGATAAGAAAGGAATCAATAAACAAGGAAAGCCCTTGCACATCAGAAAGTTCTACTACAAACAGATTTGATTCTGTTACAGATTGGGAAAATAGGAGAAATGACACATATCTGAGTAGCCTCTGTTGGAAGAAAGTGCCACCAGAATCTGACCGGTCTTATGAAAGTTTTAAAAAACAACTCGGGGAAAATTTTAGACTGCATTCTGTTTCACAATTGAGGAAAACAATTAAACCTGTTTTGATAAAGGACAAAAGTAAACATAAGGATCAACAACTTGCGTCAACATCATCAGCAGTGGCTAATTCAAGTGAACCTGTGATCACGACGTGTTCCTCTAAGGAACAGGATAGAAAATCAGATTCGATTGGACGCCGGACAACAGCGGAGAGTCCTACTCAGAAAGAATCGCTAGTAAATCTGCTACATCTAATAGATGAACTTACCACAACAATTTCAGTGAGTGATGATTTATTATATATTAGGAAAATAATATTAAAATGTAACGAAATTTCTGTACAAATTTTAAAACTAATTCAAAACTTACAAGATTTCGGGGACACCCCTTAATTTAAAACAACAATGTGTTACCAGCAAAGAAAATTCTTGCCATTAATAATACAATGGAATTTAAGATCCTTTTCTGCAAGGGAACTTCAATTAATTAAATTAATAGATGAGTGTCACCCGTTAATTATTTGCGTTAGTGAGCTATGGGGTTTAAAAATCAGAAAATATTCATATTGCTCATTATCATAGCATATTAAATGATTATAATGTGGGAAATAAGGGTGTGGGAATTTTTGTTCATGAAAGTGTACCATTTCAACAAATCCAGTTTAATTCAACACATGATTTATTTTCCAAATATAATGTAGAAGTGGTCGGTATAAAAATTCAATTAAACAACTTACTTTATAATATTATTAGTTTGTATATTCCATCTCATTATACTTCGCAACAAATACAGAGCTCTCATCTAAATTCTCTTTTGTCTGGCTTTCAACATCCGTTTATCATAACAGGAGATTTTAATTGTTATAATACATTGTGGGGTGATCATAGAATTGATACTTTGGGAAAGACAGTTGAAGATTGGGTGGATTATAATAACTTGACAGTTATAAATGATGGATCTCCAATACATGTTTCCACCAAATGGAAACAATATGTCCTCAATTGATCTAACTTTAATATCTGATAATCAGTGTTTTGAATTTGTGTGGGAAATAGACTTTGATTTACGAACTAGTGATCATTTTCCATGTTTCATCACGCTAACATCATCTAAAAAATTTCCAAAATTAATAAAACAAAAAACAATTCGTATGTGGAGCGTAAAGAGAGCAGATTGGATGAAATATAATTCAGTTTTAGACTTAAAATTTTCAGCTAAAGAATATCAAAACCAATATACTGTACAATATGAAAAATTTGTGGATATAATAACTCAAGTTATGGATTATGCCTGTCCCCGACTGAAACCGCAATATGATCGAAATTTTTCTAAAAGAGATTGGTGGAATGAAAAGTGTTTTCAAGCAAAAAGGAAGCGATTACAAGCATTGAAACAATTTGTAAGTACTCCTTCACCTACAACTTTGATAAATTTAAAATTAGCTACTGCAAAATCTAGAAAAGTATATATAAAGGCTAAGAGATTTTCATGGCAAAAATATTGCGAAGAAATAAACCCTAACACAAAATTAGACGTTATATGGCGCAAGTTCAGATCACTTAGAAAAGCACATGTAAGTCGGACTTTACCTTTGTCCACTGAATGGAAAACAGATTTTATTAATAAAGTAATTCCTACAACCTTTACATCAGCCTGCGAACCTCCTAATATATTCTACACGTTCTCATCTACATCAAAATACTCAAAGGAGTTCACATTATCTATCACTTTAAACGAAATTCATGAAATTCTTCAAGGGTCTAAAGATTCTGCTCCTGGTATTGATGCAATTACGTATTCTATGGTACGAAATCTTCCACAGAATATACTAAGCATGTTATGTAAAATTTTCAATCAAATATTCCTATCGGGTAAAATTCCCGTTGCATGGACCTCTCAAATTATTATGCCAATTCTAAAACCAGGAAAAAACCCTTCGTTGGGTCAGTCACATCGCCCAATAGCTCGTAGTTCCGTATTGGCAAAAATTTTCGAGAAGCTTTTATTAAAATGATTTGAGTGGTTTATGGAAGGTCAAAAGGTATTTTCTCCCAGACAAATGGGATTTCGTAAAGGTTATGGAACCAAGGATGCATTAGTAATATTATTTTATCATATTTATAGCGTTATTAAAAGAAACCAATCGGTACTTTCAGCCTTTATTGATATTCAAAGTGCATATGACAACGTAGATATTACTGTTCTATTGAGACAACTACAATTACTAAAAGTGCCACATTGTATACTCATATTGACATGGAAATTGTTATCTAAAGACAACTTTATTTTCATTTTGGTTCAGAAATGGTAGGTCCAATATATATTGGACATGGACTACCACAGGGAAGTCCTCTTAGCCCATTATTATTTAATGTTTATTTATCAGATATTAAAACAATAATAGATTCCCCATTTCAGTTTCTACAATATGCTGATGATATATGTATATATTTAGACTCAAACGATCACTTGAAAGATTTTTCAATGTTTGAAGATAAATTAATAGAATTTAACCAATGGTTAAAGCAGAAAAAAATATCAATATCTTTAGAAAAGTCCAAAATAGTAGTATTTAAACATAAGGGTCTTCAAAATATTTTCAACATTATTCCTAGGAGATTACAAATTCCAATTGTTTCACAAGTAAAATATCTAGGTGTATACTTTGAAGCATCATTATCATGGCAGTATCAAATAAATATGATGAAAAATAGATCCGATAAAATATTTCATTTATTTAAAGCCATGGCGAATACCAAATGGGGAGCACATCCTTCCAGCATGCTTATGTTTTAGAAGAATTATTATCGAGCAGTATTAGATTATGGATTAATGGTCTTGCGTAATCTTCCAGTAACAAAACTTTCTCCACTAGAAGTCCAGCAACGAAAAATCCTAAAAAGATGTTTGGGATTAATGAACAGTACTCCTAATGTAGTGGTATATATGGAGTCAGTAGAATGTTCGGTTTCAGTGAGGATAAAGTTAATCGCAATAAAAATGTTATTTAAAATACAACATTCACCATGGCATCCATTCAATGATGTTTTATTAAATCTTTTAGAGCTGCATGATTCAGAAATAACCAATTATAAATCAGCTACGATTTGGGTACAACTATTTAGTAAATATCACCATGAATGTAGTCAAGTACTCATAGCAAGAACATTGCCAGTATACTCGTTAGAATTTCCCACACAACCAATTCAGAATATATATTTCCCGAAATATAATCATTCAGCTGAGTTTAGAGAATCTTGGGAAGACTTTTATCACATATATACAGATGGGTCTAAAACTGAAAGTGGAGTAGGAGCAGCTCTTTATGATACTGAAAGAAATATATCAAAAATGTTTAGGTTACCAGTGGAGGCATCCATATTTACAGCAGAAATATATGCGGTATATCAAGCTTTGATTTATATTGGTACAGTCCCTGAACAGAAATTTCTGATTCGCAAATTGTTTTACAAGCAATACAATCTAATTATAAAAATTTATTTAAAGTTTCACCATATATCATCAATTGTATTCGTGCAACTAATAGCTTAATTAGCAATGGAAAAGTAGTTCATTATGTGTGGGTAAAATCACACATTAATATTTACGGAAATGAACAAGCAGACAAATATGCAAAACAAACTGCTCAGATGAATGAAACAATCCAGTTACCATTGCATTACACAGACCTTCTGCCGAGAGTTAAGAAGAAATTTTTTGAAGAATGGAACTTATGGTGCAATAATGCATTAGAAAGTGTTGGTGAAAGTTATCGACCTTATGTTGATTACACTAGGAAAAAACCTTGGTTTTATAATTGTAAAGGTTCAAGAAATGCAATTGTTTTAATAAATAGACTAAGAAGAACATATCATCATTTATTTAAAATACACATTTTAAAATCTCTGAATTGTGACTGTGGTGATTTAAGGGGTGATGCTCATCATATTATTTTGGAATGTCCAATTCACTCAGAGAGAAGAAAGACTTTATACAAAACATTGTCAAAAATTAATGTTCCTTTCCCCGTTAATATGACTTCAATGTTGTATGCTCCAGATGTTAGAATTGGATATGTTATACTTGCTTTTTTGAGAAAAGCTGATATAAAATTATAATATATTTCTGTTACTGACTGAGATAATGTAGTTATATAAAATTGTATTTAAGAGCGTATATGAACTTTGTGTGTAAAATTTATATTAAAAATGTATCTTATAATGTATGCTGGGCATAAACAGCCACCTGTAAAGCTGTAAGTCCAATATACGAGGCGCATCCAGAAAGGATCCCTATTTTTTCCCCGTGAAAGTAAACATAATGAGCCGTGTAAATTGCGCATGCGCAGCAGAGCTAAGACGTATCAATCATATGCCAGGCGGACAGATCCCGCCCGGCGCCAGTAGCGAGGCAGCAGTGGTCCGAAGTGGAAGCTCGTATTCCTTCTCCCGCCGCATGCCAGTAGCGAGGCAGCAGTGGTCCTAAATGGAAGCTCGTATTCCTTCTCCCGCCGCATGCGAGGTTCGGTCGGTGATAAAGTTCCTGAATGCACAAAGCATTGCGCCAATTGACATTCATCGTCAGCTCTGTGAGGTCTATGGGCCGAACATTATGAGTAAGCAGATGGTGCGTCGCTGGTGTCGGCAGTTTTCGGAAGGTCGTCAAAGTGTCCATGATGAAGAGCGCAGTGGGCGTCCGTCCCTTATCACTGATGATCTGGTTGAGCTGGTGCGGTAGCGCATCGTATAGAATCGTCGCTTCACGATTACGGAGTTGAGTAGCCTTTTTCCGCAGATATCGCGATCCTTGTTGCATGAGATTGTCACGCAGCGCCTGCTGTTCAAAAAATTGTGTGCCAGGTGGGTGCCGAAAAACCTTACACCCGAACACAAAATGAAACGTTCAGGAGCAGCACTGACATTCCTGCAACGGTACCATGATGACGGCGATGATTTCCTCGACAAGATCGTCACGGGCGATGAGACGTGGATTTCGCACTTCACCCGGAAACCAAGCAGCAGTCAATGCATTGGCGGCATAGTGGATCTCCGGTCAAGAAGAAATTCAAACAGACGCTGTCGGTACAGAAAGTGATGTGCACCGTGTTTTGGGACAGGAAGGGCATTTTGCTCATTGACTTCCTCCCCAGAGGTGAAACGGTGAACGCTGACCATTACTGTGAAACACTAAGGAAATTGCGACGTGCCATTCAAAACAAGAGGCGTGGCATGCTTACTGCAGGTGTTGTGCTCCTCCATGACAATGCTCGTCCACATACGGCTCGGCGCACAGCAGCTGTTTTGACGGAATTTGGCTGGGAGTTGTTTGATCATCCACCTTACAGTTCTGATCTGGCTCCCAGCGATTTTTACGTTTTCTTGCACCTCAAGAAATTCCTGTCCTCCGGTGAGCGTTTTGGCAACGACGAAGAGCTGAAGACGTCTGTCACACGCTGGTTCCATTCACAGGCGGCAGAGTTCTACGACAGTGGGATCCAAAAGTTGATACCACGATACGACAAGTGTCTCAATTCTGGTGGTTGCTATGTTGAAAAATAGCTGAACCTTTGCTGTACCTGTTGCCAATAAATGGTTTCCTGAAACTGTTGGTTTAAAAAAAAAATAGGGAAACTTACTTTCTGGATGCGCCTCGTATCTTTGTTGAGTTGTTGAGTTGAATGAGCTGGATGATGGAAGTGATTTTGGAAATGTGAATGTGTTAATTTGTGTAGTCAAGAACAATTTTGATCTAAATACAATTTTGTTTGTAATAAGGAGTTTAATTGCGAGTGCAAGTGTAACATATTAACATTAACTGACATCTAAATGTATTTTTGTGTGCGAGAGTTAGTAAGGTTTACGTAACACACCCGTATCTGTTTTCCCACAACCTGAGGGCTTCATGGTAGGCTGATAAGTCTCATGCTCGCCGCAGAGGAATAAAAGTAAGTAGATCCATTGAAAATTAACCGGGGAACGTAAAAGCGACGTAAAATAGCCAAATCAAATAATCAAGATTGTTATCGTAATATTAACGTTATCAACTCGTATTTAAGACAATTCAATTTACGGTGGCGATACACTTTTTAATGACAGATTCAGTACTGATGAGGATATTTATGCTAATCTTTTTTTAATTATTTTTGGGCCTCCCCGAGGTAAGACTCTACTTTACGTCCTTTTCCTAAGGAATACGTGTCATATATCGTTGGAAAGCTTATTGTATAAGGAATTCAACAACGTAAATCCCAAAGCGAGGAAAAATTACCTGGAGGAGGAAATCGATAAAAAAAACGATGTTGTCCGGAAATGCGTAATTGAACGTACTGAGGAAAGTTTCGATGATGAAGCACATATTTAGGGGTGAAATGAGTGTTAATGGAACCTAACCTAACCTCGTAGGAATACCTCGTCCCCGTGAATTGTTCGTGGGGCTTCCCGTGCATTGTTTTTGGAGCTAACGTAAATGGTTTGTGGGGCTACCCGTGTATGGTTTTTGGGGCTAACGTGAATGGTTTGTGGGGCTATCGTGAATGGTTCGTGGGGCTACCCATGAATGGTTAGTAGGGCTATTGTGAACAGAAAGTGTAAAAAGGAAAAGGTACTTACCCGAAGAAATGCCGGCAGTCTGCAAGCACGGTTTTGAACGATGCACTTAATTATTACTGGGGATAAACTTATTTTACACTATCTACAAGTTTTTGGAACCTGTTCTTCATGCACCATACACACGCACAACGCACCGCGAACGCAAAGAAGCAATCACCACGCAGAACGCAAAAGAGCAAAGCACACGCATTCACAACGCGGACACAAAGACGAGCCTGCAGTGTTGGAGGTTACCACCAAAAGGCAAAAAGGACGTAAAGTAGAGTCTAGCCCTCCCCGATGGCACACTGGTAGCGTCGTCACCTTGTAATCGTATGGTCCCGGGTTCGATACCCGCTGGAGGCACACAGTGGTTCGAATTCCACTTTAAAATGTAGGCCCAGTCCCGATTAGCCTTACTGTGCATAAAGTGCTCTTAAAGCACCAACTCAATCAAAGCTAGTAATTTTTTGGTATTCTAAACCAATGTAGAGATGGATGTTATTGAAGGATTCTATTTTATGTTCGGATATCACCTTTCATAATATCTAGTTATCTCTTTTTATCTCCTCTGCGTCCGCAATGGAAAATCCTATTTGATTGTTGCTTACTTTATTTACAATTTACACTTAAATCTTTAAGGTCGATTTTTTTTAGAGCGTTAAAAACAATTGCATTAAAAGTGAATTTTTGTATTTATATAAACTCCTTGAACTAGAAATATCACACAATACATGTACTTAAATATCTCGAATCACACAAAAGGAATAGATATACGGTTAAATGTAATTCACTAGATGGCAGAGGTAATTCTAAAAGAGTATAATATTATTTAATTACAACAATGTTGTATTAAAATACATCATTTTAGCGGAAGAAAAATAGCCATAATGTGCACATAAAAGAATTATTCTAGATAATACCTTTCATTTCGAAACTTTGGCGGAATACAACAATAAAGTTACGATGACTCTACAAAGTTTTCAATAAACAGTAATAATATTCCCGTACACATCAGGTTGAATTAAGATTAGAACATGGAGGTAAGTAAACATTGTTCGAAAATTTATCATAGTATGTTTTCTTATCATAATATAATTTACAACATACAAAACATACATACTTAAAATGACTACTCAAAACTTTGATTAATTAGTTAAAAAGCATAAATAATTAACATATTTTTTTCTCCAAGAAAGTTTGTTTTATTCATTTATACGTGTGAAGTATTTTGTTACACAAAAGAAAGGCAGCGATAGACTTATAGGGATAAGACAATTTTATTCGATTTTTCTCATCTGCGCCTGAGGTTGGAACAACAGTTTCAGCACATTCATCTTCCTTAGCGGTTTAGCACTTCGCACATGCTGTCTGAAAACCGTCCTGTGTATTCTGTGAACTGAACATGGTCAAAGGTTGTTCGAAAATCCACCTGTTGCCTCTCCTCGGTCAAAGGTTGCTCAAAAATTTACCTGTTGCCTCTGTGGCTTGTCCTCGTTCAAAGGTTGCTCGAAAATTTATCTGTTGCTTCTGTGGCCTATCCACGGTCAAACGTTGTTCGAAAATCCACCTGTTGCCTCTCCTCGGTCAAAGGTTGCTCAAAAATTTACCTGTAAGTAGGGTAAACGGTTCGTTCTGGGCCACCCCCGAAATTTTGGTTTACTTTTATTGTGTACACCTATACAGTAATATACTCAAAATCGAACTTTGACTGTTACAAAAAGTGACACAATACAAGCGCAAAAAAAAAGTCAAAGCTCAAATTCCAATTTTCATAGTGCAAAATTGCTAATTTTCGAAAATCCCGCTATAACTTTTGCTAAAATTTTATTTTTCAATAATTAAAGCGAAGTGCTAAGTTAAAAGTATTATAAATTATTACAAATTTTAGCAAAATACCCCAACATCTATTCGGTTCAGATCTGAACCGAAGATTCTGTATTTGTATATCTCTATATCACCATATGTGTACTAATTTTTATTTCTTATACTGTTAGGAAGTTGAGAGAAGAGGTTTGTTAAAATAATTAATTATCTAAAATTTTATAGTTTTGAGAAGAATCCTAAACCTCAACATATTTTATGCAAATATATTAATAAAATAACCATATAAATATTTTCTAATTATGCCAATGAATGTGTTTGGGTTTAAGAAACAACATATTCAACAAATAGAGAAAATTCCAGTCAACATGGATATTATAAAAAATATTCTTAGTAAACTGAGAAGTTTGGTCATCATTCATCTAAATAGTATCTGGTACCAAATTGATGAAGACACAGGGAAACAATTACATGTATTCAATAATAACAAACCATCATATAAAATTCCTGTCAGTGGGAAAATGCAAATAAGTATCTCTCCATCCAATGCAGCACTTGTACATATAGGTCGGAATTTGTATAGAATTAAGCATAATGCAATTAGTCCCGACACAACATACGAAGTGCAAGCAGGTGAATTCCTGTATGCTGAAACAATTGGGGAGTATAGTAGTGGTATTTGTGGTATTATAAAATCGATAAATGAAGAGGTGTTTTGACTGAATAGAAATACTTAAAACTAAGGCAAAATGTCTATAAAATTTCATTGCTACTGTGTAAAACCTACGATTTTTGTAAAAAAAGCTTCCGAGAAAAGAAGACCCCCCTCAAATTGATGTGACCAAACCTAAATTTGCTAAAATTGCTGTTTATAAATTTGTTAAAAATATGGCTTTTCTCGATATTGTTTTGGCATCACTTAAAACTAATCCAAGATGCTCTTATGAGCCACGCACACACCTACCCACACCCACCCACTTATACTCACCCACACACATTTACTTCCGGTCCACTTCCGGTCTACTTCCGGTTCACTTCCGGTCCACTTCCGGTTTACTTGACAGACACCTGTGGATTACTGTGGTGTCTTCTGATTGGCTTACTGTTTCAGATGCGGTTCGCGCTTAGGATACTTAAAGGGTTTTTGTATTACAAATTAGTTAATATTGTGAGAATAGTTGAAGAGTATAGAGGTGTTTTTCCAGTGCTCCTCAGTAGTCAGAGAAGGGGGTACGAGTAAATACCACTCTCCCCAAAATCTAACAATTTCATAATGAGCTCTCTTAGTGTAATTTAACTGATTTTAGCTGATTTTACAAGTATAAAAACTGAAAATTTGTTTTACGCAAGAGTTCAAATTCCAGTTTTATTGTATAAGAATTCTTTTATAGTTGCAGAAGTTCAAAAAACACAGTTCTACTACACTTGCCTGGCGCTGGGATGCACTTGCATTCCACAATATGTCTAAAAGTGTATCGAACTAGACGGGGCTAATAATTTCTTAAATGCAATTATTTTTACAAAGAAACTTCTTCAAAACAGAAATGTTAGCAAGAATTCTCATCTAACCTAGTTGTTGACAAAATCAATAGTTTTGCATTCCCCGAGTGTGCGTGCGTGTGTGTGTAGATGTGACGTCAACTTCTTAAGAATGTCACGTCAATAATACTAGCTTGGGAAGTTCGTGACATTTCTTTTTCTCTATAAAAAAGAGATAGAGGATCATGTAACTTGCTTGACGTAGACAGGATGTCAACAATGCATTCAAAACTAACATGTAATTATTCAAAAATTCAAATAGTGCTGTGGAAAACAACTAACTAACTAACTCTCTAGACATCTTAAACTCGAAGAGAGCTAATACAAGCACAAGTGTAAATAATTAAATAAGTTACAAGGAGCTGAGACATGGTTCGAACTTTTTGATCTAGGTATGAATGCAGACAGGCACTAAGTTTTGTGTGGATCAATAATTATTCTACCTGCTTAGTGCTCAAGGGTCGATTTTAGGTCTTATCACTGAAGTTTCCGGGTTCGAACCCCTGCATGGGACTTTTTTATAAGTGTTTTTTATCCAATTTCATCTTCATTCTTATTGTTGCTACGTAAAATAACAAAATTACAAACAAGAAGATATAATAATAAGAAGAGATGCAATGCGTAACATGTAGTTTTTGAGGGTTACTCTCAAGAAAGGGTTTAACACACTTCCACGCGCCTGAACCCAGAATTCGGAGTAATTATCTGTGGGGCTCCTAATACAGCATAGTTTTTATTATAGAATAGTTAAAGGAAATTTGCCATCAGATGTAGGCTGAAAAAATATTATAATTATAATTATCGTTTTTTAAGTTACATTTTATTAATTATCATAAGTTTAAAAGTGTTTTTTTTTCTAGTAAATAGAATCTTTTTAAATTTTGACTTGATTGTGAGTTTTGTGTTTTTCCCCGAGAAAATTTATATATAAATACCAAGAAACTTTTATTTAAATAATATTTTGTAAAAATGACAACTTGTATAACTGACTTACCACTTGAATTGCTGTACAAGATTTTTGAGTATACAGTCGATGGAGGTGAGGATGTTGCGAGACTTGTTGAGTTAAGCAAAATAGCGCCTGAATTTCGTCCACCATGCGAGATGATTTTTATGGACAATCTTCGCAAAATAAGTGGTATTAAAAAGTTGCAGAATCCCGAGTTTTTTTTTTAGGTTGCCTGCAAAAAGTTGGCTGATAGGATGGACGAGCTTCATGCGGCGAGGGAAGGAAGGAGACGATATACGGATGATTGGTATATGTCAAACGCTGAAACAGACAGAATTATCACACAACTTATTGCTTTGACTGAGGCACGAATTTTTTTTCTAACCTGACATGATATATAAATAAAATACTATTACTAAAAAGGAGATAAACGGATTAACTTTTGCAAGCAACCAAATCTTATGAAATATTGATAAAAGATATGCTTTCTATTAAAAATGTAATTATTTATAAATATGGAATGCGTGATATTCTCGAAAAATGTAACCTCTCTTTTCTCTCTTCAAGAAGTCGAATCCTATTAAAACAAACAAAAAAACATTAACACGGACGACAAACATGCATCACATGAAATAACAAACAACTTATTTTGTTTAGTTAAAAAATTCTAAATTTAATATCTAATAAAAACACATGATAACTTATTTGAACTAGTTTTCAAATTCAAATATTTAGGAGTAATATTAACAAATGAAAATTATATTAAAGAGGAAATAAAATAAAAAGTAGACTTAATTCAGGAAATGCATGTTACTTCTCTCTAAGAAACTAAAAGTTAAAATATACAAAACAGTAATTCTGCCTGTAGTATTAGTGGAGAAGGTTACATAATTTATATTTATGTCCAGATATTATTAGAACAATTAAATAAAAAAGACTTAGGTGGACATGCTATGTGGTACAAAGCTCGAATGGGAGAGGAAAGAGGTGTTTACAGGATTTTTGTTGGGAGACCTTATGGTAAAAGGCCTAGACGAAGATAGAAGGACAATATTGAGATAGATCTAAAGGAAATTGCTAGGGATAGTTAAGAATGCTTGTTTAGAAGTAACAAAAAAGAGATTACTTGAAAAGTAAAATTAATGCAATTGAAATAAAAGTATCAGAGGTGCAAATGAATTTAGAAAGGGGTGGCAACCTAAAATAAACTTGATGAAAAATGGCTGACTATTTTAAATAGATGAAAGAATTGCTTTAATGATTTTTTAAATGTTCATGTAGGAGATAAATCAGAAATAAATGAAGCAGAACTTATAGTCCCAGAAACTAACTTGATTGAATTTAAAAATGCTAAAAAGATAAATTATTCGTATTTGGAATACCTAAGAATCTTGTTAATATGTCTGACAAATGTACAATTTATGAAATGTTATAAAAGAAAGATGCATTATATTTATTGCTTTTTAATTTTGTCTTAGAATATGCTGTTAGGAAAGTAAAAAAAAAAACTAGCAAAGTGCTGTGACTCAACTGTTAGCATATGCAGATGATGTAAATACAATTAAGAATAATGCTAAAATATTTTTCAAAGCATCTAAGGAAGTTAGCACAGGCCGAAACTAAGTGATAATTACTCGATTTTTGAACTAGTTTCCAAATTCAAGTACTTAGGAGTAATACTAACAAATGAAAAGTAGGATTAATTCGGAAAAATGCATGTTATTTTTCTCTTCATAAATTTTTGTCTTCTTGTTTAATATCTAAGATACTAAATGTTAAAATATACAATAACAGTAATTGTGCCTGTGGATGTGAAAACTTGATCTCTTGAAGATAAATTGAGGTGTATTTGAAAATAAGATCCTTAGGAAAATATTTTAGCCTAAAAGGGATGAAGAAACAAGTGAATAGTGAAGTTTACATAATTTAGAAGTACATAATTTATGTTAGTTTCCAAGTATTATTAGATTGATGATTAAATCACAAATACTTAGGTGGGTACGAATGAGAAAGGAATAAAGGAGATTTTACAGGAGTTTTGTTGGGGAAAACCTGATGGTAAGAGACCAAAACGAAGATGGAGGCGGACCTAAAAAGAAATCGGTAAAGATGGAATGGAATATATAAATCTTGCTCAGGATAAGGACAAATGGAAAACTGCAGCTATGAATTTTCGGATTCAAGAAGGCTAGAGAGTTAGTTAGTTAATTGATATTCAATGTAATATAATTTAACATATTTCAGAAACTAAAAGGCAGCAACATGGTATTCATATTGACAAGGGAATTCCTACAAAACTTATTTTTTTCCTCGTAAGTTTACCAATAGCACTTACTTACTAATTGTGAAGATGAGGATGACAATACGTTCCATCGTTCCTATATAAACGTTTCAACGTTTCGGTAAATGTTTTGGTAACGTTTTAACGTTTCGATAAACGTTTTAGTAATATTACCGAATATTACTAAAAAACGTTTATCGAAACGTTAAAACGCTACCAAAACGTTTACCGAAACGTTGAAACGATTATATAGGAACGATGGAACGTATTGTCATCCTCATCTTCACAATTAGTAAGTAAGTGCTATTGGTAAACTTACGAGGAAAAAAAAAAGTTTTGTAGGAATTCCCTTGTCAATATGAATACCAGGTTGCTGCCTTTTAGTTTCTAAAATATGTTAAATTATATTACATTGAATATCAATTAACTAACTAACTCTCTAGCCTTCTTAAATCCAAAAGTTCATAGCTGCAGTTTTCCATTTGTCCTTATCCTGAGAAAGATTTATATATTCCATTCCATCTTTACCGATTTCTCTTTAGGTCCGCCTCTATCTTCGTTTTGGTCTCTTACTATCAGGTTTCCCTACAAGATTCCTGTAAAATCTCCTTTATTCCTTTCTCATTCGTGCCCACCTAGGTCTTCATGATTTAATCATCAATCTAATAATACTTGGAAACTAACATAAATTATGTACTTCTAAATTATGTAAACTTCACTATTCACTTGTTTCTTCATCCCTTTTAGGCTAAAATATTTTCCTAAGGATCTTATTTTCAAATACACCTCAATTTATCTTCAAGAGATCAAGTTTTCACATCCACAGGCACAATTACTGTTATTGTATATTTTAACATTTAGTATCTTAGATATTAAACAAGAAGACAAAAATTTATGAAGAGAAAAATAACATGCATTTTTCCGAATTAATCCTACTTTTCATTTGTTAGTATTACTCCTAAGTACTTGAATTTGGAAACTAGTTCAAAAATCGAGTAATTATCACTTAGTTTCGGCCTGTGCTAACTTCCTTAGATGCTTTGAAAAATATTTTAGCATTATTCTTAATTGTATTTACATCATCTGCATATGCTAACAGTTGAGTCACAGTACTTTGCTAGTTTTTTTTTTTACTTTCCTAACAGCATATTCTAAGACAAAATTAAAAAGCAATAAATATAATGCATCTTTGTTTTATAACATTTCATAAATTGTACATTTGTCAGACATATTAACAAGATTCTTAGGTATTCCAAATACGAATAATATATCTTTTTAGCATTTTTAAATTCAATCAAGTTAGTTTCTGGGACTATAAGTTCTGCTTCATTTATTTCTAATTTATCTCCTACATGAACATTTAAAAAATCATTAAAGCAATTCTTCCATCTATTTAAAATAGTCAGCCATTTTTCAAGTTTATTTTAGGTTACCACCCCTTTCTAAATTTATTTGCACCTCTGATACTTTTATTTCAATTGCGTTAATTTTACTTTTCAAGTAATCTCTTTTTTGTTACTTCTAAACATGCTGTTTTTTAACCATCTAAGTCTATTTCTATTAGGTTATGTGAATCCTTCCTTATTTTTTTCTTAGTTTATACCTGTTGATTCTATTCTACTATGTACGTGCTTCCCAATTCTTATTTAAGTTTATTTCATTTAAATACTATAGAATAAAGAAATGTATAAAGCTATAGGTTAAGAGTAGTGTGATTTGTGGTATTACTGGGTCGATAAAGTATGAACCCCTCTCAGGCAGATTTGGCTACACTTAAAACAAGCTCAACATGCCCATATGAGCTTTTTGCTCAAGTGTGGAACCCTATCTAATCCAAGATTTTTGTAAAAATGCCCTCGGGAATTTCCCGTGAAAGTATGATCCCCCTCAGATTGATTTGCCTACACTTATAAAAGGCACTTCTGTGAGATTGTTGTCCATAAATTTGTTAAAAATATGCCCCTCTTGATATTTTTTTGGCTACATTCAAAACTAGGCCAAACGTATTAACACATACACACACACACACACACACACATATTGACCTTGACCTTGAGATGACCTTGACCTTGACCTTGACCTTGACCTTGAGATGACCTTGACCTTGACCACACCTACACCCACATACACACCCACACCCACCCACAACCACCCACGTACACACCCACACAGACCCACACCCACCCACACATATTTACTTCCGGCCCACTTGTGGCCTATTTCTGGTTTATTTATATTGCATCATGTTTTGCAACAAATTATTACCTAATATTATGCAAAAAATTATTAGACATGTGTTGTTTTCTGATTGGTTGGTTATGACATAATGTGATGATGTGTTATATTCTGATTGGCTTATTGTTTCAGATGTTTTCAATGCGGTCTGTGCTTAGGCTATATAAAGAGATTTTGCATTGCATATCAGCCAGTATTGTGAGAGTTGTTGAAGAGTAAGGGTGTGTTGTTGCAGTGCTGCTCATATTTTTTAAACACAAAAATATTGCAGATTTGTATAAATTGAATTACAAATCTATTTGATTTAGTATACAGAATTTTTAACAACCTGTCATAGGTTTATTTATATTTAAAGTATAAAGTATAAAGTATAGAGTTTTGATTTGGACACCAAGAAATTTTATATAAATAGCAAAGCCAAAAATATTAACACACACACACACACACACACACAAATCACACTACTGAACCCAACTGATATTTTTTATTAAGTATAAAGTTTTGATTTGGACCCCAGGAAATCTTATATAATAAACAACAACAAAAATGCCAAATCAAAAATATTGTAATCAATGCAAAAATAATATATCTAGCCCCAATTGGGCTAAGCATCAAAGGAATTGAAATCCAGATGCAGAACTCCCACAAAAATATGCCCTAAATGCCATAGAAAATATAGCATGGAATACTTCACTTATAAACATAAAGGTACTTGCTCTGCACAGTCATCAACATTGCCCCCACAACCATCTACATCTGGTCTGAAAAGGAAGCATGAAGCACCTGTTAATGCTGGACCGGCAAAGCAGCCACGCTATGAACCCATCCATAGCAGTTTTAATGGCCAACTTAGAGATCACCGGTTTGTATCAGAGCCAAAATGTGATATTAAGAATTTTTTGAACAGTATAAATTCTGATGTGCAGGCAATTCTAAATGCACAAAATGGCTCTTATAAGCTGTCCCTCAAATTGTTTACACAATATAAGAAGCCAAACGGCACAAAATTTACACAGCCCCACATAACAGAAACTGTACCGGTATATTCAAATGCAAATTCAGACAAAATAATAAGCAGTTTGATAGATCAATTGAATATTAAACTCTCTGAATTTGCAGCAAAAGAGTCTGGATGGAGCCTATGCGGATCTCCACACAAGCTCTATGTTAATATTTCTGAATTCAGCCCATTACAAGGATCTACATATTTGCCATTACCTGCCAATATTAAAAACAAACAAGCCGTGGTTAATATAAAAAATAATGATGGGAAATGCTTTTTGTGGTGTATTTTAGCTGCTTTGTATCCAGTTTCAAGGAATCCTGAGAGAATAACTTATTATAAACAACATGAACATGATTTTGATGAGGCAATGGAGGGTTTAGAATATCCAATGTCTGTTCAGAATATTGATAAATTTGAAAAAAAAGGCCAGGAATATCATTGGTAAACAATTATCTATTAATGTTTTCATTTGTTCTACTGGCCGTGGCAATTGCTTGATAGCACCTCTCAGAATCAGTACATTTGATGATGATTCTGCTGTTCCGATTGATCTGCTCTTAATTGAAGGGGATGATACACGCCATTATACTCTGATACATAAACTTGAAGCTTTAGTCAGAACACAACTAGACAAATCCAATACAATATTCAAGTTGTGCAGAAGATATTTAATTGTATTTGATGGTAGAAAAATGGTGAATGGGGTTCGGGAAGAGAATGCAGAAATTGCTAAAAACAAGTTAATTGAGCATCTGAAATACTGTGGCAACCATAAACCTGTTCATATGGTGATGCCTAATCCAAGTGAAAATGCCAAATTCAAAAAAATTGAAGCCTTGTTGGAACACCCAGCATATATAGTCTGCGATTTTGAATCAAACCTCAAACCCCTTGCATTCTGTAGCCCAGATCCTGATGAATCTTCAATTACACTATACCAGCTACATGAACCTTCTAGTTTTTATTATGTGGTTGTACAGGATGGGGTTGTTAGTAAAGAATATTTATACATGGGAGCAGATGCCATCAAAGAATTTGCAGATAGAATAGAAAATGAGTGCCATAACATAGCATCTAATGTCTTATTAAAATCGAAACCCATGTTGCCTTTAACAGAGAAACAGATTGAAGATTTCAACAATGCAGAAAAATGCCCGGTATGTGATTCTGAATTTTCAGATACAAATATCAAGGTGAAACACCATTCTCATACAGATGGTAAATTCAAAATGGCCCTGTGTAATAGCTGTAATATTAAGATCCAGAGACCAAAATTTGTCACCATATTTTGCCATGGTGCATCCAATTATGATTTTCATCATTTGATCAGGTACGAGGGGTTTGACAAGCAGAATTTAAATATTTTAACTGAAAATAATGAGAAATATATTGCCATTAGCAAAATAATTAAAGTTAATGGTGTTCCTATTCACTTAAGATTTCTTGATTCATACAGAATTTTATCGGCTAGCCTGGCTACACTGGCCACTCAATTATCTGATGATCAATTCAAAATCACATGTGCTTCGTTTCCAAATCAGGACCTGAAATTAATTAGGCGGAAGGGTGTATATCCATATGATTATGTTACAGATTTTTCTAAATTTGATGAGTGTTCTCTGCCACCACAACAAGAGTTTTACAGCAAAATCAGAGGATCTGGAATCATTGATGAAGATTATCACCATGCCCAATTGATGTGGAAGAATTTAAAATGCCAGACATTTGGTGATTATCATAAGGCTTATTTAAAACTTGATGTGAACCTCTTAGCTGATATACTGCAGGCATTCAGAAAATCTTCCATGGAAAATTATAAGCTGGATCCAATGTATTTTTACAGTGCTCCGGGCCTAGCATGGTCTGCAATGTTTTTAAACACTAAAATGCAATTGGATCTGATCCAGGATCAAGATATGTATATGTTTATGGATCAATGTATAAGAGGAGGCATGGTGCAATGTTCTCAGAGATATGCCAGAGCAAATAACAAATATATTCCTGATTATGATCCAGCACTGCCATCAAATTATATACTGTATGTAGATGCCAACAGCCTCTATGGTTATGCCATGATGAAAAACTGCCATATGCAGGGCTTGAGTGGGTCGAAGATTTCAATATTGAAGATCTTAAGGATTTTGACGACAGTAACTATGGCCTGTTCTTAAAGGTTGATCTGACAATTCCTGATGATTTACACAACACATTTTCTGATCTGCCCCCAATTCCTGAGGTTAAGTGTTCACCTGGCTCTAAACAGAAGAAATTGATGATGACTCTAGAGCCGAAACAGGATTATGTCATATATTACAAAAACCTCCAGTTCCTGATGAAACATGGTGTTCAAGTGACCAAATTTGGAAAAGTTTTGAGGTTCAGGCACTCAAGATGGTTGAAGCCATATATTGATACAAACACAGAGCTTCGAACATCTGCATTGAGCCAATTTGATAAAACTTCGTTTAAATTGATGGTCAATTCTGTGTATGGCAAAACAATAGAAAATGTCAGAAAACATATTGATGTTAAAATAATTACTGACCCCAAGCCGGAGCAAAAAATTGATTGCAAAGCCCAACTTCAATTACAGAAGAATTTATGATGAGAATATGGCAATTTTCAACATGAAAAAAACAAAGATCAAGTTTGATAAGCCTATTTATGTAGGGGCTGTGATATTGGAATTGGCCAAATTACACATGTTAAAATTGTTTTATAATGTGTTGAAGCCTTTTTATAAGGATCGTGTAAAACTGATGTACATGGACACAGATAGTTTTGTTCTCGATATTCAAACAGAAGATGTTTATCAATATATAGCACAGCCTGAATTGTTTAAATATTTTGATACCACTGAACATTCAAAAATTAAACACCACAACAAAAAGGTGCCTGGCAAGTTAAAAGATGAGACACTTGGTGATGTTATTGTGGTATTTGCTGGGTTAAGGGCCAAGATGTACAGTTTTGAAACATGTAGTGGCGCTATTGCCAAAAAGGCCAAAGGCATTGGCAGAGTGACTGTGGACAAAGAGCTTGAATTTGAAGATTACAAAAATTGCCTCAAATCATGTAGCACAATCAGAACATCAGAATCCAGAATTCAGAGTGTGGATCACTTGTTGACTAGCAATATTGTAAGAAAAGTGGCTCTGGACCCACATGATGACAAGACATGCATTTTGTCATGTGGCATACATACTTTACCATGGGGTCATTGTGATTTGAAAAGTGGCAAACAATGCCCAATTACAAAGCATGATTTGAAATAAATAAACATGCCTATGAACTTATTTGGGTTCAAAAAACAGGCTATTATGGACCTGCCAACACCACAACCCTCTTCTGATATAATATCTAAACTAAGTGCTTTGTTAATTATTCATCTGAACAGCATTCTTACAGATGTTGATGATGAAACAGGTAAAACATTGTACATATTTAACAATAATTTAAATCATTACCAATTACCTGTAGGTGGTCAATTACAATTTATTACAACCCCTGAGGGTAATGTCAAGATTTCAGTAGGGAGAAATATTTATAGAATTAAGCACTCAAACATGATTTCTGGCACTGTATATACTGTTTCTGCTGGTGACTGCTTATATATTGAGGTCCCGGGATCATATGACAAGCTTATACCTTTTTTTATAGAATTAAGATTCAGATATTCAATAATAAATAACCACTAAAACAAAATGCCTAATGATATATTTGGCCATACAAGACATGAAGATCACAGTGATGAGATTCTGATGCTTGATGTCAGAGTCAAGAAATTAAGAAGTGATTTACAAGCTTTACAAACCACACTCAATGCCAGTCTTCAACTAGAAATTACAAATTTACAATCACAATGCATGGACCCTCTTCTTAAAATTGATTCTGAACTCAAAGTGCTGCTTCAGAAATATACTGATTTGGCCACATTAGATAATTTTCAAAGTTTAGAAGAGGCTGTAGCAGCTCTTCAAGCCAAATTTAAGACCCAGGCCACCAACTCTGAGCAATTGAAACAACAATTGGAAGAGCAGATAAATAATGTCCAGACACAGCTCCAAACAATTGTCAAAAGCATAAAATCACAGGAAGATTTTGATCTAGTGATTTCCACTCTAAAGGAACAGATTCAATCACTCCAGATACCTAATCTGGACCCCTTGAACAATGCCATAGCCGAGGTTAAAGAAAAAATTGAGACACTTGAAAATTTTATGCACAACTTGCCATCTTCTGATGCTTTGAGTGCAATAACTCGGAGTGTTGCCAACATTAAGCTGCAACTTGAAACATATGAAGATTTTGGAAAAATTCAAAGTACCATAACCCATCTTGAGGGTACAATAGCAGCAGTGCAAAGTGATTGGACAAATGTACAAGAATCTCTAGAATCCCGCCTGCCTGGTATTGTAGGCACACTTGTCAGTGTCCAGCAACAGATCACAAAGCTTGAAGACCTCAACACTGAATCTGAGCTATCTCATTTTCATAACTTGATCGATGATATCCAAACAAAACTTGAAATTTTACAACAATCAACACCCACTCAGGCAGATATAGCCCTGCTCCAAAATGCTATGCAAAATGTGGCTGATGCTTCTGAATTAAATAATGTGAAATTGGCACTTGAATCTTTGCAAAATACTGTAACAAATCTGCCTACATCACAGGAACTTAAAAATATTAAGAGAGCTGTGAATCGCATATTGAAATCAGAAGATATCAAGAATATCCAGACAGAGATCAAACAACTTACTCAGACAGTGGCCACTCTACCAACCAATCAACATATTAATGAACTGCATGCCATGTTTGAGGATATCAGAAGACAGGTCCATGATCTTACTGCTCAAAATTCAAAATTGGCAGTTATTGAAAATTTGCAACAAATTGTAGCTAATATCAAGCAACAGCTAGGGACCATGGAATCCAATCAAGCAAATGCTCTGTCTGTTTTTGCCACCCAGCTTCAACAGATTGTGCAACAATACAAGAAACTTGTTGTGGACATAAAAATCAAGCCAGGCCATGAAGATGTTGTTAGGACCATCAATGAGCACCTTGAATCTGTAACAAGCAGATTGCTTACAGCAGAAAAAGAAATAACAATCATAATCGAGAATCCTAAACATACAGTAATTCTTGAATTGTACAGCATCCCCAACAAAGAATATGATTCACCATTTACACCAGGTGGCAAAATATATATCCTGTCCCCTGCACAATTTTATTACCAGTTTTTTGTTGGGGGCACACTGAGACCAATCTAGATCAAATATTGGCTTCAACCACAGGCACACCACTACCCCACCTTATCAATAACAAATGCTGACAACAAACCAAAAATCACCAGTGTAGAGTTAGAGGATTTTACAGATCCCAATACATTAGAAACATCTTATGCTGAAGATGATGGCTCTCTGGAATTTCATATACAAATAGGAGACAAATTATATTTAGAAAATCCTGTAGTATCAGCTGCTGAACACACCACAGTTGCAATATTCTTGTTTTCATATTATGTCTAGACAAATTATTGTTGATGAATTACACAGACAAGCCAGACATAATTATAAGAGACTGCCAGTAGTCACAAAAGGCATAGATGATTTATGGCAGAGCGACTTGATTGAGATGGCAAGTGGACAGCTGAAAAACTTAGACAAAATCAACAAGGGCTACAAGTATCTACTCACTGTAATAGACACATTTTCAAAATTTGCCTGGGCTGTGCCACTCAAATCCAAGACTGGAAAATGTGTTACAGAAGCCTTCAGGACAATCATCAATCAGAGTGGAAGATCACCGCGATATTTGCAAACAGATAATGGCAAAGAATTTTATAATTCTGTGTTCCAACAGTTTATTAAAAGCCAGTCAATAAAACATTACTCGAGTTACAGTGATCTTTAAGCCTCAATTGTACAGAGATTCAACAAAACCCTAAAAAATCTTATGTATAAACAATTTATACTTCAAGGTAATTATAAATGGCTTAATATTCTTCCAGAACTTCTACATAAATATAACAACTCGGTCCATACCACAATCAACATGAAACCCTCTGAAGTAACTTCATCTGATGAGCAAAAATTGATCAGGACTGTTTATTATCCTAGATACCAGCCAACAACAAGAAAGGCCAAATACAAGGTGGGTGATCAAGTAAGAATCAGCAAATATAAGCACTTATTCAAAAGAGGCTTTACAAGAAACTGGAGCACTGAATTATTTACAGTGGTTCAAGTTAAACCTGGGACCCTTAACACATATATAATAAAAGATCACCGAGGAGAAATTCTCAAAGGCAGGTTTTATGAAGAAGAACTCAGCAAAACTAAACAGCCTGACACATATTTTATAGAGAAAATCATCCGCAGAAAAGGCAACAAGTTACTTGTCAAAGGGCTGGGACTCCCAGAACACAGCTGGATCGATGCAGACAAAGTGATACTATGAACACCTGAGATGTTATAAAGAGGCTGCCAGAACCTGAACAGCAGATTAAGAGAAATGGCAAGTTGCTGCCTGATAATATTAGATGTCTTATTGTTGGGCCATCGGCTTGTGGTAAAACTACACTAATGATTGATAATTTTTTATTGGCACCCAACTGGTTAGACTGGAAAAACAGGCACTTGTATGTCTTCTCTAAGAGCTTGGAACAATTAAAATATCAGCAGCTGATGAAGCTATATGATGGACTGGATATAGCCACTTTTGAATCAGATGTTAAGCCACTCCATGAATGTTTTGATAATTCTGTTGTTGTGTTTGATGACATTATACTGGATAATCAAAACAAGGTTAGAAATTTCTTTACACAGGGCCGACACAAAAACATTGTTTGCTTCTACCTGGCACAGACTTTTTCTAAGATACCGAAGCAGCTGATCCGAGACAACAGCAATTTTATATGTGTGTTTCATCAAGATCATACCAACCTCAAACACATACATGATGAATATGTAGGTGGGGACTTGAGCTACAATGATTTTTCCAAGTTTTGCAGTAGGTGCTGGAATCAAAACAGTTATGGGTTTGTCACAATTGATATGACAAGAAAACCCAATAGTGGCAAATACAGAAATAAAATCAACAATTTTCTAGACATTGAAACATATATAAATAACCATGAAAAGGCCAATCATTGATGATCTTAAATTAAGAGATTATCTTGTAAAAAGATTTAAGGGATGGAAATCAGAGAACCGAGGAATTTATGAACAACACAAACAAACAGAACAGCCTATTATTGATGCTATTAGTGAATTAGGTAAAAATATCAAAACTGTTACAGAGCAAAATCAAAATTTGATCACAGAGCTTGTACCTGTAGCTGCAAGGAACATATTAGATTATCCAATCACCCCACTTTCCAGTATTCATACACCTAGTCCTGTTGCTCCTCGAAGAATTGAAGCTACTCTGGATCCTATTGAATTGGGTCTTCTTGCTCAAAAATATTTAAGCACACCTAAAGACAACAAAGATGAGGTCTTTGGCTTATATGCTGACACAGAGCGTGATGGTAGCATCATACATAGAATTGGCAATTTCAGAGTAACATTTATGGGAGATGATCTCATTGTATATTCAGAATATCATCTTGGAGAAAAAGGTGGTTTTGTTAAATATCCCGGCACACATGGGTTGTGGGAACTGATGACTAGGAAAAGCCCTGGCAACTATACAGATCAAGATTATGAGCTCTACAAAGAAATATTAATAAAATCAGATGCTCTATACCAGAACAATGATCCCACACAAAAAAGAGTCAAGTCTAGCAGTGGAGCAAAATACAACAATTTAATCAAGCCCATATGGTCACAGATCAAGACTGGCAGTGGAATCAAACATTACAACACCCTGCCTAAAGAATTTGTGTGGGTTGATGATGTCAGGAAACTTGTAGATAGGTTATTGGTGATAGCTGGGGAGGAAAATGCTGGCAACCACAATTTTTACAATGAAAAGGTTGGAATTATGGACATGATAAGCACAAAATTGTCTAATTTTATAGTGAATGACACTAAGGGGATTGGATATCTTATAAAAAGTATTAATACTCTACCACCTAAATTTTGGAATATTTCTGAGGGTCGGGGGTTGGTTAATGACATTATAAACAAGCTGCCATTTGAACTACATATTCCAGGCTATCAGTATTGTGGTCCCGGTACAAAATTGGACCATAGATTAAACAGAGTTGATCCTGGTGTTAATCCCCTAGATGCTGCTTGTAGAGACCATGACATAGCATACAACACACATACTGATCTTGACAAGAGACATGTTGCAGACAAGAAATTAGAAGAGGCTGCATTTGGTAGATTTGTAAGCAAGATGCTTCTTTGAGTGAAAGAATAGCAGCATTGGGAACCACCATAGCTATGAACACCAAGCAAAAACTGGGGTGGGGGCTGTGAATATGTATATAATAAACCTAGAATGAAGGCCAAGGGTGTTATGTATCAAATACCTTATGCAGGTCTTAAATCTCTTAAAACTATTGATAGCCTTTTAACCAAAAAGCAGCGCAAGAAAAAAATTATTGTCTTGCCAAGGGCCATGGTATGAAATTATTACTTAGTACCCCACAATTAAAAAAATACAGCAATCCAGGAAAAAATCACATGTGGGTGGCTTCATATTTACTATCCCGGCCATCTTAGCAGCACTTGGGGCTGTTGGCAGCTTGGGTGGGGGATCAGCTGCCATAGCAAAAACAGTAATAGATGACAAGAAAAATAAGGCAGAATTAGATTAATTGAAGCGCCATAACCTGGCCATGGAGAAACAAGGCAAAGGTGTTAAGAGAGCCATGAATAAGTTTAAAAAAAACAAGAGCCGCTTACAAACCAAGATATTGAAGCTTTAATCAAGCCACTGGGCATAAAAAATTTTACAGGTGTGTACATGTCTGATTCTTTACCAGAGCAACCACTCAACAAAGAGTGTGGCATTGTTAATTTGGATAAGTACAAAAATCAGGGCACTCACTGGATTTGTTATCTTAAATATTTAAAAGATGAGGCATTTGTGTTTGATTCATTTGGAGGTGATCCACCTGAAAATTTAGTAAAATATCTAAAATCAGCTAATCTTTATTACAATAATGCCCGTGTTCAAAAGTTCAAAGATGTTAATTGTGGACATTTGTGTTTATCTGTTCTCAGATATCTGTCTCAAATAAATAAACCATCAATTTAAAATTTGCAAAAAGCCTTGTGGTATTTAAAACATCATGGGGGTATTCCATCTCACCAGCCAAAATTCAATATTGAAACTCAAATTACATGATGATATAGTGTATCCCAAAACAATAGCTCCCAGAGCATTTTACGGCATGTACTTGATCCCTAATATTACACACCACAAAAACAAAATTGCAGTAGGGGATCAAAAAATTGTCATCACTCCAGGACAGTATAATCTGTCCACTTTAAATGCTCAGTTACCCAGAGGTATAGTATTAACTCAAAATTCTGTCACTCACAGAGTAGAGATTGTATCTGCTACAGAAACAGTGGATCTGGGTACTATAGGAGAGCTGTTAGGCTTTGAGAACAACACAAAACTTGAACCAGCCATCAAACACACTGCTATTAATATACCCAAATTCTTAGCCATAGAGACTCTGAATATTCACTGTAATGTGGCCGAGGGTATGATCACCAAATCAAATGGCATAGGTACTCACAAACAAACTGGCATTATTGCAACATTCAAACCTAACTCTGAATTTATGGAGCCCATCATCTACACTCCATCCCCAACATTATATTTTCCTGTGTGCCATAATAGAATAGATTACATTGAGTTGATGGTTACTAATGAAAAAGAAGAATTAGTTGATTTTGCTGGAGCCACAACAACTGCAATCATAGAGATTAATATTTAAATAAAAATACATACAAAAAAATGGAAAATATTGAGAGTTATGAGCTACAATCATTCCCCTCAAATAGGAGGATATTTGCAAATTTAAATCAATCCAACACAGAGATTGAGGTTGATCTTGATGTAGGGGATGGCTTTATACACCCCCACAGAGCAGATCTATACATCAAATTTGATGTTGTAAAGCTCGATGGTGCAGATTATCCGGCAAATTCAAATATAAGATTGGTGGACAATTTTGTGCCGCATCTGTTTTCTGAAATTGAGATCAGAAAGCATGGTGTTGTTATAAACAGAGTGGATTATCCCGGCATTACCTCCACAGCTTTGGCCACACGAAAATTATCCAAAACCGAGGCTTCTTACTACAAAATAGGTGGATTTGAGGCTGGTGATAAAATATTATCCAAGAGCCACACAGTGTTGTTCCCAATGCGCCTGTTGCCAGGATTCTTCTCAGATTACAAATATATTGTGTGGAAGGGTGGTTTAAGAATCACATTTAGAAGAGCTGCCAATGACAATAATGCTTTGATGAGGTACAGTACATTAAACTCTACAGGGGAAGCTCTGCCTAATACTCTTCCTGATGAGGGCAAATGCATTATTCAGACTATGGAGCTAAGAATCCCAGTTGTTGAATATGAAGCCAGTTATGCTCTTAAATACAAAGCAGATATAATAAAAAATCCACAGATTCCTTTACAATTTTATACATATCAATGTGTACAGAAGCCTGCCGCTGGTACCTATTATGAGTTTGATGCTACAAATTCATTCTCCAGTATACAATATGACATGCCAGATTTTGTGGCGGTACTGTTTCAGACTGGAAGACACAATAATCAGGAAAAAAATTCAAGTAGATTTGATAACTGCAACATCAAGAACATATATCTCAAAAATGGCAGAAATGAGGTATTCCCTAGAGAAAATTATAATTTAGACATGTCCAAGGATGATTTCCTTAAATTATATGAAGCATTTACAGCATACAAAAGGGTCACTACTGGCAATACTGACATGTATTACACACCAGATGAATTCAAAGCACAGAGACCCATGTTTGTCATCAACACTTCAAAAAGGATACAAGTTGTGGTTAATGACAGGACAAACATTAAAATTATCTGTGAATTCCACGATACACTCCCTGATGACACCATATGTAGTGTTATTCTCATAGGTGAAAAATCATATGTTTATGATGTAAGAAATGAGAGAGTCACAGAGCAATTCTAGAAGAATTACATTACCTTAATACTAGATATACAAGTTGAGCCTGGTGCCCAATTGAACTTAAACTGGAAGTAAATATGTGTGTGTGTGTGTGTGTGTGTGTGTGTGTGTGTTAATACGTTTGGCCTAGTTTTAAGTGTAGCCAAAAAACATATCAAGAGGGTCAAATTTTTAACAAATTTATGGACAACAATCTCACAGAAGTGCCTTTTATAAGTGTAGGCAAATCAATCTGAGGGGGGTCATACTTTCACGGGAAATTCCCGAGGGCATTTTTACAAAAATCTTGGATTAGACAGGGTTCCACACTTGAGCAAAAAGCTCATATGGGCATGTTGAGCTTGTTTTAAGTGTAGCCAAATCTGCCTGAGGGGGGTTCATACTTTATCGACCCAGTAATACCACAAATCACACTACTGTTAAGGTTTATCATCCCTTTTAGGTCCAAATATTTTCCTAACAATCTTATTTTCAAATACTCTCAATTTATGTTCTATCAAGTTTCATATCTATATAATATTATAGGTAAAATTACTGTTTTGTATATTTTAATTTTTAGTTTTTTAGAGAGAAGTAAAGTATAATTGATGCTATAACCAGGACGAGAAATGATGAACCCCCCTCAGGCAGATTTGCCTACACTTAAAACTAGCCCAACATGCCTATATGAGCTTTTTGCTCAAGTGTGGTACCCTGTCTAATCCAAGATTTTTGTAAAAATGCCCTCGAGAATTTCCTGTGAAATGATGAGCCCCCTCAGATTGATTTGCCTACACTTACAAAAGCCTCATCTGTGAGATTGTTGTACATAATCCTGTCAAAAATATGCCCCTCTTGATATTTTTTTTGGCTACATCTAAAACTAAGCCACCCTCACGCACACCCACCCACATACACACCCACATACACACCCACACTCATCCCTCACACACACCCCTCACACACACACACACACACACATACGTGTAAACGTGGTCTTATAAGGCCCGAGTGAGTGTACATATGTTGTTGGAACCACTATAACTGCGTAGTCGGAGCGACACGTGCAGCTTGTCCTGTCGCTTTGATACAAAAGGTTACATTTATTTCTGAATACTGGTTTCCAAGTTAAGCGTGTTTTATTGAATTCTTCTTAGGAAAGGAAGAGATGCTTTTACAAATAGAGTTTCCCGCATAATTGTAATAATGAATGATCGACGTATAAACTTGATGTGAAGCGTGTTTGTTTCGCGAATGGAGCGAACAATAAAAAGTTTTATAAACCTCATTCCTTGCAACCACCCAATCAGACTAACTTTTCATCCCCTGATCTCTACTTCCACGTCACCCATGAAGTCTGCTGAGTAGTAGGGAAAATACTTTAGACCTAACAATAGACCCGTTAATTGACATTAATGGTTTTTTAATTCATTTTCGAGGGGTGACGCTATTGTTATTTAATCTAGCGCCACGTGTCGTGGGTGGAGGAGGAGATGAGTCATCGATGACTCATGCACACGTGGGAGTTTGAAATTAATGGTTTTCCATTAGTGCACAAAAGACACTATTATGTATTCCGTTTTTGACCTAAGCTAACACTATTGTTGTATATTATATATGCGTTTCTGCCGGATATGAGTCACAGATGATTTATACAGACGTTGGAGTTTGGAATTAATGGTTTTTCCATTAAGGTACAAAAGACACTATTGTGGAGTTCGTTTTCGGACTATTCTAACACTATTGTTGTATTTTATTAATGCGTTTCTGCCGGATATGAGTCATGGGTGCTTTAGGCACACGAGGGAACTTGGAATTAATGGTTTTTCCATTATTGTACAAAAGACATTTTCGGCCATTTTGGCGTCGGTGGTGAGTTATATTTGGTATAATTAAGGATCCGGATTTACCCGTATTCAATCGGTGCCGACGCGTTCGATCGGAGGTAGAAGATATTATAACACATGTTCGCTTTAAAGGCGAAGAAATTGAACGATGTATTCTATATGAAAACGAAGTATGCGAGCAGAATCCATGTCATTAATATTAACCTGTTACGGAAGAACCTGTTATGTGGTTGCATTCATCGGCACCCCCAAACCGCGCGCGTTCATGGACACGTGAGGGGAAAAAAGATTCTCTATTGTTACGGCCCCCATCGCTTGGTCTTCTTCCGAAGTTGAATGGAAGTCAAGTGTCGCCAAATTTTTACACACGAGTATTGATTTTCTTTGAGGTTCCAATTTTATTTGGTGGAAGTAATCTACGCGGTATTTCTGCCGCCTTTTGTAACTTTGCAAAGACTATTTAACCTAAGGCGTAACGAATTTGGCTGAACTAGGAACATTCAGTTCCAGTATCTACAGGTTAAAGTGGATGCGATCCACTATTTGCTCTTATTTCTGGGTTGCGAACCACGGCCCATTTGATTATTGGGTTATAAACATCAGGATTCATGTAAAATTGACCAGATGTTTTTACTGTTAGAGACAATATTTCGCATTTTTTGTGTATTTTTACTCAGAAAACGCTATTTGAACGATTCAAGCAAGAGTTCGCATGGGAATTTATACTCACAAAGACATTTTTCAACTTTTAACTTGTTATTTTAAAAGTTTATTTCCATTTTTTACTCTAATATCACAATTTCTTCTATTCAGGCAACATTTTTTATTAAATTTTGGACTCACAAAGACATTTTTCAACTTTTAACTTGCTATTTTAAAAGTTTATTTCCATTTTTTACTCTAATATCACAATTTGATCTATTCTTGCAGCAGTGTTTATTGCAATTTTGACTTGCAAAGATAATTTTTTCAACTTCTTTTATTATTTTTTCTATTTATTGCCTTTTGTATCTTATATTTTTAATTCTTAACTTTGAGTTTTGTTCTTTATTTAAAAAAATTCTCTAATCACTAAGGAAGAAGTACTTTTAAGTAAAACTGTACCCACAAAGTTTATTATTACTATTATTATTATTAGTATTATTATTATTATTGTTGTTTTTGTTTTGATGTAGTTGTTGAATCTTGTTGTTGTTGTTAGGGTTTATTGACTTCCACTACGCTATTTTTGGTTTGCTTCGTAGGAAAGTTTGTTTATTTTAGAGTTTCCTCGGTATTTTCTTACTGTTAGGGTAGGTAAAGTTTCCTAAATATATGCGTAGGGTTCCATATATTCTTGTTCTTGCATGTTTTTCATATGATGTGATCACAACAACTCTCCAAGTGCTTTTACTGCATGTTTCCATTTTTATTGAGGCTTAGTGATTCCTAGAGCCACTTTATGCATGAGAGAAAGCTTGAAAATTTCGATCTCAGATAGCCGTCAACCTTATGTCAGAGTATTTTTCGAGTATATTTTAGACTTATTATGGGGCAGTAGAATATCACGGCTTGCTTATTTTTTAAGTATGTTGCGCTGTTATTGTATTTTTGCTTTTGCTTTCTAGATAAACTGTATGAAATGTTTAATATTTGTACTTTTTTTTTTGCACTTATAAGAGGCCAAACTTTTACTGTAACTAAAATTATTATCTCTCTAAGCACTGAAACCCCTTTACCAAGAGTACTATAACTGAATGTTTATTAATATTGTTTCTTTCATCCCTTAAATATAACTACTTAACAATATAATGACAAATCACAGGACAAGACGATGTTAGCAGATGACTACGTGGCTCTTAAGTCCACCTGCCAAACTTTTCTTACCATGCTATTTACCCTTATAGTCTTTTATTCGGGGTACGTTTCAAGTACTACTTGACTTTTTGAGTGTTTGATTAACACCATGGGTTATTTGTATCTGTTATGCTGTATTATTTGAGGCTTCTTTTTTATTCTACAATCACTATATGTCCCTGAGAACTAAATTTCCACTGACTGAAGCTTAAAGCTTAGGCTCTACAGCATGTTGAATGGTTAACCACTGGTCAATATGAATTTTACAGAGGCTAGTAGGAGGCATAGGAACACACGCCAGAGCCTTATTAGCGTGCAAGAAGCATTTTCAGGGAGTACTACGAGGAAACGAAGTTGATTTTTTTGAGGGCTTTACTACTTACACAGCCAATATTTGCTATTTCAAGTAACTACATGTACCAAAACATTTTACAGCCCAACACTAACTAGACTTCAATTTATATGTTATTAGGTGCTAAATGTAGCAAGAACACTGATTGTACATACTTTTGAGAATCCAACTATTTCAGGATTTTTTCTATGTACGCATATTTTTATTGATTACTAACTTTAACAGACCAATCAGGAAGACGCCAAAATTCACTAAACTTAGTACTATAGTGTATGTGTTTGCATGAAAAGTAGAAATTATAACAACCACAAGATTTCGCTTTTTTTTGCTTTTGGGACTAATCGTGACGCTGAGGATGAATGGATGGCCAAAAATCTTAAGGACTGGATGTATTTTACCACTACAGACGCCTATGTAGAAACACTAGAGTACTGTTAGCTTTCAAAATTGAGGTTATACTGTACTGTTTTTTAAATATTTCGTATTTGGCACGCTTAACAAGTTACATTTATATCCATTTCAGGACAAATATTGCTAAAACTCTCAAATTAATGTGTACAACTTTATATTTCTGCTATCAAAGGAATTAACAACCCTATTTTACAAACAAAGGGTATTGTTTACACTTTATTTACTTCAATCTGAGACTAATATTTTACAGTAATTGAATCATTCAGCCCTAGTCAATATTTTACTGCATCAGAAAGTTTGTTATTAATCTAATAAGTATCCTATTTTGTGCTATTCTAACGCAAACGTTGTTTAATTCACTGGTTATAATGCAAACTTTTGCACAAATTCGATATATTCACTACCTTCAAACCAAACAATTGTACTTATTTAGCGCATTTCATTTATATTTCTTGTAATTAACTTATGTTTCTTATAATTAACAATCTAAACTAATTACTTTGGCATGTTAAAAACCTTATTTTTTACTATTTCCTATTCTATCAGGTTCCATATTGCTGTTTTTATCAATTTAGGTAAGACCACACTCTGGTAAATACACATATATTTTCTTTTATACACACGCACGCCACACACACACACACACACACACACACACACACACACACACACACACACACATTTACACACTTATACGAACATGCATCTGACGTTTTTCAATATTTTGCTATGAAGTTTGCATCGACGCTATTCAAACAAGGGCAGGCAATGTAGTATTTATGAGTATTAGTAATCCCAAAGTGCAGATGAGAGTCTGCTATGTGCCTTTTGCAGGGGATTGCATGTGAAGTGTATGCATATTGAGCATTATTGAGTGTGTAGGCTTCCAAGTTTTGCTGTTATTTTCCTATAATTCTGTGAGACTGTAGAGAGTTCTCCCTTTTCAACCAGTTTTCTTTCATTGATTGGATACTTTTTGGGAACTTAGCAGTTTTTTATGTTATGAAGCAGATTGTTGTAGAATATTTTGCATGGTCTTTTGTGATATTGAGTGCCTGCTGTAACGGAAGTAAGTATCTTTCCTTCTTGTGTTGATGTTCTCGTGTAGGTTTCCTATTTTCGCTCAAGTTGCAGTAGGGAACTTAGCAGTTTTTATGTTATGAAGCAGATTGTTGTAGAATATTTTGCATGGTCTTTTGTGATATTGAGTGGGTGCTGTAATGGTAGTAAGTATCTTTCCTTTTTGTGTTGATGTTCTTGTGTAGGTTTCCTATTTTCTGTCAAGTTGCAGTACTTAGAATAATCGCTACTGTCTTATTGATCTACGAAGCTCCTTTGAATAATCATTTGCATGTGACCCTATACTCCACGTTGTACTTTGTTCTGGGAGCTATCTTTTGAAGCCTTGGCATTCTGCTAGTACAGTATTATTATCGTAGAGGTAAATTAGTTCGTGAAAATATGTATTTTTCTGATTAACTATAGTCGCTTAGTTGTTCTAGCAGGTATAAGTAGTTACTGCTGATGTTGTTAATTTTCTATTCGCAGGGGCTATGTATGATGTAGCGTATTTGTGTTGGCTGTCCCTTTTATTCCTATGTTGTTGAGTTTCTCCATAAGCATGTACTGTTTTACTCTATTCTATGCCTTGTTGCTGCTAGATATCTGAGGTATGTTGCTGGTTCATATCTGAGGTAGCTTGTTTGACTATCTATTATTTTTGCTATGGCTGTGGCTATTGATGTCCCTTTCTGAATTCCATGTTGGTTTCTGTTTATCCTTGTTGCTGCTTGTTATCTGAGTTAGGTTGTTTGACTTCAGGACTATCCTTTTTTAACTTTATTGTTGATTGCTTTT